>NC_136516.1:16069691-16264691 GCF_053919585.1 Euprymna scolopes
GTCTTGACAAGCTTCTGGGACTTACCTTTACTCCTGATCTGAAATGAAACACACGCATTGAATCTGTTGCCAAAATCGCTGGAAAAATATTTGTATCACTCTACCGCTCTAGTGGGTATTTCTCTGTCGATGCAATCCTCTATCATGAAGGTAAACTAATTTGCATATTCCTTTAAAAAACAAGTGTTTATTAATTATTTATTCATCTTTTTTATATCTCCTTATTAGACGATTGGTTTCATTTCACTGTTACGTTGAATTCTATTTATGCCTAGCTTCTACATTCTGTATAATTACATAGAACTAAATATGAAAACGCTTCAGCACATGGAAATGTTTTTTATATCTCTCTCTCCCCCCCCCTCTCTCTCTCTCTTAATATATATATATATATATATATATATATATATATAGGGTGAGCCACGGAAAACAGATGCCGTTTAGTTTACTTCATATATATATATATATATATATATATATATATATATATATATATATATATATATATATATATATATATATATGTGGGGGACGGCGTAGAGAGGTTTTACTGTAAGACTAATGAGCAACCTAGCTCTAAAATAAGTTTTAATCGAACGAGCGCAAAGAAACAACAACAACAACAACAACAACAACAACAACAACAATGTAATGTTAAGAAAAAAAGAGGTAAAAAAAAAAGGAAACGCTTTAGTTGCCGTCCGTACCGTGATCGTCGATGTCAGGAGCTTTGAAAATAAGCTTAATCATTGCAAGGTGTATGATAATTTCCAAAATGTCGACGCAAAAAGTGAACCCTCTTTATAAAACACGACGCAGTTTACGGTCAAAGAATTAATGACTTTGATTTATTTTTGTATATTTGTCGCCCGAGAGACCATTTTTTCTGACGATTCCAATTTTTTCAGTGTTGGTCGTGTCTGTCGAAAGATTAGCGAGACATACAACATACATACATTCACGCACACACACTGACAGACACGTAAGGTTTATATTATAGATGGTTGTATACATTTGTTCCCTAGATGTAAATCTAATTGAACTCGCGTGATTATTTAAGAGAGCTGAATGCAGGACAGCGCTGGTGTATAGTTTGTGTATTATGTGAATATTATTGGTTACATATGTGCATACACGTTTCAATGGAATCCCAATTCAAGAATAACACCAATGAAGTGTTGTCCTTGAAGTGGAATTCCACTAAAACATGTATGCGCATATGTAACCAATAATCTTTGTATAATAAACAGACTATATATAATTTATGATGTGGGTGTGGAGAGTGTGAGTCAAAACATATGCGTTTCTAGGAAAGTCCGTGTTTTTATGATGTAACACTGAACGGCCTTTAGACGAGCTTGGTTGGTTGGGCGGCGTTCACCGAATTTCCTCAGCAGAGATTTAACGATGTGTTTAATGGTAGATGACTTGACGTAGCCAGACTCTCGGGAGCGCTGTTTATACGGACGATCCTGTCGAATTCCACTCGGAGTCGCGTCATTATAGGATTTTATTTCGCGTGAAATCGAATCAAATAGTCATTATTCTCCCATTATCCGCGGATTTTCCACAATCCTTTGCAAGAACACGTTGGCCTTATGTTCGTTTATTATTCTTTCTTAGAATAAAATAAATATTCCTTTTTCTTTTTTCTTTTCTGGCAAATTTTAGTTTGATTTCTTAAAAAATGTTCCAGTTGGTATACAACGTAGTTCATACTGATTAAGTTTTTAAACTTAATTCTAAACAAACACCAAACTAACCCTAAACTCATTCTAAATTAACACTTACATTAAAGTAACTCTCAACTTACCATAAATTAATCGTCGCATAACCTTAAACAAAACCTAATCCTAAACTAACCTCATATTAACTTTAAACTGACTATAAACAAACCCTAAACCAACTCTAAATTACCCCTAAACTAACCATAAAACAACCTGTACATAACCTTAAACTTAACCTAACTTAACTTAACTCTAGACTACACGGTTGAAGAAAAAGAAAGACTACAACTTTATTTTCGGACGTTTAATAAAAAAAATAAATAAATTCAGGTAAGTTGACTATGTAGTAGAGCTGACATCTATTCAATTTAACAGCTTTCAACCTCAATCACCGCCTCAATAACGGTCCGGAACTGGGAGCATGCCTTTTCTATAAGCGCCGG
Source organism: Euprymna scolopes (assembly GCF_053919585.1). NCBI lineage: Eukaryota > Metazoa > Mollusca > Cephalopoda > Sepiida > Sepiolidae > Euprymna > Euprymna scolopes. The sequence goes on from NC_136516.1 coordinate 16,071,862, forward strand.
TGGAAGCTCGGCGAATACTCGGCAGATGGCAATGATCAAGCTGGCTTTTGTGCTGTGTGAGGTCAAGTTAGTAATGTTCTTTATGACCAAAAGAAGTTCAGTTCGGGGGAGGAGGGGGTGCTAGTGAGAGAAGGATACAAAGTCGTAGCACTCCTGCAGCCAAGACTGGGTCTCTTTGGACGTGGGCCGGCACTGAGTCCTGCTGCCACTTAAGGTCTGCCAGCGGCCACTTGATTGCACTAGAGTAACACCACGCTCTTGAGCACATCCAGATACACTTTGGTGCTGACTTTCAAGCCGACTTCGAAAATGTGATGTGGTATGATGTAGCCTTTACTTGAAATACCGCAAAGATCATAACCGCGGCCAGAAACTTTGTTTTCATCACACTGGGCATGTCTCTGTTATTCCCGGCAATCAAACGAGGCATTTTGAGCATGCTGGCAACGATCCTGATTTATAACGATTCGGTAGAGAGCATGATATTCATAGCGGCACATCTCCGATCTCGCTCGTTGAACATTGTGTCACTTTCAAATATGATGAAAGGTTCCTATCGCTCGTGGGATTTGTACACAACTAGTATATGGTCTGCATAAAAGAAACTCGTTTTCATCAAACGGAAATGCAAACAACACTCAAGATGAAAACATTAGTCAATTTAATCTACGTAAAATGAACAATCATTCATCATCTCGATATTCCAGAACGATGGGATGCAAAGTAGATTGTCAGAATAGAAACTGAAGGTTTGTATTACTATATACATAGATTCGAAAAAATGGTAAAAAAAATATATATATAACAAATAAATGTCATCAAAGGCAAGATAAATTACTCTTCTACCTATCTGCAAAATTTTTTAGTGGTTTTACTCTCTTTAAAATGTGTAATCTGTTCGAAAATCATACAGTGTTTATCGGTATAGTTTATAAAGAAACATGGCGGCTTGCTCGCTGTTGAATACGGTATATTTGGGGAAAATGAGTTAAAACTAAATAATTATACAAAATACTGTTAGAAAATCAGCGGACACATATTCGATGGGTTTCTAACAGTATTTTGTATAATTATTTAGTTTGAACTCATTTTCCCAAACTTACCGTATTCAACAGCGAGCACATTGCCATTTTTCTTTTTAAAATATATTGATAAACACCGTATGATTTTCGAAAGAGTCTCCGTTTTAAAGTGAGTAAAACCAGGAGTAACTTATCTTGCCTTTGGTAACATTTATTTGTTATATATTTGATTTTGACCACTGTTTCGAATCTGCGTGTATAGTAACACATGGAAAAATTAAAGAAGAAAACCTGAAAAAAAATGCCGTGCTATAATGTAACGTGGCCGTAACACTAACCGTGTCTTTATATTTCACCCACTCGGACCCACACGTTGTCTGGCACCGTCGCAAATAAAAATAGAAATACATGAAAATCCGACTCGAAATTTTTTCAAGTGCAAATGAAAAGCATTTATTCATAGTTCTTCTTTCAACTATAGCGTATTTCATTATCTTTCAAAAGTTTTTTCACACACCCATGTTTTACAACGCGCTGCCATATTACATGTGCTTTTCAAAAGTCTCTCTCCCCGTCACCTGAGGTCGGTTATAGCGAGCGCTTTCTCGCTCCCGTTTTCACACGTCTATCTTCCACGGTAGGGTAACTTGCTTTTCCTATTGACACTGTGGTGTATCTTTTATTTTCCTTTTTCTTTCCTTTTTCTTCACGTGACGTCAGCGCGTGTACACTTGCTTAATTTGCATATGTGCTAAAACGGCTGCTGATATTTTCGTTAGTCAGCTATCATTGACTGATAAAAGAAAAGATTAAGTATATTATTTGAATCGATGTAACAGTTCAACGGTGATTTGATGTAAATAAATATTTCAGGAAGCAGATGTATAAGAAAATGCTGTAGCAGCAAATGTTTACGAAATCGTACAACACGTATGTTGCGAGTTTGAAGAAATTACGTGAAATAATGTAACTAAAAACATTACAGAAAATATTCACACTGTTATTGGTGTATGGATGAGTGTAATTGCAAAAATAATTCGGTTTACTATGGAATAAATCCTAATGTTTCGAATCCGAATATTCGACACTAATTTGTTAACTTTAGTGGAACGGCTCATCAAAAACTTGTTTACGTTGGACTTGAAGACAACCATATTGTAGTCACCTGGAAAGCAGGAAAACGGAAGACAGTTCTACAGGCGTGCAGTTCTAAGAAAGAAGCTTTGATCATGGAATCTACGTTTAGGTTTAGGCACAGATAGTGAAAACACTATCAATAATTCCCCCCTCTTTATCTGTGCCTAAACCTAAACGTAGATTCCATGATCAAAGCTTCTTTCTTAGAACTGCACGCCTGTAGAACTGTCTTCCGTTTTCCTGCTTTCCAGGTGACTACAATATGGTTGTCTTCAAGTCCAACGTAAACAAGTTTTTGATGAGCCGTTCCACTAAAGTTAACAAATTTACTGATTTTCCATTACTAATGATTACTATATTGTCCAATTGACTACTCTACACTATTAACCCTTATCCTCGAGTGGGCTTTGGAGCTTGATAAGTGGTGATGCCTGTGTAAAAAAAACGACAAAAAGACAAAAGTTGACAAATTCAGTTACAACCAAGTTATCTCCCTTTTTCTGCTTACGTCACGTGACGCAACGTGACGTAAAAGCAATTGAAAATGTCCGACACATTTGTTCCTTACATAACTGTTATCAAAAACAGTTTTTCACGAATATATATTTCTCTACCTCGTCGTCTTTAGTAATTTTGGGATATGTTACGGTTTTCGACACGACGATTACGTAGGTAGCGTTTGTTTTACTTGAAATTCAATATTTCGATTTACGGATTTTGCTCTTACGATATAAAAGCATCAATAATATTAACAAAAATGATGAGGCGTGTTGATGAAACGCAAAACTTTCTGTAGTGATAATTCAACAATTTTGAAATTAGCGTAGGAGGGTGATAATTAAATTCGGCCTCATTCGGCCTTCGGGATTAGGATAACAGTGTAGTGCCTGTTCTGTTGCGGCCAGAAAAAGGGGATATTCATTTGCACTTAGGATATTTTTTTTCTATTATTTTCCCGATTTAGGACACTTTTTTTTTTTTAAGGGAAACTGAATTTTTCTCACATTAGGGAACCGACCTTGTGCCATACTTGGTCTCCATAAGAAAACAATTAAATAGGAACTTAAAAGAAATTTTTGCATTTTGTTAGATTGATGATGAAGATGCGACACTTTTTTAGTTTAACAATTTTGAAGATGGCGTTTATCGGATTTTGCAGTATATTATATTCGACAATTTATAAAAATCGCGGCCATGGAAGAACGCGAGAAAAATATGTTTAAGCATTAAAAGTAGTTTTACGTTGTTGTTTTTTTAACCTATAAATCTATAAAAGTGAGGATGTGTGTGTGTTTGAGGACACTTCTCAACCTGTATACTCAACGAACTTTTGATCTACAAACTTGAAATTTTGTATATAAGGTATTCAGACACGTGGTAAACGTTTTAATCGGTTCTCATCCGGAAAAAAAGACTGTCAATTGAAAAATTGGTACTTGGAGGGTCATCGGATATCTATCAACTGTTTCACGAGGTTTGAAAACATTTTTTGAAGAACGTGGCAAGCTGGCCTAATGGTTATTATACCTGACTCACCGTCTTTAGGTTTTGGTTTCGATCTTATCTCGAGTATTTTTTATTGTGAATTTTTTTAGAAAAAATATACTTGCATGCACATGTCTCAGTTTTTCTATTTTTTTGTTTACTTCATTTTTTAAACGGAATTTAACGTTACGTTTAATACCGGGCATGGCCGAATACATCTTCTAGTATGTTATTAAAAGAGGAATAATTTCTGCTAAACATCCAGTAAATATGCATCTTAAATTTTTTTTTTTTTTTACATAGTGGTCACCACTTATCAAGGCCCGGAAGCCACTCAGGGATAAGGGTTATTGCAAGTACATTACGTTAGGAGATTTGCTGAAGTGTTTACTTAAGGGGGCGGTTCATTAGGAATTTGTTAACATTGGACTTGAAGACATCCAAGTTGTAGTCCGGAGGGAAGCAGGCAGACGGAACAGAGTTCCACAGGCGTGCAGTTCTAAGAAAGAAGCTTTGTTTATGGAATCCGCGTTTTGATTTAGGCACAGATATAGAGTGGGGAAAATTTTTCACAGTGGATTCAGCTAGACGGGTGTTTTTCGTGAAAGATTGGCGAGGGGGGACCAGAGATTGGAGTTCAGACGAGCATCTGCCATGGAAATAACGATAAAACAAGGACAGGCTCGCAACGTCTCTTCTGTGGGAAAGAGGTTGCAGGGTAGAGAAAAGGGCATCCCCCACTAAGCCACGAAGTCTATTTTGTACTCGGTCAAGGCAGGATAGGCTGTTTTTAGCAGCTCCTGCCCAGATATGGCAACAGTATTCCATCCTTGGACGTACTTGGCTTTTATATAGATAGAGAATTGCATCAGTAGTGAGATATCTTCTGGAGCGGTAGAAGGATCCCACCATCTTTCCAGCGACCTTGGCAACAGACTTGATGTACGTGTTCCAATTGAGAAAAACATACCCAAAAAGTGTCAACGTTATGCGAATAAGCCGAAATAAAAACAAAATAACCACCGAATTTTACCTGATGTCGTGTTTATCTAAAAACGAAACTAAATGAAAACAGCTTTTCTCAATTTTAGATGCATAATATTAGCTTGACTTTTAATGGAAATGTTTTCTTATTAATATATAACGAAAATAACATAAAATTACATTTATTTTCGAAACAGATTTTTCCTCGTGTTCTTCTATAGCCGCGATCGTTATAAATGGCCTTATTTTCGCATTAAAAAAAAAATGTTTTATCCAATGTCAGTAGGCGCAGGTTAAACGTGAAAAACTTCCGTTGAATCTTTCACGCTTTTTATAACGGCTTAAAATACTTGATGCTTCGCCAAGGCTCTCAAGGATGTTTTTTTTATCGTGACGTCATCACTAGATGCGTTGCCTACCATGGCTTGAGAGTCCCAGAAGAAGGATAGACTGCGCCAGTTTCCCAACTTGGTATTTTTTAACCTCGCGGTACATATAGTACTACGCCTTCCCAAATGGTCACCCATCTGGTACTGGCCAGATTCAACGTTGCTTAACTTTGGTGATCTGGCGAGAATCGGTGTGTCAACGTGATTGCGGCGTATTCGCATATCGCGGGAATTTAAAATCGCGAAATAAGTATCATTGCATGTAATTGACGTTGAATTTTAGAATAGTTATTTCGAGTTCGCAGTAAAATAATAATAAAAAAAAAACTAATCTGATACCCGAGACCAATGCGAGTTCACGTGGTCACGTGGGAAAAACTGCGCAGTTTCTTCCCTGTCAATTCTTAAAATAAACCCAGCTAGTCTTTTCTCGCGCGATGTGAGCACTTGCATTGTTAAGTTTGTTTCGTGAAGTCGGATCCATTTCAGAGAGATTTGATGAAGATGAGAAACATCACTCAGAACACGAAAAAGAATTTCTTTTTTGGTGCGTCATCTCAAAGATTTTGGTTTGCCGGAAGTACTACAAGCTTGAATCATATGTGGAGCCAATTCGCTCCTCCAACACAGCGCACCTGTCGAAAAATAAAAAGCAGTCAGATTGGAAGGATGGCCTGACTATTTTTAGAGAATGCTGCCATCTCGACGGCGATGATTTCACTGCGTTATTTTTGTGGTTAAACAAAAAATCTGAAATCATAATGACTTGTTCCGATATAAAGTAACCACCCATCTGTTTCAAAGAAATTTCTTGCGGAATTTTTGATTTGGGTTTCAAATTATGCATTTTCAAATAAGTTTTCATTATAATACTTTCACTTTATACATCATTTTAAAGAGCGTTTTTCACTCTATCTAATCGTTTAAATTACAATCGTTTTAAAACAATAATGTTTTTATTTGAATGCAAGATAGAAAAAAAAAGCAAATTCGCACGAATTTCTTATTTCAATTCAAGCTAGGTCGAAAAGCTGCTGAAACAGCTCCCCATATCAACGAAGCGTTTGGCTCAGGAACCACTACTGTATGCACAACACAATGGGGGTTTAAGAAACTACGTGGCGGCGACGAGAGTCTTAAGGATGCTGAGTGTAGTGGTCCGTCATCGGATGCTGACAACGATCAATTAAGAGCCTTAGTTGAAGCCAATCTACGCACAACTGTTCGTGAACTTACTTCTGAATTAGACTTACTTTTGACTACGACGATTTCCAATCGCTTGAGATAGATTGGAAAGACAAAACTTGATAAATAAGTGCCTCATGAATTGAACGACAACCAAAAGAACGTTATGACGTGTCATCTTTCTTTTTAAACCGGGTTGCGACTTGCGATTAAAACTGGGTTCTCTAGGACAACCGGCGACGCTCAGCTTAGTGGTTAGACGCAGACGGAACTCCACGACACCTCCCGAAGCCAGATTTGCACAAAAAGAAGGTCATGTTAACTGTTTGATGATCTATGACCAGTCTGACTCTTTACAGTTTTTTTTTTAATACAGGCGAAACCATTACGGCGGAGAAGTACTGTCAACAAATAGATGAAATGAATCAGAAACTTCGACAACAACACCCAGCATTAGTACACAGAAAAGGTCCAATTCCCCTTAACGACAATGCCTGACTGCACGTTAGTAAGACGACACTGTAGAAGTTGAACGAATTGAGCTACGAAACTCTGTCTCATCCGCCGTACTCTCCAGACCTCGCACCTACCGACTACCACATCTCGACAGCATTCTACGTAAGAAATGATTAAAAAAACCTAAGCGATATCAAAAACGCCTTCAGCGACTTTATCGCAACCATATTTTTGACGTTACTGACATAAATACACTTGCCTGCGTTGGCAAAAATATGCTGATCATTATAGTGTATATTTCGATCAATTAATTTTTGCTTAAGTCGAAATATGTTCATGTGAAAAGTTACAAACCGCAAGAACTTTCTTGTCACGCCGGTATATTTTATATTTATATAACACATTTTTAAAGTGGGAGCCACCACTTATCAAGGTCCGAAGGCCACTCGAGGATAAGCAATAATAAGTGTAAGGTGGTCGGTGAGACAACAGTGTAATGGTCGTTAATGGTTGAAATTTGGTAGAATGTGTCTATTTAAGAAAATGATTCAACAAGAATTTGTTTAATTGGACTTACAGACGACCATGTTGTAGTTAACTGGAAAGCAAGCCTAGGGTATAGAATTCTACAGGCGGTCAATTCTAGGAAATGATAGTTGTTCATGAAATTTTCGTTTAGATTAAGGCACAAATAGAGAGTAATGGAAAATTTTTACAATGGTAATAGCTAGACGAGTATTTGTTGTTAATGTTTTTGCAATAAGAAGAAAATGACATCACTTACTGAGTGTCGAAGCCGGTTGTGTATCCTGTTGAAATTCCGAGCAGTCCGAGTAATTTAAAAACTGCAACAAACATCCACTATAATATATATATATATATATATATATATATATATATATATATATATATATATATATATATATATATATATAACTGTTTTATTTACTATAATAATACTACAGACACTAGCGTTTCATCCTTTCGGGAATCTTCAGTGCAGGGTGTCACGATTAACACATAAGTCACCTCTGGCTTGATTACCAAGAACCGTATCCATTCGGCTACCATTAACCGCGTGAAATAACGTTGAAATTAAACATTTTATTTCCAATGTGTTTATACGCCAGTCAGAGTGATCTAATCATTATATGATGATCTATGCATAAGAGCTAAATTGACCGATTTAATTAATCTGAAGTGCTCAACGATAAGAAACGAGTTTCTTAAAGGGGCTGACATTATTATTATTATTATTATTATTATTATTATTATTATTATTATTATTATTATTATTATTATTATTATTATGTATAGTGCGTGTTTGGTTGTAGTTTTTAAATTAGCGTAAACACACATGAAATGTTGCACATATATTTTTGCAAACGTAAAAATACACTTAAAAGTGTAATTTATAGATTAACGTTTTACTGATATTTTAAAGATCAATCATTTATCATTTTTTTCTTTGGTACCAGCCATGGAAAATTTTGTTTAAAAAAAGTAAACACATTTATAATTTTTATTTATTTATTTATTTTTTCAATCGGCAAATAGGCACAATTTTTCAGATTCAGATATCACCCTAAATTCCGATTTTTTCTAATTCGCGATTACGATTCCGACTAATCGTCACAGTAGTAGTAAGGTGTCATAATATGGGCTATATTTAGTTGAATTTAGTCTTTCTCAAATTTCTTAATGAACCCTACAAAGGACTCGGAATCGCTCAAGACTTATGGGCATTCATGGCATATCTTGGTGGACAAGTCACTAATAGGGCGACGTTTACGAGTACTAAATGTGACTAAATTGCAGTAAGGGTTCTGAATTTTGTTAACGATTCCAGAGACTGCGTTGGGAGAGGTCAAAAATGTTTAACCTGAATTAAAACAAATACATTGAGGACATTGCGAAGACCGCTGCAAAAAAAGGGTTCCCTCTATCGTGCTAGAAAACTACTCACGCCTGTGAGTATCCTGCATCTCTACAAAACCACCATCCGCCCATGCACGGAGTATTGTTGCCACATTTTGATGGTTCATCTACCACTAGTCCCTCCCTCATTTTATAGGTTAAAAAAAACTTTTAAATTTAATAAGTTTTACAAGTATTTTAATGGAATGTGCTCCGATGAACTCGTCACACATGTGTCCCCTTGAGTACATATCCCTGACAACCCCGCTTAGCAATAAACACACACATTTACGGTTGAAGTCCCTAAATACCAGAAAGCTTTCTACTCAAATAGCTTCTTCTCTTGAACAGCAAGACTTTGGAATTCCTTTCCTGTTCCCTGCTTCCCTAACTGTACTGATATGCAGAAATTTAAATGTAATGTAAACCAACATCTTGTTAATCTTTCCTATGCATGGTCCCAAAATGTAGCATTTACGCTCAAGCGGCGATGTGCCTTTTTATAGATGAACGTGAAATATTCAAGGGATTTGGTGTTTCATGACTTGTTATAGATGAACGTGAAATATTCAAGGAGTGTAGTATTTCATGACTTGTTATAAATGAACGTGAAATATTAAAGGGGTTTGTTGTTTCATGGCTTTTTATAGATGAACGTGAAATATTCAAGGGGTTTGGTGTTTCATGACTTGTTATAGATGAACGTGAAATATTCAAGGGGTTTGGTGTTTCATGACATTTTATAGGTGAACGTGAAATATTCAAGGGGTTTGGTGTTTCATGGCTCCATCTATATGCCGTCTCGTACTGCAGCTAAATTATTCATGGCGTCTGTTTATATCACAACAAAAAGGGGCACTTTAGACAAGTGCAAAATCAAATCAGACACGACTTTAGGCGACTAGCAATAACATAATGACCCCACCCTTTCGAGAAAAAAAAAGAAAGTCTGGACGATGGCCATGTATGACAAAACAAGGGAGTCAGCAAAATTATACATGACGTCAGCTTATAATGGAGGTACTAGGTTCCCCTAAAAGGGGTCGTTGGACAGGTTTAAAATCTGTTGTGATAGGAACAGTGCTAAATTCCCAGTAGGGCCTACATGTGCCATAGGTAATAAATGAAGATCTTTAATACCTTATAAATATCGACAGTTTATTCTGTTTGTACTGAGAGGGTAAGGGCTAGACTTTAGAGGAGAAAGATTTTTAAGAAATATAACATATTATTTACCTCATCGTTAGGAGAAATTGAACATAAGAAGGGTTGATTTTGAAAAAAAAAAAAGGAAAAGAAAAAAGTGCAAGACGTTAATAACTCCTCTGGATACAGAAAAATGTTTGAGGGGTTCCGTCGAAATTCCTTATTAAGGGTGCTTCAGACGATTACCAATAAATAAACTAATTCTTCTCAAGTAGAAGGAATATAGCCTGGACACGGGGACCTCCTAGGACTGAGCAGTATTCGATTTCAGACTAGCAGAAACAAAGCCATTGTAACATAAGTCTATTAATTATGCAGAAAAAAAAGAAAGAAAACAAAATGGTTGGAGAAATTTTTGGCAATTGTCTTTCCTATGTTACTTCTGGTGTTTGGCATTGCGCCTTATGTCTGTACCTCCTGCCAAAATGATAGCCCAAGGGTATAAAACACCCGATTAAATCAAGTTATTTTCGCGAATCAATTCGTAAAAAAAATCAGTCAGTCACAGTGACGGCTAAAACATCAAGCAATTGATTGGGGTATTTTTCTCTGAAATTAGAATTTTATATAGATAATATCTTATACACACGAATATATATATATATATATATATATATATATATATATATATATATATATATATATGAACAAATGATTAATAAAACATGTTAAAAGACATCTTGAAAAAGAGTTAAAATCATATTTTATATATATATATATATTATATATATATAATATATATATATATATATATATATATATATATGGGGTGCGAGTGTTTGTGTTTGCGTGTGTGTGTGTGTGTGTGTGTGTATGTGTCTGTGACAGAAGATAAAAAAAACGTCGGTACCGTTGGTCTCACTTTTCATTTATATCTAGCTCAACAATGAGGCAGATATAAACAAAAGCTGAAGAGAGTCCAAAAGAATTAAAGACTGGTCCCCTTTGTATTGATGTTCTTCTGATTATCTGTAACACATATATTAATAAATATTACGCTCTTTATTTGAATTTTCTCATTAATCGGGTACGTTGCTGGGGTTCTCACGCACAAACTCTACACGATATATATATATATATATATATATATATATATATATATATATATATATATCCCGGGCAGTTGTAAACATCAGCGTTAAAAAAAAGAAAACACACTCTATTTTGACAGATTTTTTCTTTCGTTTTAATATTAAAAATATCCTGAGGAAGCCGTATAACGTCGAAATATTTTGAATTTAAACCATATTTGTTTATTTTCTAAATAAAATCTTTGTTATATTTGTCATATAAGCGTAAAGCATACACATTTAAATATATATATATATATATATATATATATACATATATATATATATATATATATATATATTAAAGTCTAAAAGAGCAAAGCCTTAGTTAAATGTATTAATATTTAAAAGGTGCTGTGCTTAGAGTATTACAGATGTATGATAAACTCGATAGGTGTAATTACCTAAAACTATATTAATAGAGAGGATGAAAGATTAACAATTATGAAATCGTTGATTTGCTTCGTTGGAGAAACATAACAAAATTAAATTATGTGTACGATCGTTTCGGAAACGATATCTGTTTATTCATTTAGTGAATTTTAAACTAGTAGTACATTTGGTATCTTTCCCAATCTTAACCCCTCCCATTTGTGCTGACGAAAATACAATATTTAAAAATATTTATCTCTCAATATTTTATTTGCAAATATTAAGTGGATAAATAAATAAATAAATATCGTTATTGAAACGATTATACACATGATTTGATTTTGTTATGTTCCTCCCTACAAAGCAGATTAATAATTTCGCAATTATTAATCTCTCAACCTCTCTATTAATATATATATATATATATATATGTGTGTGTGTGTGTGTGTGTGTGTGCGTGTGTGTGTAGTAGAGATTTAGAAGGCAATCACAAAGCGAGGAATGAAATATAGTCATTGTTGGTGAAAGGAGACGAAAATAAGTGGCGATTTACAAATCAATAATACATACATACATACATATATATATATATATATATATATATATATATATGTATGTATTATTGATATATATATAGATATATATATATATATATTCAGTTGTATTGGATACAAACGTCTTACTTGTTATGTTTGCGACAATATCCATTATTAATTTCGGAAAAAACTTCCCTTTTCAAATGATAGACGTGACAGATCGATTCAAAGCATGCTACATGATGGAGCGGAAGTTGGATAGCTGTGTGGAGCCTCGGAGCAAATGTAAGGAGAGGATTTATGTACGGTCTGATTACGTGATTAACATGTTTTTGTTCCTTTTTTTATAAATTTTTTTTTTGTATATATATATATATATATATATATATTTATGTATGTATTTTTTTATACCTTGTTGCTTTAGCGTGAGCTCTTTTTAATCTTGTATATTCTCTGTCTTTATTATTATTATTATTATTATTATTATTATTATTATTATTATTATTTATGAGCTCTTTTTAATTTCGTATATTCTCTGTCTATTTAGTTGTCTTTATTATTATTTTTATTATTCTTATCATTATTATTATTATTATTTATTTATTTATTTATTTATTTATTTTCTTGCTGATACCTACCTTCCGATAAGGAGTTCTGTGTCATACTTCGAGATATATACGACCACCTTGCACTCACACACCTAGTCAACGGCACTTTATACACCCCAGCTACTGACATTACATCCATAGATATCGAAAACAACATCAACACCGCATGGGTCGACATATGTAGAATTAGAAAACTTCCAAACAAATGCAAACAGAACTTCACTACTAAAAATAGCAGACTCCCCACTTTTTACCATCTCATCAAAACACACAAAAACTCAGCAACCCCACAAATGTGACCAGTAGTTTCAAGCATTGAAGGACCCTTATATAAGATCTCTTGGCTACTTTCATAACTACTTAAACCTTTACTCTCCTCCTTCCCCGGACACGTCAGCAGTTCCGATGAAGTACTCTGCCGTCTAAACACCCTCCAACCACAACAACTAAAACACTTTTAGCCTCGATGTAGTTGCCCTCTACACCACAGTACATGCACACCCAGCAGTAGATCTAATCATCGACCGCATCTCCTCCTGCAACTTACACTGCTTCGGCCTCACTCCCTCAAACATCCCTAAACTCCTACTTATAATAGTAGACAACACATACTTTACATACGAACGCCAAACATACAGACGAATTACAGGACTGCCAATGGGTTCCAGCCTCTCAGGAATATTGGTCATCTAATACATGGACAGACTTGAACGACGAGCCCTCAACACGTGCAACTCGGTCATATTCCTCTCGAGATATGTCGATGATGTCCGGATCCTCACATCATCACGCGCTGATGCTGAGAACATCTACGCCATATTCTCCGATACCGGCCCACACATAGAATTCACCATCGAACACCCCAGCGATGACGGAGCCCTATCACTCCTAGATTTCAACCTAAAAATATCAGATGAAGGGACCGTCATTACAAAATTCTACCGAAAAGCAGCCAGCCGAAGTATATTTATACACTACAAGTCGGCCCTCCCTACTAAGGCCATTATCGGATATGCTAAGAATGAGATCATCCGCATCCAAATCAAGTGATGCAAGCCAAAAGACAAGACAGAATGCACAAAACAGTTCCACCAGGTTCTAGAGACAAACGGATATCCCAGCACTGTCATTAAACACCTCTGGAACACGAGAAAACGTGTAAGAAGCTTCCCCACCAATACTTGCTTCCTTAAAATGCCCCATCTCAGCGACAAGATCACAACGGCTATCCACAGGGCTATCAGAAGAGAGGATCACAATATGCAAATAGCATACTCTGGACCATCCCTTAGACAGAAGCTTTCTAAACGCAAGCACAAGGAAGAACCACCACAATGCACACTTACAAATTGCCTCGTATACCCCACAACCATCTGCCACGGCACACATGTAATCTACAGACTAGAATGCTCTGCCTGCGAAAAATTCTATGTGGGCAGCACCACGAAACCCCTACACATAAGAATCAAGGAACACACAAACACAAGCATCATCATTCCACAAACACCTCAACACCTGCAGAAACACTAATATATCTATTAAAGTCGATATTTTAACCACAGAACGAAATATATTGGGAATCTTCGCATAAAAGAATCATTACTAATATCCAAATTACGGCCAGAACTCAACAACAGACTGAAGCTCGGATCTTAATTCATTATATAATTTTACATACGGCTCCCACCAAAGACTTACCATTACAACCCTTACCCATTAGAACAGGTACACCACCACACACCGCTCATACACCAACTCACAGTCCAAACAGGGCCTTACTACAAGCCCCCTCCCATATAAATTATATATATATAAAAAATAGAAATAAAAGAAATTTAATAAATAAGTAAAAAACAGCAATATATATAAAAAACAATAATAATAAAAATAATTAACTGAAGTAACATAAACCAATTAAAAAAAAACTTTTGATTTCAGCTAACCCACCTATTCAAACCGAAATAACACTAACAACAAACACAAATAAATTAATAAACAATAACAATAAAGAATAATTGAATACATTCAAAACATATCGCTAAAACCAAAACAAAAACAACATCTAAGTAAATCGCGATATATCCAGACAGTTTGCGAGATGGTCCAGGGGTAAGGGTTTAGGCTCATTACCGTTGGGTCCCGATTTCGAATCTCGCTAGATTCAGTCACTCTGATGAGTCGTAGACAACGAAACACGTGTCAGTGGATAATTACATTTAAAAAATTATATATATATATATATATATATATATATATATATTAGTAACCTTAAGTCGGAAGATGTTTAAAATCTATCCTTAAAAAAAGGTTTCTTTTTAAAGATTTTTAAGCAGCCTAATATTTTTGATCACAGTATATATATATATATATATATATATATATATATATATATGTACTTATATATATATACATATATATATATATATATATATATATATATATATATATATATATATATATGCAGGAAACGATTTATATAAGAATATCAGAAATTAACGGAAAGAATTATGCTCGTGTAAAGTTTATATATATATATATATATATATATATATATATATATATATATATATATGCATAATAAATGGATGAAAAATAAACAAATGTTCCACATTTCAGATAGTAGACATTCCTCGTTGTAAACAAACAAATGTCTATTTCCCTAGACGTCGTTTGATAACACACGAAAGGATTTTAAGGCGGCGATAAAAAGCGTCGGCTCTTAAAGATATGCAGAAATAGAATGATAATTAAACAGCTTAGTTTTGGCAGGCAATCGATTATACGATCATAGATATTGAAATGTCTGACGATCTTTGCAATAGTCGTCGTACCTCTCATTATCTTATCAGCTATCAGAAAGTTCCCGAAACGTTTTGGCCTTGTGTAACACTTTTCTGCAGAGGGAAGCAGAATGCACCAGTCGCAATCATAAGATTAGGAATAATTAATGGAAGAAAAGCACACGAGATGTTACGGATAAGTCAATTATTTACAAGGTCAAGGTCGCAGGTTTTCAACACGAACCAGACGAGATACATTTTCATGTCAAGACCAAGGACGTAAAACACTCTATTTTTTTTTCTAATCTAATTATATGATTTAGGAGAAAACGGAAAGTTTGGGTTAGGGTTAGTGATAGACTAGACAGTTGAAAAACGCAAAATAAATAAATAAATAAATAAATAAAAATAAGATGAAAATTACGAAATGGATGACAGAATATAAAACTCCCAGTGGGATTCAATCAATCATAATTAATGATCTCTCTCTCTCTCTCTCTCTCTCTCTCTCTCTCTCTCTCTCTTTCTCTCTCTGTGCCTCTCACTCTTTGTCTCTGTCTGTCTCTCTGTCTGTCTCTCTGTCTCTCTCTCTATATATATATATATGTACATATATACATATATATATATATGTATATATACATATATATACATACGTATGTATATATATGTACATATATATATACATATATATACGTATATGTACATATTGAATTTCAAAAAGGTTGTTGATAGTGCTCAATTAAAAAAAAAGACAAGATAATATTTTATCCAGTGTAGGTTAAAAAATTACCAGAAGTTGCTACAATGAATTTAAATAAAGACATTTTCAGGCGACAGAGACCTCTGGTCTTATTCGAAGCCAGTCATTTAATAGGGCAACCGAAAAAAAAAATGGAGATCGAATAATTAAAAAATAATAAAAAAATAAAAAGAAGAGAAAAGAAGAAAGAAAGAAAAATGTTAAAATGTATTGGGAGTTCTTATTAAAACAAATCGATCAGACATGCATGATCTTTTTTATAATGAAAGCGTCTTTCATTACCTATCACACCAGAACGCCCAAATTAGAAGTTATATATATATATATATATATATATATATATATATATATATATATATATATATATATATATATATATATATATATATATATTATTTATTAGTCTGAACGAAAAGCGCTTCGGGTGTATTTTAACGATCTTGTTTTTAATCGACTTATTTATTTTATTGAATTGTACATATGACTTGCCCCATTATTTTATTTCTTTTTTCTTTTTTTTTCTTTTCCTCACCCCGTTTTCCATCTTATTTTAGTTGATTGAACTTACGCGATGGTTCACTTCTTTATAATATATATATATATATATATATATATATATATATATATATATATATATATATATATATATATATATATATTAGGGTAAACAGTTACATATGGTCGCTACAAATAGCCATCTGTTTCAGTCAAAGACACCTCCTCAGGCGACCTAGAAGCTCTCGACGCCAAAAAGAAAAACAGATAGCATTTTTCTTTCTAGGTTCTAGGTCGCCCGAGGAAGTCTCTTAGACTGAAACAGATGGCTATTTGTAGCGACCATATATAATTGTTTACCCTCAAATAATAAAAAAATATTTGCTCTTTTTATTGAGCACTATTTAACAACCTCGTTTTTTCCATTAGTCCCGACTTTTGAACACCTCAAACCTATATATATATATATATATATATATATATATATATATATATATATATATATATATATATATATATGTATATATGTATGTATATATATATATATATAGATAGATAGATAGATAGATAGATAATTGTGCAGAATGATAGGAAACCATCTGTATCGCTGATTTCAAATTCAATACAGAGTAATCAGTTTATGGTCGATAAATAATAAACTTTGTTTTTTTTTAGCGTTTGAAAGTTCTAGAAAAAGAAACTATTTAAGAAATTTTCGTTTAGTTTTAGACAAAGAAAAAGAACGAGAAAAATTGTTGTCAGTTTTTGTAGCTGAACGAGTGTCTTTAGCGCAAGTCTTACAAGGGGGTCATAGATTGAAGTTTAGTCAAGCATCTACCATAAGATTACCAATAGAGTAGATATATACTTACAAACACTTTATAAAGTTGTCCACACAAATATACTTGAGGCTCTGTTCGTCAACCCATGAAGCTTTAGTTTCAAATGCTGTTTACTTCGCTATCTCAAGTTATGTATTTTTAATTGATTTTGGGATTAATGTTAGGCCACACACGACGTATAATTTTCAAAGATAAAGATGTAAACCTCACCTCATACATTCTTAGAAAAGATTGGTCTGCTCATCAGTCAGGACGTATGAACCCCTCAAAATTCTGAATGCTGATAAGGTTTCAGATCGTTTAACGAACTTTCACACGGACCACCTGGATGATTTGGCTAAGAGCATAGTGTAGTATATGTTTTGGTTCTGTTACGAGCTACCTTCAAGCCTTTTTTTTTCGTATCGACACTTTTATTGATAGTACACACATGAAACTCTAGTCTCTTTTGAAGTCATCTCCTCCAGCTGCAATGTACTGTTCGACCAAATTCTGGAATACCCCATGGATATCCTCCTGTGTGCGTGCATCAATGACCCTCGTTTCATCTTGCAATTGTCTCATAATCAAAGTGTGGTATCTGTTCTTCAGATGCTTCACCTCAATTTCTTGTTCTCTGTTAGTGGAGGAGAAATCCTTTACAACAGAGACAATTTTTATTTTTGTTCCTTGTTTTTATTTTTGTTCCTTTTCTCCACATTAAAAAACGACCCTGGTGTCTAACTCTGTCCCGTGGGGAGGCATTGTAAATAGGAACAAGATCAAAGTGTAGTATCTGTTCCGGCAGATACTGCAAGCAAAGACCATATGTGGGGGCGACCCCACATATAAGACCTTGGTCAATGTAGGGGCAACCCTTCATACCAATTGTCACTATCCAGCTCCCCTACTCCCCGGGGAGTTGGTCTCCATTACCCCTTCACTCCTCACTTTAAAATCGGCCTTGTTCCTAATTTGCTCAGTGGAGGAGCAAATAAATACCGCAAAGTGTAGTATCTGTTCTTCGGATGCTGCACTTCAATTTCTTGTTCTCTGTCAGTGGAGGAGAAATCCTTCACGACTGAGACAATTTTTATTTTTGTTCCTTTTCTGCACGTTAAAAAATGACCCTGGTATCTAACTCTGTCCCGTGGGGAGGCATTGTAAATAGGAACTACAGCCTCTAAAGTGTTCTTTGAGCTTAAGGAATGACCAAAAGTCACAGAGACCAAGGTCTTGATTATAGGGAAGGTGAGAAACTGTATTGATACCCATCATGGTCAAATAGTCTATGATCTTCTCTGGGCACCTTTAACTAGCTTCCCGTAAATCTTCCACGTCTTCAGTTACTAACGAATAATTGTGAGTACAGTTCCCACACTGACATCAAACTGTGTACTTATTGTCTCTATAGACACACCACAGGCCTTATCCATGAAATACTTTATTTGGCTAATCAACTCTGGTATTCTAACTTTCTTTACTCCTCCCACACCTCTCATTATCCCTCACAGACTCCCCCGCCTTCCTTTAATCTCTTATACCACTCAAAAACTGATGCTCGATTCATGCTAGATTGCCACAAAGCAGTATAAAGCATTCCGTACGTTTCTGTGGCATTTTTCCAAGTCATACATAATTTCATTGCATTTCGTGTCACCACGTCCAGATTGCATTTTTGAAATTCACCAGCTGTAGCAATCAGGCTTTATTCCAATTCCTGCTATAGCTGTTAATTTAAACCTGAATTATAATAATTATCCAGCCGTCTCATAAGATATATAGCAATAACATGTCCAAGTGTCTGCGATGATTTTAAATTGCTTTGCAAAAAGGTCTGGAGACTTATTGAAAGCACCTTGTAAATATGGTTGCCTTATACCAGTAAGTAGGGATATTAACTAGTATAAATGTCAGCGAGGATTATATAGAACATGTCAGGATAATCTATCGGCAAACAGATATAGACCCACTTTAGGGCGTTCAAAGTTCATCCCCCTAGACAAAACATGCTAGAGATGTAGGTGTCAAATGATATGACAGAGAGATAACGTTACGTGTTCGGGAGCACTGAATAGAATTCCTAGAAGTTGAAGCCGAAAAGTGAAAGGCGACATGCGTAAAAAATGCAGAGAATCTAAGTTAATATTGTCTGAGGCTCTGTCCGCGCGTCGATCATCTAAAGATTAAATATAAAAGAAACAAGTTAAGAAGTAATCAGAATTACATTGGTCTCTTTTGAACAATCATTCTTTAAATAAAACCTATACAAAAAAACACATCTTCAATGTGTTCCATTTATAAGTAGATTCATCTTACGTTAAGTAGAAGATCAACGGCAGCAAGAGCTCACGGATCACATATGGAAAAGCAACGATAAAAAGAATGAAAGACGAGCGACCGCACACGTATGTAAAAAGACTTTATTTCTCATTATTTCTGGATCGCTAACCGTATATACCTTTATATAGTATATTATATAACTGCATAACCTATATGCGCGTTTGTAATTGAAGATTTCTTATCTATAAATATAAAAGCGAAAAGGTGTATATGTATGTATGTTCGCTTTTTGTGTATGTCTGTAAAAGGCTTTTTTCGCTGGACTTTTCAGTCGGCTCAGTCCTTCTTAAAACTTTTAATATCACGTCTAAATCATAATATCTACGAGTTAACAACGGGGATCGCTTGTCTATTTAATTTGCTCGACTTTGAAAAGATAAGTATTCAACATTTTTCGATCGCCACATGTGCATGAAGCTTTTTCGTATAATAAAAGCGAAACTAATTCTGCGCCGGAAACGTCCGAAAGCAATCAGCTTTGATCAATGTGGAGTTTCTCCTTATATCAGACAATTGCTATTCAATTTGGACAATCCCCTTTTTATGGGGAACTGGTTTTCCGCACAACATCTTATGGAAACAAAAAAATAAAAAATAAAAAATCCTGCCCCGCAGTAAATAAAAAACTGCCACGCAGTCAAAGTTGACCTCATTAAGTACGGGCACCTGCCAAGTTTTAATACTTAAATAAATTCAAACATATTTCAGTTACTATTTCGTGGTGGTCCAGTGGTTAACGTTGCACGTTTTTTTTTTTCACACTTTAATTTCCAACTTTGACTCAATGGTTCGGGTTCGATCCTTCATTCTTTTTTTTATTTTAACACCCTCCTCCGACACAAACACCCGGGTGTTTTGATTTACCTAAAACCACACATACCTCCAAACACACGGGCAACGCCATGTACCCCCCACCCCGCTAGTTTATAATAAAATACAAACTCCAGTTAGAACAAGTAACACAATCTTATTGCGTTTGCATATGTTAATCCAATCGTGAACAAACGATCAGGAATTTAATTATAATCGATATAAATATTAACAATCATTTTATGCCTGTAGACACTAGTGTTTCATGCTTTCGAAGTCATTAATGCAGAAAGTGATAATTACTGCCGCTCAAAGAATTCGAACCCAGCCATAATGTCAACTTTTGACTTCCGTTGCTAAGACGTTACCTATGGGCAGGTATCAAATAGCACGAGAATTAAGAGAAATTAAACGCACACACACACACGCACACACACACACACACACACACACACACACACACACATGAAAGACCTAATATTCATCTGGCCCCGTGTTTAGCTTGCCATTAATTTTGGCAAAAAGCAAATAGGTTATAACAACAGCAAGTGATCTCGTATCCGAAAGAACATTATTTTTTCAAGTAGCCGAATCGAATACTTGTTGTCCAAACCATAAATCAGAGACATTTCTCATATCCCGGTGGACTTTTCTTGCTTTTACTTTAATTCACACCAAACAAGGAACGAGCTACTTTAAATTGCGGAACTGAGCTTCGAAGTGATTGTATACATTACATTTTAATTCCTACATGTTGGTGTAGAAACAAAGATGGATTTCAAACGCTAGCAGTTGGAAGAAAAGAGTTTGGACTTCTCCTTTTTACTCAGGAGTCACCACTTATCAAGGCCCAAAGGCCACTCGAGGATAAAGGTTAACGAATGTAAGGTGGTAGTGTGGTAATCGTTAATGGTGTAAATTGGGTAAAAGTTAATTATTTATGGAGACGGGTTAGCAAGAACATTTTTTTTACATATGATTTGAAGCTGCCATGATGTATTCAACCGGGAAGCAGGCCAGTGGAACAGTGTTCCACAGGCGGACAGTGCTGGCAAAGAAGCTTTGTTCATCCAATCTGCGTTTAGATTTATTTATTTTTATTTATTTTTTATTTTTATATGGTAGTCACCACATATCAAGGCCCGGGAGCCACTCGGGGATAAGGGTTACTGCGTGTACAGTAATCAATGGGGTAATATCGTAGTAATCGTTAGTAATGAAGATTTGATAAAGTGTCTTACTTAAGGTCGGTTTATCGGGAATTTGTTTATGTTGGACTTGAAGTCATTCAAGTTGTAGTCAGGTGGGAAACAGGCAAACGGAAGAGAATTCCACAGGCGTGCAATTCTAAGAAAAAAGCGTTGTTCATGGAATCTACGTTTTGATTTACCTTTCCAGCTACTTCTGGAATGCTCCCAAGGTAGTCAATGGCCCTTGTCATAACCTTTTTTCATCTCCTCAATTATCTAACGACAGCCACTAAGGTTTTCCTTGATCTTAGGGAATAACCAAAAGTCACAGAGCAAATACTGGACTATAGGGAAGGTAAGAAACTGTCTTGGTGGCTATCTTGGTAATAACAACGTCTTTCTTTCTGATTTTCTCTTAGCACCCTTGCGACAAACTTTACGCAAGTCTTCTGCATCTAAATTCCGCGCGAATACTTGTGTGCACAGTTCCCACACTGACATCAAACTGAGCACTAATTGTCTCTATAGAAACACGAAGGTAATTATCCATGAAATTCCTTGTTTGGACAAACAACTCTGGGTTTTTGTCTTTCTTATTCCTCCTACGCCTCTTATCAATCCCCACAGACTCCATGACTTCCTTTAATTTATTTTTTTTTTGCCACTCAAAAATTGATGCCTGATTCATGCAAGATGACCCAAAAGGAGTCCGAAGCATTCCATACGTTTCTTTGGACTTTTTTCCCAAGATTAAAACAGAATTTTATTGCATATCGTTCTTTTAAAGGGTCCTTACATCCAGATTGCGTTTTTGAAATTCACCAGCTGTGGCAATCAGGCTTTAGTATTCCAATTCTTCCCGTAGCTGTTCATTTGAACCTGGATTCATAAAAATTGGTCAGTCAGATTATAACAATAACATACTTAATTTTCAAGAGTATACGTCAATTTTAAATTGCTGTACAAAATCGTCTAGAAATTTATTGATGTTACTTCGTAGGATACAAACGGATGAGAGAAGTTTTCTAGCAGGATCAAGGGAGCACGCCTCTACCATGCAACGCATTAAACATACATCAGTGCGCATATTTACATATGCAGGCACTGCAAAAATATATGAAAATAAAAATATAAACTATTCTAATGCGACACAGTAAGGCAACTGAACGAAACTAAACCAGAGCCTCGTTGCTTGTGACAAAAAGACAAATAATAAAAAAAAAAAAAATGGTGTGCAGTTCGTGTTTGCTTTTTTATGGTTCGTTGACATTCATTTCCTCGATATCTTTCGATTAAGAATTCTTTCCAGAAGTATACGGGTGGGACCAAGTGATGATTGCGGACATTCCTAAGTGAAAATATTTAAGTTGAACGACTAGGATTCGAACTTGGAAGATCCCAATTATTAACTGTATCGTTAACCACTGAGCCACCGTCATCTGAGCGAGTCAAGAACAGTGTTGGTGTTGGTGTTCAGTATCATTCATTTCTATTGTTGGCATTCGTATCTCCAATATCTTTCTAGTTAGAATTCTTGTTGGCATTCGTGTCCTCAATATCTTTCTAGTTAGAATTACTTGCAAGAGAGATAACGTGAAGGTTGCCAACGTTCCTAAGTGGAAATGTCTCTGCGAAACGACCTAGATTCTAACTTGGCACACAGTCACAGTCAGTACCCTTAACAACTTAGCCACCGTCGTTGATATCGGTGAATTTTGAATAAATCAAATGACTGTTGGCATTCGTTTCCCCAATATCTTTCTATTTAGAATTATTTCGAGAAGGATATCGGGTATTTTACAAGTGATTATTGCGGAACGTTCCTATGTGAAAGTGTTTGTGTGAAACGACCTGGATTCGAACTTTGCACACCTAGGTTGTTAGTCCGTGTTGTTAACCACTGAGCCACTGTCACTTTTCTTGCGGCTCATATTGCAAAAGCAACGTTTCGCGTTGAAACAGTCATCATCATCATAATGTATAATCCGAACATTCTATTGTTGGCATTGGTTTCCCCGATATTTTTGAAGCCAGAATTCATTTTAGAAAAACATCGCGTACTTACGGGTGGGGGCCAAGAAAAAATTGCCAGCATAGAAAGTGAAAGTGAGCATTGTGGAAAGAGCTAGCTGAAACAATTGTCAAAAATTTTACCCACTCTTTAACTGTGCCAAAACCAAAACGTAGATTCCATGAACAAAGCTTCTTTCTTAGAAGTGCGCGCCTGTGGAACTCTCTTCCGTTTGCCTGTTTCCCACCTGACTACAACCTGGATGTCTTCAAGTCCAACATAAACAAATTCCTGATGAACCGCCCCGTTAAGTAAGACACTTTATCAGATCTCCAATACTAACGATTACTACGATATTATCCCATTGATAACTGTACACACAATAACCTTTATCCCTGAGTGGCTTGCGGATCTTGATAAGTGGTGACTACCTTGCAAAAACAAAAAAAAAACTGTATTCGAACTTGATACACTCAGGTTGTCAGTTTGTATCGTTAACCAATGTGCCACCGTCGCCTCGTTTGTGGCTCGTGTTGCAAAAGCAGGGTTTCACGTTGAAACAGTAAAGATTAATGATTTCTTTTGTTCTTTGCATCTGTCAGCTTCAAATATTCGTTTGTATTAAAAGCTGGATAATTTGAGGCTCACTTCTTAGGATAATTGATAAGTGAGCGAAAGAAGAAAGGAAGCGTAACGCTCATGGCGTGTCCGCTTTTCTATTTCTGGTACCCACGTGTCATGTTTACTTGTTTGCGTTTTTTCTTGTTTAAATTTATTATCATTTTTTTTATATTCTCTGTCGAAAAATGCTGATTATTTTCGGTCTGAGGCGTTCGCGTCTAACACCACTCCACAAAACACGCAAAATAAATAAATAAATAAATAAATAAATAAAATAAAAACGAAAATACAAGGTGCGTTCAATAAGTTTTCAAGCTATTTTTTTCAAACTTCACTGCCCTCTTATTGATAGTACACACATGAAACTCTAGTCCACTTCAAAGTAATCTCCTCCGACTGCAATGCACTTGATCTACCGTTCCAACAACTTCTGGAAGGCCCCATGGAAGTCCTCCTGTGTGAGCGTGTCAATGATCCTCATCACAGCCTCTTTCATATCCTCAATTGTCTCATAACGACAGACTCTAACGTTTTCTTTGAGCTTAGGGAATAGCCAAAAGTCACAGGGAGCAAATTCTGGACAATAGGGAGGGTGAGAAACCTATCTTGGTCATGACAACGTCTTTCTTTCTGATATTCTCTGACCACACTTGGGACAAACTTTGCGCAAATCTTCCACGTCTTCAGATCCTCGCGAATAATTGTGTGTGCAGTTCTTACACTGACATCAAACTGTGCACTTATTGTCTCTATAGACGCACAACGTTCATTATTTATGAAATTCTTTATTTGGCCAATCAACTCTAGTGTTCTGACTTCATTACTCCCCCCCCCAACTTCTCATCATCACTCACAGACTCTCTGCCTCCTTGAATCGCTTATGCCACTCAAAACCTCATGCTCAATTCATGCAAGATGGCCCAAAATAGTCTGAAGCATTCCATACGTGTATGTGGAATTTTTCAAAAATTTAAAACAGATTTCTATTGTACATCGTCCTTTGAAATTGTCATCACCAGCTTTGACAATCAGGCTTTAGTAGGTTGTATTCCATTTCCTACTAGCTGTTCATTTGAATCTGAAATAAAAAAAATTGGCCAGTCATCTCATTAGATGTATAGCAATAACATACTGAATTTTCAAGAGTCTACGACAACTTTAAATGCCTGTACAAAAAAGTCTGGAAACTTATTGAAGGCACCTCGTATGCCGAGAGTTTTTGAAGAAAAGTATCTTCTACGGTACATACTATCTATATATATCTACTTATCTCTCTCCCCCCTCTCTCTCTCTCTCTCTATCTCTCTCTCTTTCTCTGTATATAATTATATATATATATATATATATATATATATATATATATTGTCTGACCGACCATGCAATGTTTGCCTATATAAATAAAATATATTTTACTCGTTTTTTATTGAGCACTTTTAATAACCTCGTTTTTAATTCACGAGTTTCTCTCCTGAATACCTTTAACTTTATATATATATATATATATATATATGTGTGTGTGTGTGTGTGTGTGTGTGTGTGTGTGTGTGTGAGTGTGTGTGTGTGTGTGCTGTGTATGTATATATATATACATATATATATATATATATATATGTATATCTATGTATACAACAGACGTTCCAAAAGTAATGCCTCCTATTTTTTCATAAAGTTTTAAGAAAGTACAGCGAATTGAACTCCTCCATGCAGAAAAACTTAAAATGATCAACATTCCCCGGCGCCTGTTGAATGTTTACGAAGCTGATTCAGTATTTGATGCCAGCACAGTTAGCAGGTGATTTATCGATTTAAGAGTCTACGACAAGAGTGGCAACAAATCACAAAGTGAGTGACAAAGCGCGCTCCTGACGCCCATGTCCAGCCACCACTCCATTGCAGGTAAAAGATCATTAAGAATGAAGGTGACTATGTAGAAAAGTAGATTCTGAAGCGCAGGAAATCGCTCATGTTAATAATACCACTCTCGTTTTCGTAAATCATCTTTTTATTGGGTTGAGAAGAAAGTTCTGCGAAATTTTTAATTTTGATTCCAAATTGTGTATTTTGAAATTAATTAAATTACGTTTACTTTATATATCCTTTTTAAGACCGTTTTTCGCACTAATTGTTTAAATTACAATCGTTTTAAAACAATTATGCTTCTTTTCAGAATGTTGAAGATAAGATGGAAAAAAGCAAATTCACAAAATTTTCTAATTTCAATTCAAATTAGGCCGAAAAACTGTTTAAATAACTCAAGATATCGTTTGGCCCAAGAACCACTATGGAACGCAAAGCACGATAGTGGTTTAAGAAATTTCGTGGCGGCGACGAGCGTCTTGAAGAAAATGAGGGTAGTGGTCGGCCATAGGGTGTTAACAACGATCAAATAAGAGTCTTATTTGAAGCCAATGCACGCACAACTGTTCAAGAAATTGCTTCTGAATTAGATGTAACGTAACTTGAGAGAGATTGGAAAAGCAAAAAGCTTGATAAATGGATGTCTTACGAATTGGACGACACCCAGAGAAACACCGGTATGAAGTGTCATCTTCCCTTCGTTTACGCAACAAAAACGACCCGTTTCTCGACCGGGCTGTGACTTGCGAGGAAATCTAGATTCTTTACGACAATCGGCGACGCTCAGCTCAGTAGTTAGACGCCGATGAAACTCCAAGACACTTTTTGAAGCATGAGTTGCATTTAAGAAAGGTCATGCCGACTGTTTCATGATCTGCGACCGTTACAGATTTTTGAATGTAGGCGAAACCATTACAGCAGAGATGGACTGTCAACAAATAGATGGAATGCATTGGAAACTTTGACAACAACACCCGCATTAGGCAGCAGAAAAGGCCTAATTCTCCTCCACAACAATGCCCGACCACACGTTGCTACAGCGACTCTGAAGCAGTTGAACGAATTGGGTTGCAGAAACTGCCTCATCCACCATACTCTCCAGACCTCTCACCTACTGACTACCACTTTTTCAAGTATCTCGACAACTTTTTGCATGAGAAATGCTTCAAAACCATAAATGATATCAAAAACGTCTTCAGCGACTTCAAATCCAGCAGATTTTTGCACTTATTTTGTGTTGGCAAAAGTCTGTTGATTCTGTCGGTGTTTACTTCGATCAATAAATTTTTGTTTGAGCGAGATATGTTCATCTGAATTTAAAAGTTAAAACCGCAAGAACTCTTTGTCATTTATATATATATATATATATATATATATATATATATATATATATATATATATATATATATATATATATATATTTAAATAAGGGAGTAGTCACCAACAATGTGTATTTTTTAACATTATTTTATTATTCCGTGTCTTGGTTTTTCATTGAGAAGTACGTTTGGATCATTGTAATAATGTTTTTAAGTCATTGAAATCGTTTTTTACGCGCGTTTCAGACGTTCTGTGAAGCGTCCTCGTCAGAAATTATTTTCAAATGTGTTGGAGATGTAAAAATGGCAATGTTCGTTGTTCATTTGAAGTGTTTCCAAGGTGTGGAGGCTTGTAAGTGTTTATTATTCATTGGCATGTTCAATTTTTATTACTGTTTTATTGGGCTTGTCGGTATATATATACACAATCAAAATTACTGTTCGACTGAATACTAAAAAAAAAAAAAAACAATTTACAAAGTCCTTATTCCGCGGAGTTTCAAATAATGCTATTCTTGTTATTCTTCTCATCAGGGGGCACAAAGAAATCAGAAAATTATATTTGTAGCAATTCTAGAATTTGCTAGTTATGGCATGAAGTGAAACCGCAATTGAAAGTTGCAAAATCCGGAAGACAGTAATTTTGGAAGAATTATATAATATTATATATATAGGGTAACTCAAAATGATCTCACATATTTGTTGGTAACTTATGGTCTCTATAGACACAGGACGGTCCTTATCAATGAAATTCTTTATTTGGTCAATCAAGTGTTTTCCCTTCCTCCTTATTCCTCTCATCATCCCTTACAGACTCTCTGCTTTCCTTGAATCTCTTATGACATTCAAAAGCTAATGATGAATTCATGCAAGATGGTCCAAAAGCAATCTGAAGCATTCCATACGTTTCTGTGGCATTTTTCCCGAAGTTTAGAACATATATATTTTTTTAATATTGTTTTTCGAAAGTATCCTCACGTCAGGGTTGCATTTTTGCAATGCACCAGCTATGACAATCAGGTTTTAGTCTTCCAATTCCTGGCGTAGCTGTTTATTTGAACCTGGATTCATAAAAACTGGTTCGTCATCTCATAAGATGTATAGCAATAACATACTGAATTTTCAAGAGTCTATGATAATTTTAAATGCTTGTATAAAAATCTTGAAACTTATTGAAGGCACCTCATAGTTCAGGAGGAAAATATTCTGCAACTTTTCTCTCTTTTTGTTTAACGAAAGATACGGACTCTCCACTTGATCATTCTTACGAATCCTGGAACTCCTGACGCATTGAAACGTAGATAATACCAGAATGCGTCTCTATGGAAACCGAATTTCCCCCAAACGAATTTTCAGAATCTAATTTCTTTTAAGTATGGCGAACGCGTCAATATAATTCAAGATGGTTAACCGAACCAAATCGAAGCATTTATCGATGGATTTATTAAAACTCTAATTCGATTAACTTCATCATTGGCCAAGTGTAAAGGATCTTTCGTAATATAGTTAAAGCCCGGGGCAAGACTAAAACCAATGACCATAGAAAGTAAAGGGGGTTTAAATCACGATTATGCAATCTCTTATAGATATATTTAATATGAACAGGGGTTACCCCGTATTGCCCGGATGCCTATTATGTTAAACCATATACGATTACTTAAGTGCTTTATTATCTATTATTATTATTATAAAATGAGTATCAAGAAAATCAAGAGCAAGTGGAGTAATCCAGGGAAAGGAGTAACACCCTTTTCTACATTTCGAGAGGGGTGTCTTTATGTAGCCTTCGATTACGCTCAATCCATTTTTTGTTTTTGAAATTTTAATCTGGGATTCCAGTCAAACGTTGCTTTACGTTGGTTGGTTATTTTTGAAAGATGTCTCTAAAGCAGGAGTGCACACAAATTTTCAGCATGAGAGCTACTTACGATATGACTTATGACATAACTTATGACATGACTTATGACATAACTAAGTCTTAACGATCTACCACCTACTAAAAATGCAAAACACATTATTAATAATTATATCGTAAATTATTTTATATGCACAGTATATGCAAGTGTGCGTTGCATTATTGCATCAACCCATATTGCCCTGTACAGCGCGGTACACCTTTTGTTATTATCTTACTCTAATGACGTGCAATAGATGGAATCAGTCAGGGATGCTTAGTCCGGACAGTATCTGCTAATAACCAGCCTCAAGTAGACTTATTGATGCTCATAATCCTTGGGTGAGTTCTATTTGGACTTAATGATCTTTATGTAGGAAAAAAGCTGACTCACATAAATAAGTGAAACCAAATAATGCAGCCAAGAAGGTAGCACATTTACTGATGTTGAGGTCCTCTGTGACTAAGTTCCATAATTGTGCATCAGCTGAATGTCGGTTTATAGTGTTAGAATCTCATCCCTCACTCCAGAAGAGTTCAGGTGAAACAGTGTTTCAATTTTTGATGCGAGTGAAATAACCCCAGAGCTTATATATATATATATATATATATATATATATATATATATATATATATATATATATATATATATATATATATATATATATATATATATATTTGGGTTTTATATATATATATATATATATATTTGGGTTTTATATATATATATATATGTATATATATATATATATATATATATATATATATATATAAAACCCAAATTATAAAACGCAAATGATAAAACTCAAATTACCTTGTAACCCAACATCCGGTTTTCGACTTCCGGTTGCGCTTGCGTACATAAACCAGTAATCAGCGCGACAATAAAAAGTGTCGTTTTCAGCGTCCCAATTGTCTTTTATTTTTATCGTTTAAATAATCCAGATAAACATTGTTAATACTTTTGCATTTTTTTACATCGTTCATTTCTGTATTACGTTTAAGTTATTTTAACGCAATTTTCTTACAAATAAATCTACTTTAACCCGTTGACAACGATAAGAGCATTTTACAACGGCGATTTACTCACGTTCTTCCTTTTCGTTTTTAATTTATTCTCTATTTTTAATACACTTCTCTTAAAAACATTCATACATTTTCTTTTACACTACCAACGTAAATAAATAACCCCGAAAAAATTTTTTTTTAATTTGCGTTACAAGTAAATAATCAACACGACAATAAAACGTATTATTTTACTGTGTACATTTTCTAGCGTCCCAATTGTTTTGTTTTTTTTCGCGTTTAAATTAAAAGATATATCAAAATTTGAATTTAACTTAAAGTATTATGGTATCTGTTCAGTGCACATTTACCTATGAGTATGTCGCAGGTTGTTACATCAGAGTTTCTTTCTCCTGGATGCATGCCTGGCCCTGTCGGTGAGGCATTAGAATACGCCGACTGCCCCCCCCCCCTGCAGAGGGTAATAGTCCCTCAATGGGGGTCCTGGATATGACCTTAAACTATATCCAGTGGTGAGGCCCCAGCTTGTGGGCTTTGGGGAGTGTGGAGCCACCCTTTAATTACCATTGCTCCCAGGTCCACTCTGACCCGGAGTGGTAGTACCTGTTAGGTTAAAAAGAAACCGACGTGAAAACAACAAATATATTCTATTAAAAAAATCTTTGGATTCGGCATTAAATAACCCGAAAAGGATTGATATGCCGTAAAGCAAAAACAACCAACCAACCAACCTAGATGCATGCCTTAACGAAGACTGGGGGTGCATCTCTGCAAATTAATTAATGCGCCTCCAGATACTGACGTGAAAATTTCCACGACTCAGCACGGTACATACTACCCCTATCCTTCCCAAAATAGTCACCCATCGGGTACTGGTCAGACTGATCGTTGCTTAACTTCGGTGACTTGGAGAGAACCAGTCAGTCCACGTGGTTGTGATGTATGTGCGGATAGGGCTCTAATGTAAAAACATGCGGTCCATTGTATTCTCTGTCCTGTAGCAGTTATTTGCACAGATTAAGGTTAGTAGTAATACAAACAAGTGTGGTTGGTTCTGCACAAAGCCTTCACCACCATAAAAAAAAAGTAATCTATGTGGATTTCCGAGAAATTTGGTTGACGTGGCGGAAGCTCATACGTCGAAATCGACAGGAGAGCCTATATATATATATATATATATATATATATATATATATATATATATATATATATATATATATATATATATAATTCTACAGGAAGTAGTGTTCCGTGCTTACGCAATCACTAGTGTAGGAAGTGATAATTACTGTTGGTCGATGAACATGTACCCAGTTAGAAAGTCATCTTTAGGTCCATTTGCTAGGACGTTACTCCTCAGCTAGCATTAACACGAGAATTAAGGGAAATTAAACACCTATCAATGCCAAATGCGGGCATAACAGTAAAGCGATCAGAAAGTGTTCTAACGATCGGACACTGTGAACGTTGCATTGCATATCGTAAGTTGATTGCTGTTTTTGTTTTGGAGTTCCCTCCCTGTTTCCTGTTTCCGTGACTGTACTGAACTCCATAAGTTTAAGTATCATGTGAACGAGCGTCTCGCTGCTAAACTCCCCACAGTTCTCTGGTAGAAGTGATTTAAAACGGCAGTTATTTGTGAATCAAACTGTAATATGCAACTAGTTTGGAAGTGTGTGTTGAGAAAAAGAAAGAAAGAAAGAAAGAAAAATGGTAGTAGGTAGGCAAGTTCGAACTCGTACCGCGAAGGATGAAAAGAACGCGAGAAAAAAAAGTAAAACAACGCGCCGTCTTAGCTGTTGCGCCCATCTCCAAATCGGAAGTGACGTAGGTGTACATCAAGGCTAGACAATCAAAACGAGGTGATGAATTTCGAAAACATTGGTGAAAAACGTGACCCCCTCCCTGTAGAAAAGTGCCCACTTGAGGGTGAAGGAATTAATGTTTTGGGCCAATTTTTCGATATTTGTCGTCCAAAGGGGCGATCTTCGAAACGATACCGATCTCATGAAAATTCGTCGCCTCTGTCGAAAGTTTTAGACATACATACATACATACATACATACATACATACATACATTTAAACAGACAGATGAGATTTATGTTATAGATGAAAAAGAGTAAAACAAAAAATAGAAATAAAAACAGAATTCCTTAATGAGTTTTGTAGCACTATCGGAACAAATAGAGTCGTAACATACAAGTGCTTTAATAGCGTTGTATATCCAGACGAAGGACGCAGACGATTGGCACGTGGGAAGTCACTAACCACCGACCATCTGTCCAGGTAAGAATTGCAGACTGTTGACTGGTCAATTTAAATGCCATGTTTATCTCCTCTTTCGTTTTGTTTTGTTTTGTTTTTAATTTACTTGTGATTTTTTGTTGTTGTATTGTTAATATTAGTTATTGTTTTACATTTTATTATCTGTGTAGAACTTATCTATTTTTAGGGGGGGGGGGGGCTAGTTAGTGTTTTTTTTTTTTTTATCTGTCTGAAAACAAAAACTGAAAAATAAACGATAAGTTATTGAACTGTCATATGACAGGACTCTTTCATATTATTGCGTTTGGATAGTTAGTCAGTCCGGTCGTGGACTTTGTCGAAAACTCAAAAAAAAAAAAAAAAAAAAGTTCCGTTTTTATTTTTGAATGGGACATAATTTAAACCTATGTTTATTTTCATTCACATGAATTTGAAGCCGCGTAACTAACGACCTTTCCTACCCCTCCTCCCTGCAACATCTTTCTCACAAGATAGACATCGTGAGTCTATCTCTACGTTATCGTCATGTTCATGACAAATGCTCGACTGAGCTCCAATCTATGGCCCCTAAGCAAAACATTCACAACACTCGTCTAGCTACACCCACTG
The DNA here is from genome assembly GCF_053919585.1 of Euprymna scolopes. Lineage (NCBI taxonomy): Eukaryota > Metazoa > Mollusca > Cephalopoda > Sepiida > Sepiolidae > Euprymna > Euprymna scolopes. The sequence continues at coordinate 16,105,034 of NC_136516.1, forward strand.
TCAACAATTCTTCCCATTCTCCATCTGTGCCTAAATCTAAACACAAATTCCACGAACAACGCTAACTGTCGAACTCTGTACCGCAGGTCTGCTTTCCTACTGAATACCACACGATTGTTTTTAAGCCGAGTGTAAAACGAGTTCTTGTTGAACCACTCCCTTAAATACTCAAATTCTTCTCAATGCCTACCACTACTGATCACTACGCTGTTACTGAAGACCTTACACTCATTAACCCTTGACCTCTAGTGACTTTCAGGTCTTAATAAGTGTTGACTCTCCTGTGAAAAAAAAAGTGTAAAATCAACTTTCTTTTTGTCTACCCAACTGGATTCTACTTTGAAACTTTCTTGCGAAAGTAATCCTTCAAGACTGAGGAAGTATTTCTGTAAACGTCGCTACGTGTATAAATACGCACTTCATTTTGTTATTGAATTCATCATTGTGTCGAGGAATCGAATCTTTCCTGGTTTATTTTGCACAATTTGGATTATTTGGACTCCTATTCTCATCTAGGCTGTTACTATCACGTTTCGACCGATGTAACCAGCAACCTTCTTCACGTGCGACTCACCGAAGGCGTTAATCTGTGTGGAACTTCGGACGGGACCATTTGTTTAATCCACTGGGGTAGCTTGCCCTCGTTCCGTCAGCTATGACCGTGTAGAAGTCTTTTTAATTGTATTCAACCTCCAGAAGACTGTTACTTAGAACTGCTTATTAGTCAGCATCTTTATCCGTTGCGCCAGGGATTCTTCATTTGTTTAGATAAGGCACTTAGTTTTTCAGAAACTTGGAGCTTATTAATAAAAAAAAAAAACATGAACAAATGAATTGTTATGAATTACAATATACACTCGCATCATCTGCAACAAAATACCGCATTTATTTTATTTTTTTTTACTTACACGTATATTGTGCCAAAACATTTTGTAGAGGATAAACCTAACCCTAACCCTAACCCTAACCCTAACCCAAATGTTTACCTATTAATATTTATTTGCTTCCCCACGAAGCAAAATGTGACACGAGGTCGTTTTTAATGTGGGGTCAAACCAGCTCCCCAAAAGAAAGACAAAAGGCACACTCTGGTAGGGATCAAACATAATAATTGTCTCGGTATAAAGGGTTTCCCCTCCATTGACCAAGGACAAATTAACTTAAGAGTAGCATCAGAACAGATATTACACTTTGATCTTGGCCCGGAGGCCAATTGAGTACTGACGAGGCCCAACTTCGCTTCACTTGACTGATCTAAGGGAGTATGCGCGTCACAGTGAACACATTTAAATGAATTAAACATATTTAAATGAACATATTTAAATGAATTAAACATATTTAAATGAATTATACACATTTAAATGAATTTAACATATTTAAATGAACACATTTAAATGAATTAAATAATTTTTTTTTTTAAATAACAAAAACAAGAAACGATAATCCCGGACTGCATATTTACATTGGCACTTATAAACGGAAACATGTCTGGATCATTGATATTTGCGTGGAAACAAAAACTTATTACTATGCACACATTCGTAACCTGCACACGCAGTGAACTCTCATATTGCTTGAATACAGCGACACTGTCCACGTGAGATTAAAATTATGGTGAGTTAGATTTTTAACATTTCGCTAAATTATTTATCATTTGCTAAAAAAATCGAGATTGACCAGTTTCATTCGGTTGGTTTGGTTTAGTTTGGTTGTTTTTGTTTTGCGGCATATCAACCCTTTTCAGGTTATTTAATGCCGAATCCAGTTATTTTGAAGAAAATCTTTTTAATAGAATATATATATTTTTCACTTTCTCTCACTCCAGGTCAGAGTGGACCTGGGAGCAATGGCAATTAAAGGGTGGCTCCATACTCCCCAAAGCCCGCAAGCTGGGGCCTCATCATCGGATATGGTTTAAGTTCATATCTAGGAAGAGTTTCGTTCCGATCAACTAAAAAAAATCGAAACAAATAACATCGATTACTCAGTTGGAGGGGGATAAACTTTAGAAAACTATACCCTGTGGGGGCAGCAATCTTTCACTATTCTTTACCTAGGGATTCGATATGTGTTGTTTTAATTTTTAGGATTTTTATTTGTTGCAACGTTATGATGAGTCCACGGAGGACAAATCCGGGATTAATATACGATTATCGGCTGGTTTTTCTGGAGACAAAACGAACCCATAATTGTACTGAAGTTTTGGTTCTGACCAGTAAGATAAATAAAATATTGGATTTCGTAATCTAGCAACAATGGTGTTAACACACACACACACACACACACACACACACACACACACATATATATATATATATATATATATATTAATATATAAAGCTGAACATCTGTGTGTGTGTATGTGTGTGTGTGTCTGGTCACGAATAGGCTCCTATATGGTTGGCTATTTTAAAAAAGCTGATTGCATATAATCATAGAAGATGTATCGGGGATCAGGAATGGGTATGTTTGATCCGTCAGAACAGTGGTTCATTAAAATTGTGGGGGTCTTCGTTTGCGCCTGGCCCTCAAAGCATGGAAATAAAAAATGAAAAAAAAAAAACATTTACAAGGATTTTTGATATAGATGTACATAAGAATACTTTGATAAGTATGTTTCAAATTAAATAGGGATAGTATAATAAAATTGTGGGGTCTGCGTTCGCGCCTGTACTCGATGGAAATATGGAACAAACTTTAATAAAGACTTTTCATATCTATTTGCGTAAGTATATTCTGATAATTATGTTTCAGTTTGAAAAAATATGGTATAATAAAATTATGGGGTGTTCGTTCGCGCCTGACCCCCATAGAATGTAAATATGTCACAAAGTTTAACAAGGTTTTTTAAAAGGGGTGAGGGTCCACAATTTACTTTAATCGTAATTCACGTTAGCTTTTATTTATTTTTTTGAGTTGAATCATATTGTCGAATAAATTTACCTCATAAAATCACGTTCTTATTAAAGTGAAAGTAAAAAAAAAAGTCAGAATTTTAGACAATTCTCGAAACAAACTTTGCATAGCTCTGTTTTTTTCCTTCTCCACTTGCACGTGGCACTCTTTCGAAAATAGTTAAATAGATAAATAATAAAAAATAAGAACGTTACTTGTTATCGTGTCAAAAGAAGGAAAAATTCCTGCTCACGTGATTACATGTCTTTCTAAAAACACTGACATCACCTTTTTATTTTTATTTATATATCTGTTTAAGCTTTTTTTTTGTCAGTGTACTAGAAGGAATTCAGTTGATTACAACCCTTTCTGCGTGTTCTTTATATTACAATAGTACAACCCTGAATCCGACGGCGCAATACTACACTGTTCAATACTGTAAAACTGAAACGAAGCTGTTCTGCTTGAAAAGCGCGCCATTTTCTTCGTATTCATATTTATATCGATTCTTTGCTTTAAAAAAAAACTAAAGTAATTACGTGTTTACTTTCTAAATATCCCATTTTGCTGTTTCGGATTATTTTATTGAAGTAAGTAAACCTTCATTATTTTTCAAAACTGTTTTTGTTTCTTTGTTTTTCGATATTTCGTCGATATTATTTAGTAAGAGTGTTTAGCAGAAAAGCCAACAAACGACTACCCGAAAAAAATAAATATACAAGAAATAAATGTTACCAAAGTTAAAAAAGTTCAGTTCATGTTTTTTTTGTTTTAAATAGTTTTTAATGCTCTTTACTTGAAATAGTTTCAGCGAACCGAAATTAAAAAAAAAATTGAGGCGATAACTACTTAAATGAATTTTTATATCATATATGTGTATATATATATATATATATATATATATATATATATATATACTAGCAAAAGTACCCGTCGTTGACTGGGTTCAAAAACAGCCTACAGAAAATGGACTCTGATTTATGAAAGTATGAAAAGGAAGAGATAGCTTCGAATTTGGGGGGGTATCAAAACCAAAGCAAAATATGATGAAAGTAAAAATAAAATAGATAAACCCCATAATTTATTATACCCCACCTGTGTTTCAGTGTGAACAGGTATGTTATAATAAATTAAATATTCTGTTAATCTATATTAAAAAACCTTGTTAAACTTTGTGACATATTTCCATTCTATGGAACGAACATCCAATAATTTTATCCATATTTATACCATATTTCTTCAAGCTGAAAACTAATTATCAAAGTATACTTACGCAGATAGATATGAAAAGTCTTTATTAAAGTGTGTACCTATTTCCATTCTATGAAGACCAGGCGCGAACGCAGACCCCACAATTTTATTATACCATCCTTATTTAGGGTAAAACATGCTTATCAAAGTATCATTATGTATATCTATATAAAAAACACTTGTAAACAATTTTTTTAATTTTTAAATTTTTTATTTCCATACTTTGTTGACCAGGCTCGTATGCAGACCCCACAATTTTAATGAATCATCATTATGCCAGATCAAACATGCCCATTCCTGTGTCTCGATACATCGTCTATGATTATATGTGATCCGTTTTGTATAATAGTCAACCATATAGGAGCCTATTCGTGACCAGACACACACACACAGATGTTCAGCTTTATATATATATATATATATATATATATATATATATATGTATATATATATGTATATATATGTATATATATATGTATGTATATATATGTATATATATATGTATGTATATATATGTATATATATATGTATGTATATATATATATATATGTATGTATATATATATATATGTATGTATATATATATATGTATGTATATATATATATGTATGTGTGTATATGTATATGTATATATATACGCGCGCACGCGTGTGTGTGTTGTGTATGTCTATGCGTGCGTGTGTGTGCGCGTGTGTTTATTTATACATATATATATATATATATATACTAGGAGGCCACCTGGCGTTGCCCGGTCGTAAAATATGCATAAATATTATATTTTAATTTATGCAGATTTTACATTTATTACAGACAGAAATACTGTAGGTATTAAACGTAACGTTAAATTCTTTTAACAAAGTAAAAAAAAAAAAGAAAAGAAACTGAATCATGAGCATGTTAATATTATGTTTTTTCTCTTCTTGTAAGCAAAGAAAAAAAAACTTGCGCTGAAATCGAAACCAAAACCTGAAGGCTGTGAGTCAAGTACGACAACCATTAGGTCAACTTGCAACGTTGTTTATAAAGTGTTTTCAAATTTACTTTTTCTTCATATAAGAAGCTTCAGTTTTTCACAACCGCACACGCGCAGTCGTAAAAACAGATAAAAATCCGATGCCCCCCCCAACAATTTTTCAATTTTGACCCCCTTCGCAGCTAACCCTAACCCTAATCCTTCGCAGCTTTTTTTTTTTCGGACGAATAAAACGTTTTCTACATGTCTGAATAATTTATATACGAAATTTCAAGCTGCAGGTCAAACATTATATAATTTTGGAAGTGTTTTTATCTTTAAAACTATATAAAAAACATTTAATTGTGATTTTTGTTCTCATTCGTTAGAAAACTATTTAGTCAGTAAGTCATTTAATCACTTGCAATCAATATATTCAAATCATGGCTCTTCTACAGCAGTGTTGATCAAATACCACCATCCTTAATCACAAGCACAAAATGTTTTTTTTTACAGATATTTAGTTTAGTTTCCTACTCTTCATTAATTTGGCTAGTCTATTCATTTTATAAAAAAATGTCTTCTTTACCGATGAGATTAGTTATATATATATATATATATATATATATATATATATATATAGAGAGAGAGAGAGAGAGAGAGAGAGACATATATATATACATATATACACACATATATACATATATGCACATATATATCCATATGTACAAATATACATATATATACATATATATACATATATATACATGTATATATACATATATACATACATATATATATATATACACATATACATATATATATACATTTATATATACATATATATATATATATACATATATATATGTATATATAGTGTTGGAAGTTTTTCAATCTTGAAAACTTGATAAAAATTAATAAAATTTAAAATAATTTAGTCCTAGGTTAGAAAATTATTTTGTCAGTAATTCGTTTAATCTCTTGCAATTTCTAAATCAACTTGCTTTCTCCAATTCACACTAGTTCTAAGTCTTCAGGCATTATCAATTTGTTAACATGAAACATTGTTTTGGAAATTTAAAAACAAAATAGTACATTAAATTGTGACTCTTCAACAGTGTTGATCAAGTACCACCTCCTTTAAACAAAAGAATGAAAAAATGATCGGGATATGGGATGTTTTTTTTTTGTTTTTGTTTTTTTTGTATTTTTGCTCCTGATTAATTAGGCTCAGATATTCACGTTATCAAAAAAAAAAAAAATTCTTCCTTGCCTTTGTCATCCGTCCAAAAAATTACGCTATGTGACTAGTTTTTGTTTTCAGTTTTTTGTTTTTTTTTACACAGTGATCACCACTTATCAAGGCCCGGAAGCCACTCAGGGATAAGGGTTATTGCAAGTAAATTAATTTAGTGAGGAGATTTGCTGAAGTGTTTACTTAAGGGGGCGGTTCATTAGGAATTTGTTAACATTGGACTTGAAGACATCCAAGTTGTAGTCCGGAGGGAAGCAGGCAGACGGAACAGAGTTCCACAGGCGTGCAGTTCTAGGAAAGAAGCTTTGTTCATGGAATCCGCGTTTTGTATTTAGGCACAGATAAAGAGTGGGGGAAATTTTTCACAGTGGATTCAGCTAGACGGGTGTTTTTCGTGAAAGATTGGCGAGGGGGGACCAGAGACTGGAGTTCAGACGAGCATCTGCCATGGAAATTAATATGCTTAGAGCATTAAAAATTCTCATAATATTGAAATAAGCTATCAATTTAAAAAAAAAAAAGAAAATAACATCATATGATTGACAATTTCTGCAAATTAAATAATTCTTCTACTTTATGTCTTCCTTGTCAAATCATTGGTAAAGTATGATGTCCATGCGTCTGTACCATATCTAATTAAAAAAGAAATACTACCATACTTTGTAATAATTGCGCCAAGTCCGAGCTAATTGCATCAACAAGCTAAAAGTGCTCTTTTGGCAACCACGCATATAAAGAGCACTTTATTTTTTAGTTGGTGCAATTACCCTCGAATTAATTAAATACTTCGTCTATTTTATGTCAAAAAAAGAAAGTATCTTTTTTTTACTTACATCTTTGCTGTATTTCCGTTGAATCTACTTATCACCCTTCTTCCCTATTATTAATGTATTATTTTTATTTACTAACTAGTTGACCGCCCAGCATTGTCCGGTCGTAAAATACGCTTAAAGCCGATATTATGATTAATGCAGATTTCATATTTATTATTATACTAGCCTGAGTGCCTGGCGTTGCCCGGGTGTTTGGAGATGTGTGTTAAACAAAAAAAAAAAAAAAAAAAAAAGGTGGTATTAGTCAGGCATGTTCGAACCCGTACCGTGAAGGAGGAAAAGAACGTAAAACAGACCCCCAAAAAGGTGACGGAAATATCGGCGAAAAAAGCAACCCCTCCTTGTAGAAAAGTGCCCAGTTGAGGATGAAGGAATTAAAGTTTTAAGCCAATTTTTCGATATTTGTCGTCCAAAGGGTCGATCTTCAAAACGAAACCGATCTCATGAAAATTCGTCGCCTCTGTCGAAAGTTTTAGGCAGACATACATACATACATACATACATACATACATACATACATACATACATTAAAACAAACAGGTGAGATTTATATTATAGATTATATTGGACCGAATATATAGTAATGATTTTTAAAAAATTAAAGAATCGAAATCAAAACGTTTAGACTACGAATTACTTGTTCCTTTAACGTTAATGCCTGAGCTATGGAGACATGTTTGCTGCAAGTCTAAAAATTAAAACATGAACCGATAGCTATTACCTTACGAGTGCAGATTCGTAATGCCATTGTTCGACCCTCACCTGGCAAATTCCATTTCTTTAATGCTTACGTTTTTACACCGATTTTCTCCGGCTCAAACCCAAATATAATGTTTCGCATATGTTCGAATACTCAGTTTCATGTCTGTAGACCCAAAACTGACAGAGTAGTTTGGTAGGCAATTTTTTAAAAACAAATATATATATACGCGTACATAAACATATATAGAAAGAGGTTTGTGCTTACTATAAGCTTTTTACGCAAATATTACGCACGTATAAATCGTGTAGAATATCTGCATGAATATAATTACACACAATAGGTAACTGAAGACTATTATCCCATACGAAAACCAGAAAAACTAGTCGGGAATTAATTAAAACTAGCGAGACCTGTGGAAATTCCACAGAAGACTCACTCATATGTAATATATTGATATTGGCTTTCTGTAGATATTCAGTGTAAATGGAGACACCCTGATATTATTGTACCTATTTAAAATGCCCCCCCCCCACGAGACAGAGTTAGACACCAGGGGCGTTTTTTAACGTGGAGAAAAGGTACAAAAATAATAAAAAAAAAATGTATCAGTCGTGAATGACTGCTCCGCCACCGAAAGAGAACAAGATTTTTATATATTATAAAGTTGCGATTTCAAATATAAAAAAAAATATCCATATGACTTGGGTGCATCAACTTGATTCGAAAACGAAACGAAGACTATATATATATATATATATATATATATATATATATATATATATATATATATATATATATATATATTTAAATAAGGGAGTAGTCACCAACAATGTGTATTTTTAACACTATTTTATTATTCCGTGTCTTGGTTTTTCATTGAGAATTATGTTTGGATCATTGTAATAATGTTTTTAAGTCATTGAAATCGTTTACGCGCGTTTCAGACGGTCTGTGATGCGTCCTCGTCAGAAATTATTTTCAAATGTGTAAAAATGGCGATTTTCGTAGTTAATTTAAAGCTTTTCCAAGGGGTGGAGGCTTGTAAGTGTTTATTATTCATTGGTATGCTGAATTTTTATTGCTTTTTTTATTTGGCTTGTCCAGGAAGACGTTGACCTCGCTGTAGTCGCTATCTCTTAATGCTAATGTTTTTTTCTTTTCCTTTAGGGTGGGGTAGGGTGTGTGTGTGTGTGTGTGTGTGTGTGTGTGTGTGTGTGTGTGTGTTTGTGTGTGTGTGTGTGTGTGTGTCAGTGTGTGTGTGCGTGTGTGTGTTTGCTTTTATTGGTTTGGGAATGTGTATATTGTCTTATAGTATTTTAGGGTTATTTGCTTCCTTAGGAAGGCGGCTGTGGTCCGAGGTCGTTACTAATGTGTATGTATGGGGAGGGGGGACTGGCTCTTCTGAATTAAGGGTAGGGGTGCTTTCATTCTATTTTGATATTTATTTTTTGGATTCTTGGATTTTAGTATTGTGATTTTTCGTTTTAGTCTTATATTATGTTTGTTTAGAAAGAGGGGTGTATTTAAAATAGGGGATTTTTTTAATGTTTCTATTTATTTGTTTCCCCATGTGGGTATGGCCAGACCCAGGATCGGTTCCTAGTGTGGAGAAGATTTTGTTCCCCAGAGGGGGCGCATTGGAGGGGGTGTAGGTATTGGAGAGGGATGATAGAAGGGATGATAGTCGTTTCAGTCATGAGGGGGTTCTCCTCCTCTGACTGAGGAGGGAGCGAGGTGTTGGAACAGATATTATACTATGATTCTAGGTGTCTCCTAGTGTTGTTGGTTTCGAGGTTAAGTGGGGTTGGTATTGTTCAGTGTGTTTTATTAGAGATAGGGGTGTTATGTCTGTGTGTGGTTGTATGCGCGCACGTGTGTGTGCTTTAATGTGTCGGTTCTGATTTATATGTGGGTGTGTATATGTGTATGTGTATGGGTGTTCATGCGAGTGTACCTTGCATTTCATGTTTTTGTGTGATGGTATTAGGTTCTGTTCAGTTCTGGAGTGAATTTGGTGATGAAGATTTTTTCCTGTGTAAGTAAATAAAAATAATTGTCTGTTTGGAAGATTGGCATTATTTTGAAGCTGTTTCCACTGCATCTGTGTACGTGTTTTGAAACATAGAGGTGTCTGTTATCTGCAATTTTGATGTTGCTCTTATGTAAGGCCACTCTATTGCTGAAATTTTTGGTGGCGCCTATGTAGGATTTGTTTCATGTTGTGCATCTTAGTGCATATACTACATTTCTGGAGGTGCAATTTAGATCCTTTTTTATTTTGAATGTTTGTGCTGGGTTTTTGAATGTGTATGTGTTATCCTCTATTATTATGTCACATACTCCACATCGCGGTTTGTTGCATTTTGTAACTCCTTTTGTAGTATGTGGGACGAGTTTTGAGGAAGTTAGGATGTGTTTTAAGTTTTTGGGTTAGCGTTTGCTTTTTATTATTTTTGTTGTTTAGTTTGTCGTTCTGATTGAGGAGGATAAGCCAAATAAAAAAGCAATAAAAATTCAGCATACCAATGAATAATAAACACTTACAAGCCTCCACCCCTTGGAAAAACTTCAAACTAACTACGAAAATCGCCATTTTTACACATTTGAAAATAATTTCTGACGTGGACGCATCACAGACCGTCTGAAACGCGCGTAAACGATTTCAATGACTTAAAAACATTATTACAATGATCCAAAAATAATTCTCAATGAAAAACCAAGACACGGAATAATAAAATAATGTTAAAAAATACACATTGTTGATGACTACTCCCTTATTTAAATATACATCTTTCTTTCGTTGGAATTTATTAACCCATTATATATATATATATATATATATATATATATATATATCCACAGTCAAACAACGTCGCAGCCTACAAGAGCTTTGACAGCCAATAAACTGGAAGTCCAAGACTCGAGTTTCGCCCTCATTTGGCTGTCATGGCTCTTGTATGCTGCAACGTTGTTTGGCTGTGGAAATAATTATATAATTTCTCACATTTTGAAAAATTATATTACCAATTGCTGGCTAGGTTATAATTGCTGGATGGCATCGTCCTTGCGATTTGAAAACTCCTACTTGTGAGACATCGACTTGGGGTTATTAGCTGGTTGGATGACCGCGTCCCTTGTCGAGACGAAGTAAGTTCATTCCACAGTCGGGTTTCGCCGCAGTTGGCTTGATCTGTGTTAGTTAAAAGAAGTTCTTGTGTGCAGGGCGTTTGCTCAGTTAGCAGAGTGCTTACCTCGCATACAAGAAGCTCGGGTTTTGAATCACAGGTTCGGATATATCTAACTGATGAGCCCAAATGAGGGGGGGAACTCGTCTTGGACTTCCAGTTAGTTGTCTGTCATGGCTCTTTTAGGCCGTGACCTTGTTTGGCTGTGGAAATAATTATATAATCTCTGACATTTTGAAAAATTATATATATATATATATATATATATATATATATTTATTTATTTATAAAACTTTCTTCAGCTATAATCGAAACCGAAACCAAAAGTTATAAAGAATTCTGTGTAAAATTATTTATTACAAGAAATGGAAGTCCATAATAATTAAAGGAAGTCACTTTTGTAAAACACAAAATAAATAACAGACACGTTATCCTATTAATATATGGATGAATGCTTAAAAGAATATGCAAAGTAGCTAAATCTTTTGCAGATAAATGGAATTCCACGACCCATACATAACAACGTTGTGTTTTCTTTATAAATAAATAGAAGAAAGCTTGTTTTTTTTAAATATGAAAATCAATACATTAAAAAAAAAAGAAATGTTATAGGAATATAGATATTTCCGAGACTTTTTTAATTATTCATTACTAATGCAGTTTTGGATGTTCTTTTTCTCTTAATCTACTTTAATTCGTTTTATATGATTCAAACCATTATATCAAATTCTGTATTTATGCCGTTTTTTTACACCATATTAATTAGGTTAACCTATTCATGTTCCTATTTACTTGCCTCCCCACGAGGGGAGCGTTAAATACAAGGTCAGTTTTTAATGTGGGGCAAATATAACTCTCCAAAAAGAGGCACTCTGGAAAAGAACAAAACTTAAAATTGCCTCAATCTAGAAGGATTTCTCCTCCATTCATCGAAGTCAGAAAAGGCGAAGTGCAATATCAGGACAAATACTAAACTTTGATCCTAGCCAAAACGGCCAAGGAACCTATTAACCTATTTATGTACTCAAAACAAAAATCTTCCTTATCTGTGTTATCTGAAACTCCATGGAATAAGTAAATATAAACGTTTATTATATATCCGTTGTTTATACATTTGATGGTTCGATAAATTTTTTATTGTTTATGATTCAATTTTTTTGTATGGCTATATGTATACATATATATTTTTTTTCTTTTCCAGGAATTCCACCAATAAATATCGAGCTCAAGAAAATACGCGAAACTACAGTTCTACATTTGTTGTTTATTGTGTTAGAAAAAAAAAATGCAAGCACCAAGCAGATCACCGTTTGAATTAATGTCAGACGCGCGGCTGGACAGAATGTCTGCCAACGTAACCCTACTCGGATGTGTCTGGATCGCGACGTTCCATATATGCTTGCACTCTAACTCCAGCCACGTGACACGCACCCGAAATCAAGGCAAATTGAAGCATCAGCCGCAAGAGATCATCGCGACCCTACAGGATTCCGGAGAAAAACTCACCTTAATCACCATGGCCGATTCCAACCGTGACACATCTGCCATCAACATTACAACCTTTTCGGACCTCCTGCATGCTCATGGCGACTATGCGAAAATATCGCGCATGGGTAGGTACATTGCTCGAAGCACGCTGACAGCGTACTTGCATAAAAAGATCGACCAACTCTACGCGCTGGAAATGATGCTGAAACGTAAGAGAAAATTGAAGTACTTGTCGCGTGGTAACCTACCACGATTTGGGAAACCCTATCTGCACTCGGGCGTATATAAGACAAGCTGGAAACTTTCGTTGTCTTATACTATACTTATAAACTTCGGCTTTGACGGTAAGTCTCATATATTGTTTAGTAATAGTCACTGGGACGAACTTGGATTCGACAACGTGAATCCTGAATGTCAGGTAGACGAGATCTACGATCCGATTAATAAGAAATGCCGGCAAGTGACTTGCGACGTAGGGTACAAATTTATAGATGGATATTGCCAGAATGTGTTGGGACTTGATCCGTCAAATAACCTCTCCTCACCGACTGAAAAGAATCCAATCTCTGAGGTTGATGATGGCATGACTTTGATTATATTACAGGCAAATGTCACTCTCTCCGATTACATTACAGCGTTAAGCACTGAGTTTAAGCCAATGATGATCGAGTCATTGAGCATTCTGCTCAACATATCAGCTGAGCGGATAAAGAACTTCACGATCGAAGTAATGGACGATCAGGCAGAGGTAAAGCGGATCACCTTCCATAAGATCCCGCCAAAGTTTTTCGGTGTGCATATCAGTTATATGAACAGCGTGGGCGAGTCGTTTGAATCAAGCTCAAGATCAGAGTTTAACTCCAACTACGAGACAAAGACGCGGTCGACAAATACGCTCACGACTAGCCGGATGATGTCACCGGAATTTGACGACGAAGACTCTTTCCCAAACATCCCTTTGGAGATATCCTTCATTTTAGTTCCGCTCAACGAGACCACAAACGGCAAAAGCGTCTCGTCCATAGTCCAGAGAATGGATAGCATGGTACAGAACAACGAATTCACGTTCAACGTGAATGAAACGTCTCTTAGGGTTGTTGGGTTAAAAAACGAACAGGAGCCGACAATGTTGGACGCGTGGTGTGAACGCGGGGTGAAGCGATACTACACCAGTGACCAGTTTAGCATGATAGAAGTGGCAAACCCGCAAGAAGGAGAACAGAATATTGAGATGGTTTATGTAAATGAGACTGACGCTTTCTACAGAACCGGTGCGTTCGATCTAACTATTTTTGTCCGCAGCGCCATTGGCCAGGAGAAGGCCAACATCTCAGCGTTCGTCTTTGTTTGCGACTCCCCAAAACTCAAAGATAAATCCTGCGGAAGGATCTCTTTGGACAGAAGCGAATATAAGATTCTTCCAAACATGTCCGTGATATTTGGTCAATATATTTTTGGTTTGGATGAATATCAGAGAACCGATGATAATGGTATTGTTATTTGCATTCCATCGACAATGACATCGATGACTTTTCAATCGAAAGATTGCGGAAATAGCAACCAGAATCTGGTCCTCGCTCAAATTGTCCTGACATTAATTTTTGGCGTGCTTTCTTTAGTCGCTATGTTTGCTGTAGTGCTCACATATGTACTCTTCCCGAAATTGCGGAATATTCCAGGGATCAACACCATGAACTTAACCATTGCCCTCTTCTGTGCGGAGTTAATATTTCTGCTCTTCGGCTCGGTTGACTCCAACAACATCTGCAAAACCGTAGCCATAGCTCTGCACTATTTCTTCCTCGCTTCTTTCTTCTGGATGAATGTCATGACCTACGACCTTTACTGCACATTCGGTCGCACAAATATCCTGCCCTGGCCCAGGAACAAAAAGAAAATAATTCCCCGATACCTTCTCTACGCATGGGGGGTACCGTTGCTCATTGTCGGCGCTTGCGTTGTTATCGACCTAACCCACATTTTTCCGACTCTAAAGATTGGCTACGGAATGGCCGCAACGGCACACGTTCTTTTCACGGAGAAAAACGAAACGGATATAATCAGAAACGGGACACGTTCATTTATGCAAGATGCCGCCCCACGACGCTTAGGTTGTTGGATTCAGGACCCACTTGCCTCACTGATTGCCTTTGGGGTGCCCTTAATTTCGATTGTCATCGTAAACGCAGCGCTATTTGTTAGGACCATCGTCAGCATCAGAAAGACAATAAAAACGATTAATCTCAGAATTAGTCATCCGGTTTCCGGTAAGGACGATGTTGTTCTTTACGTTCGTATGTCCGTTGTGATGGGTTTTACTTGGGTACTCGGACTCGCATCGTCGCTCATAAGTAGCGGTGCCCATCCTTCGTATTCCGTTTGTCTCCTTCTGAACATCGTCGGTCTGTTCTTTGTCATCTTCAACTGCTCTCAGGGCCTCTTTATCTGCTTTGTGTTCGTCCTGAACCGACGGGTTGCGGGCTATTACAAGGACCTCTGGAAAACGATAAGCGGGAAATTGGGAATTAAAAAAACTACGATTGCTCATATTTCAGGAAAGCTAAACAAGCCACGTTACGGTTAGAACATAATAAACCAGTTAAAAGTTTCTAGAAATGGAACTTATCAAAGCGCAATCATGCGTGAAGTGTTGGGGGTTACCTACCAAAAAGTTTCTACAAATACAGAGCCATTGCTATGACTGTAGATTATTTCATCGTATGCCATAACAATCATCTTACAAAAATTACTAACGTTATTTTCTAGAAGTTCATTTTCCTAATTTTTTTCTAGAGTTTCTTTTACTCTTCGATTAAGTTCTGGAAGTCGTTTTTTTTTCATTTATTATAGAAGTCGTCTTATAATCCCTTTCTAAGAGTTCGTTTCTAATAATCATATTTTAAAAGACCATCTATTGTTTTCTATGGACCCTTCCAAGCGTCTTTTTTCTTTTTCTTTTTTTAAGTTCTTTTTTTTAAGTTTTTTTCCTTGAGTTTCTTTTTCTCAAAGTCCTTTTTCTAGAAGTCTTTTTCTTGAAACCTCTTTTCTAAAGGTCCTTTTTTTCTGGAATCCTTTTTCAAGATGTCTTTTCTCTTGAAGTCTTTTTTCTATAGATCTTTTTATGAAGTAATTTTTCAAGGTTTCGTTTCATTAAAGTTCTTTTTATGGACTTTTCCTTGAAGTCTATTTTTGAGAGATCCCTTTTAGTAAAGTCATTTTTCTAGAAGTTTGTTCAATTTACGGTAAAAAAAAATAACAACTAAAAAACTATTTTGTTCTCATGAATCTTTTTTTCTTTTTTTAAGGGAATTAGCAACACTGACATTAATAATATACACAATACCCCTTAAAGTTGCATATGTAAAACCAACAAAATCTAATATATAAAACGCTGTATGTCTGTCCGTCTGTCTCCATATTTTCAAACTCTATCTCTCCCAAAATTAAAGTTGCAGAGCGGCACTAGGGGCCTCAAATAATTTAATTTTTTTATGGACCGTTCTTTTGTAGGTACTTTAGCCGGTTAAAATAGTTTTTAAGAGGTCAAAAATAATTCAAAATTGAAAAAAAAAATCGTTATACATTTTGTATATTCATCTTAGTTTATTTTAATTTTTAATCAGTGTCACGTTGGTACAGTGGTAACGTCATCAGCTTTGAATGCTACAGTTTTGCTTTCGGTTTCGATTCTGGTTGATTGCACCCATTATTTTAAATTTTGAAATCACGACTATATATATATATATATATATATATATATATATATATATATATATATATATATACGAAATCTGGACAAATAAAATATCATATTTTAGCGTACTTTACGACCAGGCAAAGCCGGGCTCCTCCCTGCTAGTCCATATATAACAGATATATACTTTTTAACTGAGACATCATTAATTGAATCAACAGCAAATAACATATTTTATAAAACTATACAAAATGAAAAGGCTGGCGCTCTGGCAAAGATATAGCCGTAAAAATATTCCAGCAACATCATTGTGCTTGAAGCAGCTCGACCGTTATTGCCAGAAGACTTCTCTTTGAAATCCTTTAAAGTATGGATTCTTTTTCTTGAACCTGGTTTCCTAGAAATTCGTTTACTTCAAGTTCCTCTACTTGAAGACCGTGTCCGAAAAGTCATTTTTGGAGATCTGTTTTTTAATCGCCCATTTTCTTGTACGATTACGAAACGAAAGCTGTCGCAATATCTCTTCAATTAGTATTTTGCCATTAATTTATTTAATATGAAGTGTTTGTCTTCTGCATTCATCCCCTTGAAAACCTGATGTTTCAACATAAAATCAAATCCAATATTTCGTTTTAATTTCCCATAATTATTTCCAATTTCCAGTATTAAAATTTATTTCACTAAAGTAAGTTCCCATCTTGTTTAAAGTTTCCATATATGAGATGCAGTATCTGTCTGTATGTGTGTCTGTGTGATGTTAGCTTGTACCCTATAGAAAAGGGAGTTTAAAAAATCTCTATAAAATCTAAAGGTGTATTCTTATGTAAAAGTTACTGTGGACGACAATGAGATTGTTCTTGAATCTCTTAAGTCTGTCCATAAGCACGTAATAAGAGCATAAAAGCTTAGAACTTCAAATATATCTGTTTGAAATTTAAATCGTATGTATAGAATTTTCTGAGGAAGACAATGGAAGTGGTCTCGAATCTTTAAGTGTTATTCTTACCTAATTGGGGCCATGACGACTGAACGTCTATTGAAAACTTTAAACAATATCTTATTTTGATGAAATCGATATATATACAGAATTCTTCGAGGAAGACAATGGAAGTTGTTCGGAATCTCTACAAATATCCACGCGTCTCTATGGGTAAGTCATTCATTGGGAAAGAATCCAATTTTGAGGAAACTTAAACCATATTCACATGGCATTAGTTTTTAATGTTGTGACTTCTTTTGTCTGTATTAGGGAACGAAACAAAATCAGTGAGGCGGGAAAAGAAGAAATTCATATGGTGTTAATAGTTTAGTAAAAAATACAATCCTGAGCAACACCGGGTTTCCCTGCTAGCATATGTTCTAATCTAAAAAAAAATATTTTTTCTTTTTTTTTTTTAATTTTTATGATGACGATTGATTATTCGTATTATTTGTATTCACCGAATTACTATTCTCACCTTGTGTATCATGTTTCGGTCGATCTAACCTCCGACCTTCTTCAGATGTAACTTGTCAAACTCAGGAATCATTCTGTCGAATTCGGGAATCTGCACGAATTTTGAACGAAATCTTTTTTTTTTTTTTTTTAATTAACGAGGATAGCATGCACTCGTTCATAGCATGACTTAGTAATTCGTAATTTTGGCGCAGTGGTTAGAGTACTTTTAAAAATTCAATTGCAAAAAGTGGGGTTTTTTTTGTGTGTGTGAAGGTTGAAGGTTCAATCCTCAGAGCAACCGAGATACAATTGCAAATTACTTAGGACCTCTATCCAGTCATGGCTGACGGAACAAGAACATGCTACCCCAGTGAGAATATAAAAGAGTTTTGTTCGAAATTCTGTGAGGAGTTCAGAGTTCAATAGAAAGAATTCCTAGTTCGACAAGATACACGTGACGAAAGTCGGAGGTTATATCGATCGAAACATTGTGAAAATGACACTCAAGTTTGAAAAGTAGTTTGAAGAAACACAATTTTTAAAATGATGATTGATAATTGCTATTATTTGGATTATTCGGACTACTATTCTCATCTTAAGACTTGATTATTTGCAAAAGGTTTCGGTCAACGAAACCTTCGACCTTCAGGTACAGCTTGTCATTTCTATGGTCTATTTTTGGACATACGTGATACAATATGGTGAAATAAGACCCAGATAAGGATTTGACTTTGAGTTCTTTTGTGTGTGTGTGTGTGTGTGTGTGTGTGTGTGTGTGTGTGTGTGTGTGTGTGTGTGTGTGTGTGTGTGTGTGTGGTCAGCTTTTTCTATTGTGCAGTTTTTATGATGAGACAGTGCTGTTTGTACTTTGTATCCAGCAGGATTTGTCTGACAACAACGTTTATTTTTTCTTAGTCATACAACAATAATAAATAATTGACTTTATTTTTAACGGCTTCGTGGTGTTGTATTATCGATGAGTATATATATTATCTATGCGTGTGTCTCCTATATATATATATATATATATATATATATATATATGTGTGTGTGTGTGTGTGTGTGTGTGTGTGTCTACTAGTGGTTAGATTATATGACAGTGTATATACATGTCACAGTCATCTATGTGACGTGTGTATATACGTGTGTTCGTCTATGACCGCCTAGCATTGTAATCGTCTAATCTACAGTTCGTTGTGTTTGTATGTACATTTAATTACGGTACAAGAATATACATAAATACATTTACAACACAAAGGACGAATTTTAGGGGGAGGTTTAACATCTGGTTAATCGGAAATATATCTGGTCCATCTTTGGTCTTGTTTGACGGAATGCTGCAATAGAAATTCACCAGAACTTCGGGTTTTATTTTCAGCAACGTTTTATTCCAGGGTGTTGTTCCCCTTTTTAAAAGTTGCAACGCTGATTCTGACTCCTCCTCTACTTGGAGCCATCACGATTTGAAGACCGTCTCTGCCCCTGTCTTGATCCCAACTGACTGAACTGACGTCATTAGTATACGATAATTATCTGATCTTTTTCCGTGTAGTTATTCTAAGCTGTAGACTAAATTGTTATGCTAATATCTTACGTTAAGTCACAATTAATGCAAATAAATATTTATTTCAAATATTCTCATTATTCTGAAACATATTTTAACTGAAAAACTTTTTGGCTTCAATAATTATAATAATCGTCGACCAAAGCGTATTTCGGTATTGCCCGGCCAATATCTAACAGCAACTTTCGCTTCCCTTATTTTGTCAGTTAGTCCTCATATTCCATTGAACTTGATTTCTAACAAAGGAAGAAGTATTATTGTTTTCTGGATCTATCTATATAACACTCCTTTTAGTTTCTTTACATTAAGTGGTTTCATACCTTGTCAGGAGCGATTTTTAAATAAATCTACTGCAACTGTATGAGAATTTGTTCGAATCCAGAACATTTTGTTATTGGATGAAATTAATTTACTATATTCAAAATAACTTGCATGCAGGAATATCTATTTTAAATCAACATTGTACTTCGTTTGAATATTTTATAGAAAAAATGCTCCTCCCCAAAAATGTATAAAATATTTTTAGTTTATATTAAAGAAAAAAAAATCTTTTTATGACTTACACAAAACGGCCAGAATTCATCGATATTATTCACTATTTACATCAAAATATCGTTTTCCTTTATATTTCTGTCTTCATACAAACGCACACAGATAGCTGTCCACAATTCCGCGATGCATTCTAGAGTAGCGTTTATTAATATTTTTTTTTACCAATCTGCATTCAAAGACCTTTCATGAAGGAAAATCGAATTTTAAAATACCCTAGTGTTCCCATAACAACTAACGACGACTAAACTCGAATCTAAGAATAACAATTGACGAAAGTTCTAAAAAAAATATACACAAGGAATTCACAAAAGAACAAATCAGTCGGCGTTAACTTGAAAAAAGTGACAAAAACGAGTTCAAATAAAGAAACATTAAACTCTTAACTCAAACATATTTATTGATACAATTCTTCAAACTGTAAGTACAAGCCCCCATTTTGCTTTTCTCTAAAAAAAATGTGACAAAAAAACTAAAGCAGTCTTTTGTACCAACCATTTTTGTAAGCCGCAAAATTTTAAATTCTGTTGCAAAACAAAAACAAAAAAAAACAAACAAAAACCAAACAAACAAAACTGTTTAATTTCGCCATCGTGTTGCGTGATAGTAATTCGCTGCAAAGAAGACGTTTGCTGGACTGGCATATTATGCACATGTGTTTCTGCTATTGTCGTAAAAAAAATTTGAAATATAAAATATTTTTTGTTCCAAAGTTTTTTTTACCCGATTTTTTCAAATGTATTATAATTCTTTTGTGATTTTTGTTAGAAAGTGAACATTTTTGTTTTTGTTAGACAAGTAAAAAAAAAATTTTTTTTTTTTGCTCATGGGTTAGCAAATGACCATTCACTTATGCAAATATTATCATTTTTCAATTCCTTCGTCTTAGAAAGCCAGGAAGCAATTTTGTTTCACAATAAAACTTTTTGAAGAAAAAATTCCCCCTATTTTTTATTTTGCTTTCAAAGTTTTATACCTAAAATCTTCAAGTGATAAAAAATTACAACATTAACACACACACACACACACACACACACACACACACACACACACACACACACAAGATAAAGGACATTCCCGCCCTCCCCGAGAATTTTTTCCAGTGTTCAAAAAAATTAAAAAATTGTCGTTGCTTGGAAAAGATATTCAAGATGGAAGATTTTAAGGCAATAATCACAAAGTTATTCAATGGTTCAAGTCGACTAGCAGCAAAAACAGGAAAATTTTAAAGAACAAAAATTCAACAACAAAAACAACAACAGCAACTTTTTCTGCAGTTCCACAAGGAGCAGGAATAAATTTGACAAATACAACTGTCGGAACAAGAAGAAAAAGCACCATGTTGGAGGAGAAATTGTTACTTCAACAGAAGTTCTTAAGAAGAACAGGACGGAGCACAGTGATAACAGCACACCTGAATTCCATTGAAACGTTCACCTATGTACTGGGTTAGGATAATACGTTTGATGCATTGATGCTTTATATAGGGGATGCGAAGACTTATTCACTGTTGATTGCCAAGATTGATGCAATGCCGAAAAGAAAACTAGCGACCACGGAACACAGTAAGTTTGTTGACTATATACTATCCAGGAAGATAAGTGAACTGGAATTATCTGAACTATCCAGCCCAAATACGATATTTTTTCACAAGAGATGGAAGTGCTTCAACTTGGCGAAACGCAACGATGAAGATTTTCTCAGCATTGCGTCCATTGTTAACAAGCACTGTGATGATTTTCGTCTGGCTGAACTATCAACGGATGATTTTAAATGCTTGATTTTTGCATAGTGTCTCAGAAACAAAACGCAAGTTCTCTTAAGACTCGAAAGCGAACAAGGGCTTACACTCCAAATGCCGGCGGAAGATTGCGAACGCGTAGTCAGCGTGAAAAACGGATTAAGAAACATCGAGGAGTCAGTCATGTCATACGTGCGAAGGACTAGTTACAGACCAAAGGATTACTTTCTCGAGAAAAACAACCGATGAGAGATCATCCAATCTCCAAACAAAAATTGCCCACAAATCCGTGTGGTCGGTGCGGCGGACAACAAAAATAAAACATGCAATGAGTGTGGCAAGAAAGGCCACAAATCGACGGAAAGAAGTGAAATAATAGCAGGATCCGAAACGGAATCGGTGGAATTACGTAGCTGTTAACATACTCAACAATAAAAAAAAAGATTTACAAACCTGTCAATCATCAACATACAAAAATGGAAACAATTGAAGAAACTTACCAAATCAACTCGTGCAATAATAGGCGATAAGATAAAATTAAAGTGAGAGCTTACATTCCCAGTGCCAATAAATGGTACCACTAAAAAAGTAAGAGTCTTTGTGCACAAGCCATCCTAAAATCTTTTCGGAACAGATTGGATGGAGCTATTTAAACTTTAGGACCACCCAATAAGCAAATTCCACTATAAGGTAGAAAAATAGTCCACTGGAGCAAAGCAATTAAAGGACAAGTTAAAGGAAAATTTTCCGAAAGTGTTCTCATCTAGGAAGATGTATCAAGGTTATAGCCAGATTTGAGCTGAAAGAAAACGCCCTACCCATTTTCAAGAAGAAGCTAAACGTCCTGTTTGCAGCAGATGGATAAAAAGCTTAATAAGTTGCTACGTGTACTTATCCAACATGAAAAAAAAACATAATGGAGATGGTCGACTCTTGCAGAGGTTGTAACTTAGCTAGAAATGTACCACTTTTTACGTTTAAACCTTGGCTGAAAACTGACCAACCGTGGTCAAGAATCCATATTTACTTTGCAGGTTTTCTCGATTACTATTATTACTTAAGTGTAGTCGATAACTACACCAAGTGGTCTGAAGTATTAAGGTGAAAAAGTCACAACAATACATTTTCTACATGAATTGTTTGCACGGTGTAGTAGACTGCATCGTGCACGATAATGGAACATCTGCAGAGTTCAAAAGCTTTTGCATACGTTCCAGATAAAACAGATCAGCACTCCCCAATATTACCCAAGATCGAATGGGCCGGCGGAACGATACGTGGATACACTGAAAAGAGCACTGAAGAAGGCTCAAGGTTCACCGACAGGTCAAGTCCTTCAACAGTTCTCGCACATGTATAGATATACGCCGATTCCTAACGCTCCAACAGCGGTCTCAGAATATTCACATAGAAGGTGACATCCGTTTTTTTATAAACTCTTACCAAATCAAACAAACCCACAAGTGACCACTTTTTTGCATACCCGGTAAACGTTTAACCCCTGGAGAGAGTTTTCTTCACAAAAATAATACCTCATTCTAGGAAGTGGGTACGATCAGTAAAAGTGTCGGAGACATGGTATATACCGTGCAAGAAGGTAGACATACACATAAACGTTACCAGAACCAATTAAGAAGATTTCGCTCGGACGACACCAGCGACACACAGTGGTTGGAAGAAGAACCGAACGATTTCATTTTCGAGACATTCAATCTCAATCCTCCCCAATCAACACCCGAACAACGATGGTTCAGAAAAAAATTCACCGATCCACTAATGATCGATCTTAAACGACAGAAAATTGTTAGGAAGGGTGTTGGTATGGCACCCCTACAGATTCTGACAATGAACTATTCCTGATGTCACTTCCGGTGACCAGGTTTTGCTTTTAAGGAGCTTGAAGCCAAGACTTAACGATTTTCTGGGTAGAAATCTATATATCTATCTATCTATCTAATATTTATCGTTTCTAACTATAAAGTAGTACACTATTCCCTTATATCAAGCGGCTTCATTGCTTGTCGGGAGCAATATTCCTAAAACAATAATCCTAACGTAGTCATAGTCCAAACCCGGTGCATATCTAGACAGGTTTCACAAAAGAAAGTGAAAAGCGTGTGTACGCACTGCGCATAACAAGTGAGATGATTTTTTTTATTGAAACTAATTAGTTGCGGGGCTCTTCTATTATGAATTCGTGTCTGTGTATAATT
Source organism: Euprymna scolopes (assembly GCF_053919585.1). Classification (NCBI taxonomy): domain Eukaryota; kingdom Metazoa; phylum Mollusca; class Cephalopoda; order Sepiida; family Sepiolidae; genus Euprymna; species Euprymna scolopes. Next base: position 16,128,794 of record NC_136516.1, read on the forward strand.
TACTGTTAGCAATAATATTCCGTTTGTAGAACAATAGATGACTGTCAGGGTCAATATATTTTTTAAGAAAAAAAAAACATGACACTTTTTTCTTCCGTAAAAATAATTATAACTGTAAGTTAATTTTTTATTAAATCAATAAAACAAATATGTAGCTTCGATATTTATTTATTTATTGCATTTTCACCCCAAACAAGGCATAGTACCATTTTTATGTAGGATGGAACACAATTGCAAGGATACTATGCAGGGAGTTGAACAGCAAGATGTCTGTTTACATTACATTTGAATTTTTGCACGTCATTACGGCCAGAGAAATAGCCAGAGAAACAGGAACCGGGAAGGGCATTCCAAAGTCTAGCAATTCAAAAGAAGATACTATTAGAGAAGAAGGCACTCTGGCATCTAGGGATCTCTACTGTGTAAGGGTGGGATTTAGCGGCTTGTCAGATTTATCGGAGGTATTTTCGTCGAGGGGGTTCAAGGGCTTAGTGTTCGTCGGAGCATCTACCATTAACATACTTGTAAAACAGTCATAGAGATGCAATATTTCGTCGATGAGACAGCGGTTGAAGCCCAGCTGACAGTGCAAGGTCTATTAGATTGGCAACTCTTTTTTGAACCCTAAGAGTGGGAGGCTAATAGCAGATGCACCAACCCAAATGCGAAAACAATACTCCATGCCTGGGCGAATGATGACTTTCTATGGAGTATCGTTTTCACATTTGGACTGGTGCATCTACTACTAGTCTCTCACTGCTTGACAGGGTTCAAAAGAGAGTTGCCAACCTAACAGATCCAGAAATGTTAGCTAGGCTTCAGCCTCTGTCCCATCAACGAAATGTGGCATCCCTCTGACTGTTTTACAAGTATTTTAATGGTAGATGTTCCGACCAGCAGCAAAATCCCACCCCTACACAGTGGAGATCCCAGATGCCAGAAAGTCTTCTATTCTCATAGTTTTTCCCATAGTATCCTTGCAATTATGTCCCATACAGTAGCCGTTACATTAAAGTAGCACTGTAGTAGAGGTGAACATACAATAAAAAAAAATTATGCTTTTTTTTATTAATTTTGACACCTTCGCAGCTATTTTTACCGGGTAGAAATCCATAAAACAACGATCAAGAAAGCATGCAATCATTTGACTGGATTCGCTCTGCATGCGACCTGGCGTCTCGGAGAAGAGGCATACTGAAAAAAAAATAGAGGCAGACAGACAGGCAAACTCACAGACAGTAAGTTTTATAAATTAGATTTAGTTAAAATTGTACTGTCACAGGACGATGAAATTTGATTTTAGGAATGTCCGATTTGATGGTTCTTGATAAGGCACAGAAACATATCTGAAATTTGAGTATCCTTACTTATTCTCTGCATCCTCTATCCTACTTGCAGACGTGATGTTGCTAGTCTCAGTCGTTTTCATAATAACTATAATGAAATATATTATTCAATTGTTTAATCTATTCCCCGTTTTCTTTGTTTAACTGGTTTGACCGTTGGTCTTATCGTAGCCGTCACTTTTTTTGTTTGTTTTGAAAACTCATTTTATTGCAGTTTCTTATTCCAGTTGTTTTTTATAAAAAAGCTGCAGGCTTGTAAAAGTCTCGTCCTGTAGACAGTTTTCCTTCTACTTATAGCCTTGGTATTTTCAAGATTAAGGCCAATGAGAATCCCGTGTGTTTGTGATAATCACCTTTCAATCTTTATACATACGTGCACGTGCTGTTTATACTTTCTGGTCTTTTACGAGCCGTTCTCTTCTTTTCATGATTACCCGTTTCATCTAGTCTTTTTAATTAAGACTAATAAAATTTTAATGCAAGATTAATAATACACTACACGAAAGCTTTTCATTCAATATCCTTGACTTTACATTCACAGACAGCATGAATTGGAGCAAATGCACGAAGGTCATTGTCAAGGCTGCTGCAAAGAGAGTGAGGATCTCTTACTTTACTTGTAAATTACTCACACCAGAGAGCATCCTAAATTTCTACAAAGCCACAATTCGCCCATGCATACAGCATTGTTGCTACATCTAAACTGATACTCCTACTATTAGTCTCTCCCCTTTAGACATCTGTAAAAAGAATCTTCACTCTAATACGTCACCTACTGTCAGCCAGCATCCAGCCCCTGCCCCATCACCGTCATGTTACATCTCGGTGTCTGTTTTACAAGTACTTTAATGAAATATGTTCTGACGAACTGATTGCCCTTGTATCCCCTCGATGTATATACACGCTAAAAACTGGTCTAGCAGTAAAATCCCACCCCTTCACTGTTGAGGTCTTTAGATGTCTGAAAGCCTTCTACTCTATATATCTTCCTCCAGCGGACTGCTATATGTTGGAATTCCCATCCTTTTTCCCGCCTCCATGAATGTACTAACGTGCATAAGTTTAAACGTAATGTGAACAAACATCTCGCCCACCTTCTTACATAGTTCCCAGTAGACATTGTCCCAAGTAGTGTCTCCTTACGTCCCAAGTGTTAGGAAAATATAACAAAAAATGGGGAATAATTTTACAGCAAGACTTTAGAAAGAATGTTAATCACAAAATGAACACAAAAGGAAGGTGAGTTGGGACTGTTAGTCAATGTGTGGAGATGATTGGGACAATAAAGGAAAATATATTTTAAAGTTGGTTTTAGGGGAGGGGTCAATAAGTTTTGCGATAAGTGGGGACAGTCTTGGGTTTGCGACGGTTGGCGACAGCTAATTGCGATATTTGCGAGGTGGGCACATTAGAAGTTACATCGTGGCATGAAACAGGTCGGGAGTGATTTGAGAGATCGAGATGAGCTGACATAAACTGACGAATTCGGCCTCAAAAACCAAAACTAAGATATGGGCCTGAGCACTTTGGGGGCAGTTCCCCGTGATGCTTCCAAGCACACATCCAAATCATAACTAGCGTTCACAGAATGCTTTTTCTATTTTAGGTCATTTTATTTCTTCATATACACGTGAACCCGCGTGCTTCCCCTAGACAGCCGCTAATGTGAAAGAGGACGACACGGCCAAAAAGAGAAAAAGACCACGGAAACAATAGTTGAAGTCGGCGATGGAGACGTGATATCATAATATGCCGTAAAAAGACTCTTCTTTTTCTCTTTATGCGTTTAGGTCAGTGCATATGATACTTGATATTGAAATCATTGCTCTCCGTTGTTAAAAGCAATTTGCCAATCAGATTAACGTCCCACTCGATTTCAAAATCTTACTTCCGGTAAAATGGCTGCCATATTGTTTTCTGTTTTTCGTGATCCGTTTGTTATCCGTTTGGTAAAAGCAATTTTCCAAACGGATTGCGAAAAAACAATATGGCGGCTGTTGTTTCACCGGAAGCTAGCGCAAAACACTGTCAGATACCGGTTGCTTTGCTGAAGCGATAAATCCCAAACTACAGAGGAATGCAATCATGTTATCCCGGAGATTAACTTTTTATCGCTTTTAAGTGGGATGAGTAAACTGGCCGGAAGTGTCGTAATTGCTGAGCAACACCTGAAAACAGATATAACGTGGACAAAAACAAGACACTTAAAGTATAAGCGGTGACCACGTCACTTGATAGTTTCCTAATCACGTGATTAATATAAAGATTGCATATTGCGATCCTTTCTATGAAAAATTATTTCCAGAAAGACATCGAGTACTTACGGGATGAGTCACGTAAAGGTTACCAACATTCCTAAGTGAAAGTGTTGCTGTGAAACGAACTGGGTTCGAACTTAGTAGCCCCGATTGTAAGCCCGCGTCGTTTACCACTGAGCGACCTTCACCTTCCTGGCAGTGCGTTGTTCAGTTAGGGTTGCGTTTCAATCAATAGGAAGGGCATTAACGTCAAAGAACAAAGTAAACCGTAAGCTAAACCTTTTGGTTTAGATTCTCGGTGGTAACGCACGAATACATTTTTTTTTAAATCATTACTATGTATTGGATCCAATATAATAAAATAATGAATACGAAATCTTTGCATTAATCAAAATATCATATTTAAGCAAATTTTACGACCTGGCAATGTCAGGCGGCTTGCTAGCATATATATATATATATATATATATATATATATATATATATATATATATATATATATATATATTATATATACATATATTTATATATATATATTATATATATATATTATATATATATACATATATTTATATATATATATATTATATACATATATTTATATATATATTATACATATACTTATATATATATTTATGAATACATATATATTTATATATATTTATATTTATATATATTTATATATCAATGTTATGTATATTATATATATATGTTTATATATATTTATATATATTATATATATTTATATTTATATATATATATTTATATATATATATTTATATATATGTATTTGTATATATTATATATATATGTATATTTATAGATATATTTATATACATTTATATATATATATCTATATAATGTATTCATATATACATTTACTTGTACATATATTAATTTATATATTTTTATATATATATATTTATTTATATATATATGTATATATATTTATTTATTTATTCATGTATATTTATATATATATTAATATATGCATATAATTATATATATATATATATATATATATATATATATATATATATACATATATACATATTATACATATATTCATAGATATATTTATTAGGTTTGGGACGATTGATCGGAATCAGAAGAATCGGAACTTTTTTGGGATATCGGAATCGGGGATCAGAAAAATCGGAACTTTTTTGGGATATCGGAATCGGTATCGGAATTGGAAATTTTTTAGCCTAATTTCTGATTCGAAACTAATTCTTTTATTCATTTTTTTTTTTACAATAAAAAATTAAATAAGCCCACATTGATTTTTTTTAATTTTAAGTTGTTTATTTACAACATAATTGCTGAAAATGCGTTATAAATCTCGTTTGCAGATTTAACATTGATACAGAGTTTAATATTTTTTTATTGGTCATTCATCGTGAGACAATCTGTCCTATTCCCTTTGTAAACTTTTCGCATCTAATCTCTAAATGCTGATATGTCCCCATTCGAGGGAATTCACTTGATTATTAAAAAGGTTTTAAATTCTCTTGCCGGGCTTTTTTTAATTTCGTTGGCGCCAGCTGCACATCGGCGGTCTCTGTCAACGGCTTTTTAAAACAATATCTCCTTCAAGAACGGTAATAAAACGTGTTTTCAATCGATATTTATTCAATAAGGGACCAGTTTTCCTACCTAGCAAAAGGGGACGAGTTTTCCGGGGTCGAGTTTTCCGGGTACAAGTTTTCCGGAGACGAGTTTTCCGGAGACGAGTTTTCCTAAATTCACTTACTCCTCTACCTCTACTACTGGTTTCCCCCCCTCTCTCTCTCACTCTCTCTCTCTCTCTCTCTCTCTCTCTCTCTCTCTCTCTCTCTACACCCCTCTTGGAGCATGCCCTTACAACTCTTTTGGGGGGAGGCTGTGCTCCAAGCCTGTTGCTACTAGGCCAGGCTGTCTGTATATATGTATATACTGGTTAATTTCGAAAGAAAAACTTATGTATTATGTTATAATAAAAATATTTCAATCATACATAGAGTACACATCATTTTGTATTGATAAACATGGTTGGATATTTACTTTGGTTAGGTATCTTGTTTTTTTTTAAGGAAATAATAACTAGTGATACCTTGTGGAAATTCCATGGTGCTTCCTACATCAATCTGTATTGTTGGTATCTTAAGAAACAATGAAGTTCTGCACATCTACTGTGACTGTGCAAGCCTATCCTGCATCGGCAGGCTCTATTGCAGATGTCGTAGATGTACGTGGTGTCTGTCGTTTGTGCTTTCTCCTTTTGCTTTCATTGTAGGTTACTCATCTCCCCACTCCTCTTGATGCATGTCTTTACAGCTCTTCTCTAGCGGCTGTGGTCTTACGTCACGTATTCCTAGCCTGTTGGATCGATGCTACCTGCCCTTATATTTTACTTGCACAAATATTTGAAACATTAGACCGGTCTTATCGCTAGTTTGGAACCGACTGTGAGATCATCAAGCCATATATGTTTTTGAATTCTGAAAGCAAATAAAACGACTCCATTACATCTCGGACAACGCCAGGTTACGCGCAGATAGTATGTTTATAAAAAAACATTAAACTCGTTCATATTGCGTGTAATGCGTAGTGCGATGGGTGCATTTAACATTGGGTTATGTTAATCGTGTATATACTTATGAGTTCTATGACCGTCTAGCGGTGTCATCGTCTACTCTAGAGTTTGTTATCCAGGTAGATAGAAGAGTAAGTTATTTTGCTTTTTGGTAACGTTTATTTGTTATATATTTCTTTTTGTTTTTACTACTTATTCGGTTTGTTGTCTATAGTAAAAAAATACTCGGATATTTTTAATAAGATATTTTTATTCCTTATTTAAATTTGAATAAATCTGTAATTTGGAAAGCCAGTACTGTTGTGTAGCCGGTGGGTATATAACATATATACGGGTATGTCTTGTGTATATACGCGTCTGTATTCCTTACATATGTCAATATATATATATTTCATGGGCTTGCATCGTCTAGGGGTACATATAACAGTGTCTTTGATATCCAATGAATGTGTGTATACAGTGTGTTCACCTATGACCGTCTCACGTTGTGATCGTCTAATATAGAGTTCATTGTGTGTGTATGTACATTTAAATGCAGTTCATTCATAACTGAACAAAAATATACATAAAAACCTTTACAACACAAAGGACGAATAACACTTATTTGAGGTTTCAACATCTGCCAGATCGAGAAACATATCTGGTCTGTCTTTGGTCTTGTTTGACGGGAAGCCGCAATGGAAATTCTTCCCAAGAAACGACAGAGGCTCTGGTTTTATTTTCGGCGACTTCTTATTTCAGATTGTTTTTCCCGCTTTTGGAAGGTTGCAATGCTCATTCTGACTATCGCAATTTCTGATCCCTTCTACTCGGAGTCATCACGATATGTAGACCGTCACTGTCCATCTCCCGACTACGACTGACTCTAATTTCCACGTATCTAAAAAAAGACCATTTCTGACCTTCTCTACTCGGAGCCATCATTATCTATCCCATTCAAATTCTGAACACTAACTCATTTCCACGTGTCTCAAAAGGACAATCTTCCCTTCTAAATGACGTCATAGTAAACGTGATTAGGCTAATCATCTGATGTCATCACTAAAAGCATTTTCATTACTTGGGTTCTAACATCCTTATTTGTTTTATTATTCCCGTGAACAATCAAATGTAAATATTTCAACCTAACGGAACTTTTCGTATCGATAACACTTTTTATCTAAACAAATACAATCACATTATTCGACTATCATAATACTCATCACAATAATCGATTATTTTACTTTCCGGTGTTTTTCGCGATACTAACAATATAACACGTGCTGTTAAAATGTGCCTGCTGGGTCGAGGCTACCTGCTCTGATGTCTAACAAATATTCTTGTAATATTGGGCATTTTTCCCCAGTAGTCTGGAACCGTTTGCAAGCTCATAAAGACACATGGATTTTTAATCCGTGCAAAAAAAAAAAAAGACAATCATTGGATGGTGGGCAACGGCGGGTTATGTACAGCTAGTACGTTCAGAAGAAAAAAATGTCCAGGCTGCGTGTGGTAAAATATTATGCATATATATATATATATATATATATATATATATATATATATATATAGTTTTAATTATTGTAATATTTTTTAGCTTCTCCATTAAATCACCGTTGATTTATTCTCCAAGAAGTCAGAAACTTTTTAAAATTCTTTTTCGCTGGAACAGACAAAAGAAAACAAAAAATTTAAATGAATTACGACCGGAAGTAGTGCGGTCGGTCTACTGTCGTGTTGCAGCAATAAAAATAAAAAATAGAAACCTGAGATGAGTCAGAGAGATACGTGTATATACGTGGGATTTTCGCCACAATCCGTTCACCTATAAGACGGCTTACGTTCTAAAAACGTTATTGTCACTGACACAAGTCGATCTTTAAAAAACATTTCCGGATTTTTTAAAATTTTAAATATTTGGGATCAGTTTACAAAACAAAAGACATAGTATGTTGTTTATTGTGTTGTCATTTACTTATCCCCCTCTCTCTCTCTCTCTCTCTCTCTCACTATCTTTCCCTCTCTCTTCGCTATCTTTTCACCTCTTTCCGTTTGTCTCTTTCTCTCTTTCTCTCTCTCTCTCACTATCTTTCCCTCTCTCTTCGCTATCTTTTCCCCCTCTTTCCGTTTGTCGTTCTTTCTCTCTCTCACACACTATCTTTCCCTCTCTCTTCGCTATCTTTTCCCCCCTCTTTCTGTTTGTCTCTCTTTCTCTCTCTCTCTCTCTCTCTTGCTGTATATCTCTTTCTTTGTATCTGTCTATCTGTCTATCTCTCTATTCGTCGGTTTCTCTTTTCCTTCCTCTCTCTCTATCCCTCTCTCTGACTTTCCCTTCCTGTCTATTTTATGGACTGCCTGTCAGTTTCTTTATATTTTCCTCCTCACTTTTCTCTAAGAGGCCGATCAGTCATAACTTATCTATCTATCTATCTATCTATCTATCTATCTATCTATCTATCTATACTCTCTCCCTCTGTCTGTGTGTGTCTCTCTCTTTCTCTCTCCTCCCTCTCTCTATCTCTCTTTCTCCCTCTGTTTGTCTGTCTGTCTCGCTCTCTATCTTTCTCCTCTCTCTCTCAAGCTCTCTCTCTCTCTCTCTCTCTCTCTCTCTCTCTCTCTCTCTCTCTCTCTCTCTCTCTCTGCATGTATTTATCTATCTGCTAAAGCTCTTGGGTTTTATTTTTTAGATTGTTTGTTTATTTCCGTGCACACCGAATGACGTTATCATTTCATGACGTTATGTCCTATTCTCTGTGTGTATGTCTTCTGTCTGTCTACCTCTATCTCTCCCTCTCTCTCTCTCTCTCTCTCTCATATATATATATATATATATATATATATATATATATATATATAATGTATCACAGAAGTGAGTATACCCCTCACATTTCTTCAAATATTTAAGTATATCTCTTCATGAGACAACACTGAAATAATGATTTTTTTTACACAATGAAAAGTAGTCTGTTTGCAGCATAGATAACAGTTTTTTTTGTCCTTAAAATAACTCCAAATATAACCATTAAAAGTTTAATCCATGTCCACAAAAGTGAGTGCATTATTATATATATATATATATATATATATATATATATATATATATATATATATATATACTAGCAGTATTACCCGACTTTGGTCGGTGGTTGATTTAATGCCATTTTTATGCTTATTGTCCGTATCTTTGGTAAATTCAATATTTTTTTGTAATCCTAAAATTATTTTAGTAAATATTGGTTATATTGACACCCTACTGATCAATGTAGCTTCCACGATGGATTGCAGGTGATGGCAATAAATATTCCGGTCGGCCGTAATAGCGGACGTACGTCATCGCGTCTTGTGTGCGGACGAGCATATAACGCGGCCCACCGATATCTGTGGACGGAAGAATTGTCAGTTTTCCAACAGTATTAGGGTCGGTAAATTTTGATACCATCGTGCAGATCTATGTATGAAGACGACCGAAGCTTTTTTTGATGAACCCGAATATCTAGAAGCCTTTCAGACTCCATTTTTGATGCCATGTCGACTATGAACTGTTGCAGAAGAGGTCCACCCCGAAGAAGAGTGTTGAAATCATCGTTGCGAACCATCAGTCTGTATACGTAATATGCTCTGCATGAAGCAGGTTTTGGATTCATGGTCGTGTGTCCAAAGTCTTGTTGACATGGTATTTAAAAATGGTATCCATCGTCACCATATGGAAATAGTAGGGGATATTGTAGTGCGGCGTATTATCGATGCATTTCATTTATTCGCTGTAAACCTCCACCCCTAGTATGCATAACTATGTCGCGTTTGTTGTTGTGCTCACCCTGGATGACTGCAGAAACCTCGTTGCAGGTGGGAGCGTTGGAGCGACATTCATGTTCTCCTGCAAGACGTTTGTCGGCGTTAATATAATCTGAAACATTAGGCAAGGGAACATACTGCAGCGCATACTTGAAACTTCGAATGTACGGGTCCGTTTCGTGAAGCATGTCTTGAAGCTGCAAAACAATACTGAGTTGTCGTCGATCCAAACTCTCGTTTGTCCCGGCTGTAATAGCTAGTCGGTTTTCAGCTTGTTGGACGTAGTCACTGACGACGTAGAGTTGTAAGAATGCTGGTTGTACGGTGAACTCGGGTAAAAGGTATTAGATGGTAGACTTGGACTTGCACCTTAAATGCAGGATTTCAGCCGCTCTCACGTATAATGTTTGCGCCCAATGATGTCATTTGAAAGTAGCAGTTGAAAAGCCGGGTGGCTTTCCGAAAATATATAGATTCATCGGCATATCCAAAAGTAGGTCTCGCAGTGGTTGAGGTAAAGTCTGTAGTGATGGTAGGTTAACTTTACCCCAAGAGCAGCATAGGCTTGGAGGTCCCGCCGGCCATTTTTTAGCTTTGCAGAATAAACATATATAATTCCTAGACCCGATGCTAAAATCCTGCCAGGTCGAGAAGTCATAGTCTGTGCCATAGTAAAATGCTCTGCCTAACCAAAATTCCGCTGAAGGGCATATATTGCCGCGAGAGGCATTAAATCTCCGATTTACAGCCCCCACTTGGCGCCTTCGAGCTTCTGGTGGCTGGGATGACCGAACGGCGGCTTTGGGTGTGTTGTCTCGAGCAAGTCGTCTGATCCTCACTTCAGTAGATACAGCAGCTATTGTTGAAGCTGTAGAGGCTGTGTTAGCCGCTCTCCGCCAAGCTGTCCTTTCCGTAGATTCGTTGGCCCTTGCAGAAACGGTACTGGCAGCATTGGCTGCTCTACGGTTGGCTTGATTCTCAGCACTTTGTGAAGAACGTAGTTGAGCCATGGCCGCAGCGTGCCTTTTTTTTTTTTTTTTTTACATAGGCATCACCAAATTATCAAGGCCAAGAGGCCACTCAAGGATAAGGGTTAAAGAGTGTACAGTAGTACCTGGATAGACGGAAAGTCCGTGCAGTAAGGGTTTCAGTAGATCTGGTCTGTGACAAGCGCTGTGCTTCGCAAACATAATAATAATAATAATAATAATAATAATAATAATATATATATATATATATATATATATATATATATATATATATATATATATATATATATATATATATATATATGCCAGTCTGTTGTCCTGTATTTATCACTCTAATACTAAAACTTTGGTGTCTTCTTTGCTATCTTTTGTACTATCGGTTTGTTTTCGTACACACAGAATGACGCCATTCTCTCTCTCTCTCTCTCTCTCTCTCTCTCTCTCTCTCTCTCTCTCTCTATCTGTCTATCTCTCTCTATCCGGATGTGTGTGTGTGTGTCTCGGTTACTCACATCTTGTCTTTGTCTCTGTCTGTCCATCTGGTTGACTGCTTGTATCTCTTTTGTTTGTATATTCGTTTCCGTCTGGGTGTTTGCTTCTCTCTCTCTCTCTCTTTCTTTCTTCCTCTGTGCATTTCTCTCCACGAGACCAGTCAGTCGTCCCTCATGTATGAATCTACACATGAATCTCTTGGGTCTTATATGTTATCTTTGCCTTGTCTTGTTTTTCTTCTATTTGTTTCCGTGGACACTGGATGATGTCTTCAGTTTGTGACGTCATACTGCTTTATAACATCATCCAGTATGCACGGGAAAAATTATATTTGCCTCATACACTATTTAAGATTTAAGGCAGAAAACTCACTTTTTAGCAAAAACATTAGAGATTAAAACCGATAAAGATATAGTAATTTGGCAAAAAAAGAAAAAAAAATGCAGCAAATATAAAAACTGTCGGAATATAAACCCAACTAATCTTCCTCGATTATTTTTAAAGTAAAGGGAAGACGTTTGAAGATCCCCTTTTAAGGGTTTCCAATTTGGGAAAGAACAGTTTTTGGGAGAACCGGATTTAGAGAAGCTTTTTAATGAAAAATATTTTTCATACTCAAACGTATGAGCACAAGAAAATGTTAGATGCTAAAACACAAATAAAATTATCATGACAATAAACGTAATGGAAGCATGAAACATTTGTTGATACTGATTCCATCCCGGGCAACGTCGGGGTTTCCTTTTATATGCTTAAAGATGTGGTTTTAGAGTTTTGAAAAGTCAATTCTATAGCATGAATCTTCAAGATCCCTCTCTCTCCCTATATATATATATATCTCTCTCTCTCTTTCTCTCTCTCTCTCTATATATATATATATATACAGAGAGAGAGAGAGAGAGAGAGAGAGAGAGAGAGAGAGAGAGAAGATTTTAAACTTTGCTTCACGCCAGTCATGGCATATTTTCTATTCTGTTGAATGGTTCGTTTCATAGATCCTCTATACGGCTGCAACAAAGAACCATTTCCTCGGAACGGATAACACAAAACAGATTAAAAAATATATACATTTATTTTCTTGTTGAGTCCCAAATCTTCAGTCCATCCAGGTCCACTTTGGTGTTGACTTTCAAGCCGCCTCCGAAGATGTGAGGTGACATGATGTGACCTTCACTTGAAACCACATCGAAGACCATAACCGTCGCCAGAAACTTTGTTTTCATCACCCTGGGCACGCCCCTGTTATTCGTGGCAATCAAGCGATGCCTTTTGAGGGTGCTGGCAATGGTCCTGTTGTCATAACTTGGATCGGTAGAGAGCATGAGTTGTATAGCGGCGCATCTCTGATCTCGCTCTTTGAAAATTGTGTCACTTTCAGATATCATAGAAGGCTCCTATTGCTATTGGGATTTGAACACAACTGGCCAACTAGTAGAGTGTCTGCAAAAAAAAAAGAAAAGAAAAAAGTTTTTCATCAAATGAAATGGAATCATGTCTTTTCTAGGGCGACAATGTTATCGTTCAACTCTGTATTTACATGGAGAACTTTAAATGTAATTCGAACAGACGTATCGCTGCTCAACTCTCGGCACTGTGCTGCTGTAGATTCCAATTAGTAGCCGTTACGTTCAAGTGGTAATACGTCTTGTTTTAGTTGAATGAGTTTAAAAATCTTTTATGGTAAAAACATGAATAGGCATACAACATTGCAGAGATTGGTTAATTATTTTAACTAGCGGAACCTGTGGAAATTCCACAGCGGACTCTTTCATATGTTGATATTGGCATTCCGCGGATGTTCAGCGTAAATAATATTATTATAGCTATTTCGTTAAAACTGCAAAAGGATTTATCTAAGCTAGCAGGGACGCTCAGCGAAGCCCGGTCGTAAAATTACGCTTTCATATGAAATTTTAATTTGTGCAGATTTCGTATATATTTTTTATACAGTCAATTTTCTGTCGATTCTTATATATTATAAAGTTGTGGTTTTAAAAAGAAAAAATATATGACCGTATGGCTTGGGTGCATCAGCTTGAATAGAAACCGAAACCAAAACTTATGAAGAATATATATATATATATATATATATATATATATATATATATATATATATATATATGCGTGTGTGTATATATATGTGTATATATATGTGCATATATATGTGTGTATCTATATGCATATATATGTGCATATATATGTATATATATATTTGTATATATGTATATATATATATGTGTATATATGTATGAAGAATATATATATATGCGTGTGTGTGTATATATATGTATATATATATGTGCATATATATGTGTGTATCTCTCTCTATATATGTGTGTATATATATATATTTGTATATATGTATATATATATATATGTGTACATATGTATATATGTGTGTCTATATATGTATATATACATAAATATATACATATATATACATATACTAATATATATAAAAATATATATAAACACATATATGTACACATATGCACACATATATACACATATATACGCACATATATATGCACACATATACAAATATATATATATACACATATATAAAATATATATATATACACACACATATATATATTCATATATACACACATATATATACATATATATACACAATATATACAAACACATATATATATTTACACACACACACACACACACACATATGTATATATATATTTATATATATATACATATATATATATTTATATATATATATATATATATATATATATATATATATATATATATATATATATATATATATATATATATATACGGATGTAAAGAACATATAACATGGATTTTACCAAGCAAGCTGTATCTACGAAAACATTCATATCCTTTTTCTACAAATCCTCCTGCTACAGGACTTCTGATAAATGTATTATTTTCACTTTGACTTTCCATGTCTCACTGACTTTAGCAAATAGGGTGCATACCTTTATAAGTATTTGCTAATATTTTCTCCCCTCTGATGAGATGGTAGACATCGAAACCCTATAGGTTAAGGAGATTAATTTTCTAAAGCATTCTTTGTCTTGCTGAGAATAATAAAAATTCTTTGATATGAAACTCAACCACTTCATTTCATTTCAATGCGAGTTTTTAGAAATTCATTGAATTACAATTTAATATATATATATATATATATATATATAGATATATAGATATCTCTCTCTCTCTCTCTCTCTCTCTCTCTATATATATATATATATATATATATATATATAAGCGAGTTCCTTCAGCTATAATCGAAACTGATACCAAAGCTCATGAAGAATTATCGGCAAAATTACTTATTAAAATAAATAGATGACTTGAGTACTCAGAGAATAGTGGAAAGAAAACGTTGTCATGACTAAGTTGGGCATCATGACAGTTTCTCAACCTCATTCTATTCCAGATGTTGCTAACCGTGACTTTATTTATTCTCTTAACTTAAGGGAAACCTTAGAGACTGTTGTTATGAGCCAACTGAGGAGAAGAAAGTGGCTTTGACAAGGGTCATTTTACAACAAGTGCATTGCAGCCGGAGGCGATTACTTTGAAGGGGATTAGCGTTTAATATGTGTACTATCGATAAAAGTGCCCATACGAAAAAGTCTGGAAACTTTCTACCTGAACCGGTACTGCTTTATTTTTTAAAGATGTCCCCAAACATTTGAGTATTGCTGTTGTCGCCATTTATGACTCAAGCAGGAATGGATCGAACAGAAGCCGCTTTTTGTGACTGTCAGAATCTCGACAATAAATATGCGAAATTCAGATAAATCTTGTTGCTATTTTTTTTTCTTTGTTTATTCTAAGTTATGTATCTACCGATAAATAATTCGAGAATTTCCCGCCTCCTCGACATTTGATTTTACGGCCGCGTTACACAATAACTTAGTAGATCTATTCCCCACCTCGTAAAATATACGAAACACTGAAAACGGTCGTAATATCAATGACTTGCGAAACAGGTAATAAAAAGCAACCAGCAGCGTATCTAGTTCAGCCTTTGCTTTTTCGCTTTTATCTCACTCTTATACACTTTATCATATTCTTTCGATTACGTTTCAGAAATTTTTAGATGAAGGTTTATTACTCGCAATGTTTGGATTCTTTGAACTACTGTTCTCATCTTGATTGCCATTCTCACAACGTTTCGGTCAGCGTAACCTCCGACCTTCTTTGGGTGCATCTTGGTTATTTTGTTTATTTATTTTCTTTTGCTTGGGTGTAGAAACAATGCAGGGATAAGCAGAGTCCTGGGTTCGACAGAAAGATCCTCAAGTTCGACAGAAAGGTTACTGATTTCGACAAAAAATACTCCTGGTTTCGACAAGATACACCAGAAGACGGTTGGAGGTTACATCGACCAAAACGTTATGCAAATGACACTGAAATTAAAAACAGTCGTCTAAAGAATATAAGTAATCTGCTTTCTACTTCTACTTGCTATGCTACGAATGCAATAGCAACTATTGCTACGAATGCAATAGCAACTATTGCTACGAATGCAATAGCAACTAAGTGAAATTGAATAGTGTGCTATTTAGTCGAACAACTTTCACGCTTGATTTTGCAACCATTACCGAAGAGGTTACGTATTCAGTTAAGTTTGTGTTTTGGTTTGTGCTCACTACAGCGTCCACACCATTAGACCAAATGTCACCAAACTTGATTAAAATATTGATCGTGGTTTAAAATCGCAATCTTCTAATCATGTAGAATCTAGGTAAAAAGGTCAAGGTCAGGTAAAAGATGAAATTATGCCT
The DNA here is from genome assembly GCF_053919585.1 of Euprymna scolopes. Classification (NCBI taxonomy): domain Eukaryota; kingdom Metazoa; phylum Mollusca; class Cephalopoda; order Sepiida; family Sepiolidae; genus Euprymna; species Euprymna scolopes. The sequence goes on from NC_136516.1 coordinate 16,145,009, forward strand.
TTGACGATAACTTTGGTGTTGATTCTTGTAGAGACTCGCTACTTGACCCATATTTTAGCCAATGAAGTCCCACATCTAAGCTCGATATTTTATTTCAATATTTTATATATGAGCTCAATATTTTATATATGAGCTCAATATTTTATATATTTAAGGTCGAAATTTAAACGAAGGTTCGATTTCCGAATTTTCTGAAATTGATCACAGTAACTACTATATAAGATCTCAGGCTCACTAGATAAAAAAATAATACTAATCCCTCGGCATTACCTCCTCCTTTGTGAGGGAAGTGTTGTATATATCCTTTTCTCATGATACCACCTTTCCAAAGATTATCTCGGCATTTTCGGGGCAGTTTAATATATATTTTGATTTATCACGCTATTAAAAAATAAAAAAGAGTTTTAGTCAATAACCACTTCCCAAACTCTCTTGTAGATAAACAAATAAAACTAGCATTCAGCAACTTGAATTAGTAATAACCAACAAGAAAACTCTCAAACTATTCAGATATCTATTACCGTAGTCAACTACACAAGAACTCCAAAACTGATGAAAGTGTTCTCAAAAATATAATCCGTCGATACGTGACTCCCAATGATAACAAAAAATAAAATTTATTATCTAATATAAAAAAAACTCTAGACAACTAACCAAATCAAAAACAACATTTCGCAGAGAAATAATTTGTTTAAAAAACATTGTAGTTTACCAATTTAACTGACCATTACGAGAATGTATCTCTAATAATACTAACTACATAGGCTATACTACAAACACATTGTTGCGAAGATTACTTCTCCACCTCTCTGACTCTAGTTCAATATCGTATCATTTGGGAAAACATGGCTGCCATCATTCTGAATGACGGAGTATGCAAGTACCTCCACTGGACCATCTGTAAAAAATTAAACATCCAGTGTAGCAGCAAGGAACATCAACCTGAAAGAACAGTTGGAAATGACTTATATACCATACATTACGACCATGTAATCCCTACAGCCACCTACCTTGAAAATGCTGCTGTGAAACCTAACATAGTTATATGGAATAAGTCAGAGAGAGTTGCAACCTTGGTTGAAGTGAATGTTCCTAATGATGGCGGTCTGAACAGAGCTGAAAGGGAGAAGCAGACAAATACCAAGGTCTCATGTATGATATGAAAAGAAACTGGAATCTTAGAGAGATAGCAATCATACCAGTTATTATAGATGCCACAGGGCTTATGAAGAAGAACCTGAAGTCCTACCTAACTAATATTCCTGGTAAACCAAGTGCAAAAGAGATCCAGACAATTGCACTTAAGGGAACAGCGAGGATACTAAAAAGAGCTCTCGGTTGGTTTCAATAAAAAAGCGGGGCAATGTTAGCAGCTGGTTTGGCTGCCCCATACCCAGCATTACAATCTTCAAAGGAAGAAAAAAAAATCCGAAGAATCGTGGTAGAAAACACTAAGGTTTTGAAAGGCGAGAAAAATGTTAATAGACTAAAAATACTCGAAGCATTGTAAATTAAAAAAAAAAAAAAAAAAACTCAGGTCAATAATATCAATTACGAATACAATCGAAATATTTTAAAATGCTTAGGATAGCAGATTTTAAAATTTTAAATATTTATATATAATAAATTAATATATTATAAAAAAAAAGTCCGCCCACCTAATTAATAATGAGCCACCACGTGACCGTGATAAAATACGTACATATAATTAGCTAATTAGGAAAAGGAAAAAAACAATTTCTACAATACAACATGCCTGCGGATGATGGAGGTATCTCTGTCGAAAGCGCTTGCTATGGACCCAACTTATACAATTTTGAAAAAAAAAACACACAAAGAAAACTATTCGGAGATCGGAGAAGATAATAAAATAGAAGAATTCCTTGCTCTTCAATATATATATATATATATATATATATATATATATATATATATATATATATATATATATATATATATATATATATATATATATGTGTGTGTGTGTGTGTGTGTGTATATATATATGTTATTTTTGTATAAAACATATATATATGCGTGCAGGGAGACCTCACTTTGACCAGGATTGAATTATGATCAACACTCATTTTATTGTCATCGAAATCAGTGAAAACGCCCATTTTTAAATCAAATCGATTCATTGTCTAGTCTAGTTGGGGACCCACCGCGATGCACCGGGAAAGAGGTTCACATTATAAAATCATTTTATATAATTGCTTAAATTAAAGTTTATAATGCAAAAGTCAAATATCAGGGTTCAATTTTACTTACGAAAGTATCCTGTACCTCTATAAGGCCACCATTCGCCCATGTATGGAGTATTGTTATCATATTTGGGCTGGTGCATCTGCTACTAGTCTCTCGCTCCTAGACAAGTTTCAAAAGAGAGTCGCCAACCTGATAGGTCCTGAACTGTCATCTAAGCTTCAGCCTCTGTCCCATCGACGAAACGTTGCATCCCTCTGCCTGTTCTACAAGTATTTTAACGGTGAATGCTCCGACGAACTGCAAGCACTTTTCCCCCTCGACATAAATACCCCGACAAACCCGACAAGCACCAAAGTCCCACCCCTTCACAGTTGAGATCCCTAGATGTAAGAAAGCCTTCTACTCCAGTAGTTTCTTCCTCAGAACCGCTAGACTTTGGAATTCCCTTCCAGGTCCCTCCTTCCCTAACTGCACTGACATGCGGAAGTTCAAGTGTAAGTGGACCGACATCTTGCTTCCCAACTCCCCACATAGTACTCCTGTAGGTTATGTCCCTGATAGTAGCCCCCTACATTAAAGTGGCAATATGCCTTGTTTGGAGTGAAAATGTAATTTAAAAAAAAAATAATTTTTTTTTTTAAACTTTAAACAGAAACATTCATTTCGAACGCGCCTCTATCATATCCAAGAACTTATTTTTATTTTTTTCCGTATGGCTTTTCGGGTTGTGAGGTAATAAAACTTATCAAATGCACTCGTGATGTTAGGCTGTATAAGGCGTTAACTTTTGTCAAAATCGCCTGTTCCTTCTTTCATCGATTATTAATTATCGATATTTATCGAAGACATTCCGATATAAGCCCTATGTAACAACACTGTCAGTCACACGAAGTACCTTCGTGTAAAATTTTTAAAAAATCGGCCCAGCCGGTTCCGGATTCATAAGGAATGAACTCTCGCATATAAACACACAGACACACAAGTAAAATTCCTTTTATATATTATAGTAGAGACAGAGATATTAGCTTTATATATAGGTTTATAGCAGGAAGGATGCGCAGAATAGCTAGATCGCTAGACGAGTAGCTAGAGAGACATACGGAGAACGATGGATATTAGATAATCAAATATGGACGGTAACATGAGGCGAATATACCCGTTGGCATCGCACTTTTCTCTCGAATTTTATAACCTCGAAATAATGCGGAGTGATTTGGCAAGCAGATTCCCAAATGTGATTATCTTCCGCCATTCGTTCTCTCGGGTTGCTTATTAGCGAACTCGGATGAAATTGTTCTGAAATGGGATTTTTGTTAAAAACAGACGCAACATATATTTCGATCATTCCCGGTGAACACGTAGGATAACCCGATGTCGTCCGGGAAGTAATTGTAAAATTTTATATAGGTTTCGCTTGTTTCATGCATGTTTTTTTTTTTCGTTAAAAAAAAAATACCGGAATTAGACATATTGTAAACAGCTTTTTTCCTTTAAATCGAATTCTGGGCTTTTTGGCTATAAGCAAGGTGTAGTATCTGTTTTCATGCGACGGTTCAGCTTTCATGCTCACACTCAGCGAAAAAGAAATCTTTCTATACTGAGTTCAATTTGTTTTGTCCTAAACCAGAATGTGTCTTTGTTGTTGTTTTAAGAACAGGATTTATTCCACATTAAGAGCCGATCTTGTTCATAACCCTGCCCTCGTGGGGAGGCAAATAAATAGGGACGTTGCACACGCTACAAGTTTAGTTAGCAATATTGTAAAAAAATATTTGCCACACAGTTTGGGAAGTGCGTATTTGTAGAATTTCAACTTTGTTTCGGCGTATGGCTCGTTAACCACGTGACACAAAACGAGGCAACTTTAAGCAAATTATCTCCAGACGCTCAGGTTCGAATCTTGTTCAAGTCCCATTTTACAATCTTGTATTCTTTGGACACCGAGCATGAAACGAAACTATCCCGTTTTCAACACTTCTTTTATTAATATATTATATATTTATTATATTATTTCCAAAAGACTTCATTTGTAGAAATGTAAAAAATAAATAATTTTTATTGTTTCGTGTGAGACGTGCGAAATCATGGAAACGTTTCTTTTATCATCATCATCATCATCATCATCATCATCATCATCATCATCATCATCATGACAGGCTCCTTGCCCGGACCAATGTGACTCTTCCTCTCCAGAGTTTCCTGTCTTCCATCAGCTGCCTCAGATCTTCAGGTTCACAGTTGGCGTCGTGTGCTATTTGCTGGATGTAGGTGGATCTAGGTCATCCTTTGCTTGCGCGTCCGTGTTGTGGAATCCATAGCAATACATCACTCACCAATTCTTGCTTGCTCCTCAGACAATGACCAGCAAATCGTAGGCGGCTTTCTCTGATGGTATTAGATATGGCAGGTAGGTTGCCATAAAGTTGCTGCTTTATGGGATGATTTTGCCAAGATATATTTAATACTGTTCGTAGCATACGGGTGTATGTGCCGTCTAGCTAAGGGCCGCATTGGATGGGCTGCTTTCAGTATGGACTTCGGGACTAACTAACAAACTGAAAAGGCAGTTTCTTCAGAGCAGTGGTAAAGTCTGTCCTTATTTACGATGCTACAACCTGGACACTCACCAAAATATTGGAAAGAAAACTAGACGGCACATACACCCGTATGCTACGAACTATTTTCTTTAAAGAAATTGAAATGAAACAATAAAAAAAAAATTAATTTTTTCATTTCTTGAAATATTTTTTTAGTTCATCAATAAAAAATAATACATTTTTATTGTATACATTTTTGAAATGAAGTTTTTTTAGTTTAAACAATAAAATAATAATGCACTTTTAAATTTGTACATTAAAGTAAAAATTTGTGATTCAACACTCGTGTCATCACGAAATAATAATAAAAAAAGAAAGAAATGTTTTTAGTTTTTACATTTTTATAAATGAAGTTTTTAAAAATAATATATTAAATGTATTAACACTAGAAGTGTTTGAAACTGAGATTTTCTGTATGGTTTCGCATTTCGTTTCATGCTTGGTGGCTTCTGTTCTGTATTTGCATCAATTATATTTATTTCTCCCATCTTTATTTTTGGGGTGCTATTGCCAAAAATAATATATTAGAGAAAGGCTGTTTGGATTCTGTGTGTAATCTCCTCTATACATCGTGTTTGGAAGAGTTCATATATTCAGAGAAAAGGGTAGATCACCATTATACTATAAGAGTTTTCCGGTATTAAGTAACCGAAAAGGAGCTGATATGTCGTAAAACAAAATGCAATAAACAAAATCCACATCTATGATTGGTCGTATTTCAACTCAACTGTATATGCGTTAAATCATAAGTAACTTCTTGACGAACCCTCACCGCCATGAAAAAAGAAAAAAAAACTCTTTTTCAGGTCGCTGAAGGGCAAATGTGAAAAGAACGTGAAACCAGGCATTTCTAATTGATTAGTTAAGTACGTAATAGAATACGAGGTGCCTTTAATAAGCTTCCAGGCAATTTTTTAAGGTCGCTTTTATTGATAGTACACATATGAAACTCTAGACTCCTTCGAAATAATCACCTTTGGCTCCAATGAACTTGTTGTACCGTTCCAACAACTTCTGGAAAGCCCCATGGAAGTCCCTTTGTGTGAACGTGCCAATGGCCCCCATCACAGCCTCTTTCCTCTCCTCAATTGTCACATAATGACAGCCTCTAAGGTTTTTCTTGAGCTTAGAGAATAACCAAAAGTCACAGGGAGCAAGGTCTGGACTGTAGGGAAGGTGAAGAAGTGCCTTGATGCTCATCTTGGTCAAATAGTCCGTGACCAAGATAGACTTGGAAACTGATGCATTCGCGTAAATTTTTCACATCTTTAGTTCCTCGCGAATAATTGTGGTAACAGTTCCCACACTGACATCAAATTGTGCACTTATTGTCTCTATACACACACGACGGTCCTTATCCATGAAATTCTTTATTTGGCCAATCAACTCTGATGTTCTGACTTCCCTACTCCTCCAACACTTATCATCATCCCTCACAGAATCCCTGCCTTCCTTGAATCTCTTATACTACTCAAAAACAGATTCTCGATTTATGCAAGATGGTCCAAACGCAGTCTGAAGCATTCCATATGTTACTGTAGCATTTTTTCAAAGTCTGAAACAGAATTTTATAGCATATCGTTCTTCTAAAGTGTCTTCGCGTCCAGACTGCATTTTTGAAATTAACCAGCTGTTAACATCAGGCTTTAGTAGGGTGTATTCCTATTCCCGCTGTAGCTTAAATCATGAGGATTGGTCAGTCATCCCAGAAGATGCATAACAATAACATACTGAAGCTTCAAGAATCTACGACGATTTTAAATTCCTGTACAAAAAAAAAAAATATCTGGAAACTTATTTAAAGCACCTCGTATTTTTTTAGTAGTCTTTTGATCTTACTGGATTCAAGGACAAGAATTAATCTAGTCTGGTGGAGTATATAGCTTCGTGTTGTTACTAGAGGCAACAACAGTCGGAGAAGTTGCACCGTTCCTCTTATAAGCCAATGGGAAGTATCCATGCTGAGTAACCATATTTAGATTTCAATTACTATTATTTTGAATATTTGGTCAGTGTTTACTTCTAGGGAAAATATCCTAACGTCAGATTATTCTGCCAAACTTCCGTACAGAGAGACCTTAGACACTCGAGGGTAATACTTAGTAGGCATTCAAGTTCTCTCCAGTAGGCATTCAAGTTCTCTTCGTATAGGCATTCAATTTCTCCCCAGTAAGTATTAAACTTCTCTCCATATAAGCATCCAAATTTCCCCCTCACAAGCATTCGAGTTCTATCCAATAGGCATTCAAGTTCTATCCAATAGGCATTCGAGTTCTCTGTGTTTTTTTTTTTAATTTTCTTATCATTTTGTTCAATTTAGGCATACGGCATCATACCGGATGCCAAAAATTTACTCGTTATTTCAGACATTCCAACCGAGAGGTCTTCTTAAGATTCTGGTCATCCTTTTAAATAGAATTGCTTGAATGTCTTTTGTACTTGGTTCACCGGGTATATTTACCAGGTGTTTCGTTATCTTCTCCCTTTCAGCCATGTTTGACCCAGCATCATTGAGCACAGGAACTTCTATTAAGGTTGCCTCTGGCTACATCTTGTTCCATATCTTTATACAATAGTTCTGTTTTCTAGGTAGGTAGTTGTCATAGTGGATGGTGCATAACTTATTTCCAACTGTTCTTTCTGATGTATGCTCCCAAGATTTGCTGTTACATTCGATATTCAACTTTTGCAGATCGTCCAGCAGAGATATTTTGCCATGTTAGAGAAGCCTGCGTTGAAATTTCATTGCAATTTTCTTAATGCATAATATCTGGAAATAGAAATTGTCACGAAATAGGGTAACTCTCCACTATACCATGACAGTTTTCAGGTATTCAGATCACCCCCAAAGTGGTTGATATGCCGTAAAATAGAACAACAAAAGAGACAAATAACTTACACAACTAAATTTCGTCATATTTCAAAAAAAAAAAAATGTTTCGAGAATTTAAAGTACACCAGCCTCTCATCTGTATATGTGTTCATCTCAATTATAAGTCGCTTCTTGATGTCTCCCACCGAACAGAAAAGCTTTTTTCTTCTTTTATTTCAGCTTGCTAAAGGACAGATGTGAAACGAATGTGATACCCGTGTTTTTTAGAGATGATACCCGGTGTCTCTATCCGTTCGGTTAACAATTAGGGTGGGCGACATCACGACACACACGGCGAGGCAACCCTACCCGAAACACAGCGAAGAGAAAAACAAACTTCGATACACGATACGCCAGAAGATCCTTATCCACCGGAACTTCCATTTACACAAAAGCACGCTGGTACCAATTAACTTGCAACAACAGCATTGCACTGTTAATCGGCGTGTCGAAATAGGGTGTTGTCGTTGTTTGATAGATGATAAAAGATGCTACTAGCTGACGTACCCCTACGAAGCCACCATTCGCCCAAGCATGGAGTATTGTTGCCACATCTGGGCTGGTGCATCCACCAACAGTCTCTTCCACTTGGATAGGGCCCCAAAAGGGTTTCTAATCTAATAGGTCCCACTTTGTCAACTAGGCTCCAACCACTGCCCCATCGCCGTAATATTGCATCTCTGTGCCTGTTCTACAAGTATTTTAATGGAAAGTTCTCTGATGAACTCATTGCACTTGTGCCCCTCTCAATGTACATGTCCCCGACAAACCTGTTTAGCAACAAAATCACACCCCTTCACAGTTGAGGTCCATAAATTCCAGAAATCTTTCTACTCTGATAGCTTCGTCCCTCGAGCAGCTGGACTTTGGAATTCCCTTCCTGCTACCTGCTTCCCTGACCGTACTGATATGCAGAAGTTTAAATGTAATGTAAACCAACATCTTGTTAATCTTTCTTACGCATTGTCACAAATAGTAGCTCCTTATGTACAAGTGGTGATATGACTTGTTTGGGTTGAAGGTTAGTAAAAACAAAAAAAAAAGTTGTCGATGCCGAGCGCGAAATAATAATCATACGAAATGACTCACCAAAATTATCAACACATGGAATCGTCAATAAATTTCACAAGTCTGTCTGTAACCCATTCTACGATTTAACCATATTTTGTGGAAATTAACTTTAGTCCATTCCTGACTTGTCCAGCAAAGTTTCATTAATGAATCTTCAACAGACTTTTTTTTTCTCTATATTTTTTCAATTATAATCACATCCGTATTTTTATTTATCTTTAAAGTTTTACTTTTGTTCTCCTGATCTTTTTTTTTTTTTTTTTTTTTGCTCTTTTTAACCTCAGACATAAACTAAACTGACTTTCTCCAATCATCACAAGACGACATTGAAACACAGAATCGAGCTGGGTTGGACAGTTTTCCAATAGCACAGCACCACTCTAAAATAAAAAAAAAGATGCCGATAACAGTTAAAGTAAATATTTCTTTTAATTTATATCGTCCCAATAGTTTTATATGCCTTGATTGTATCACATGGGCTAAACAACTAGCCAATCGCATTAAGGTGTTTCAAAATCACGTTATGCGTTTCATCACGGGACATCGCTTGATTAAAAAAAAAATATCCACCCTCCGTCAAACTACATCCCTATCCCCTCTATCTGATCAAATAAAAATAAAAATATAACCCTTAAACTCTTTGACTAAGTCAAACGATCAACCACCGGCATAGTTATGCTTTGAGGGTATGTTAGAAGGCAAAAGAGGCCGAAGAAAGCCAAGGAAAAAGTGGAGAGGAAATGTTTTTGATTGGACATCTCTCAACAGTTGGGCTTCCAACAACCACTTGCCCTGGATTGGAAAAAAATTGCGATAAATACGTCATGAGGGTTTGCAATCCATATCAAGCGAAAAATGCGACTCATGATGAACCTAAAACAAAGCACACTGCCACTTGGATGTAAGAGGCTACTATTTAAGACCGAAACTACTGGAGCACTATGTAGGGAGATGAGTAGCAAGATGTCTGTTAACATTACACTTGAACTTCTACATGTCAGTACAGTTAGGGAAGCAGGGAACCGGGGGGGGGAATTCCAAAGTCTGGTTGTTCGAAAGAAGAAACTATTTGAGTAGAAGATTTTCTGGCATGTAGGGATCTCTGTGGTGCAGGGGTGGGACTTTGCTGCTTGTTGGGTTACCTGAGGATATTTACGTCGTGGATCTACAGGTGCTTTCAGTTCGCCAAAGCACATTCCTTTAACATACTTTTAAAACAGACACAAGGATGCAATATATCGGCGATGGGATAGTCGTTGGAAGTTGGTTGATAGTGCGACATGTATTAGGTTGAAGACTCCTTTTATACCCTGTCTAAGAGCGAGAGACTAATGACATATGCATCAGTCTAGTATTATTTCTTTGGTGCTATCATTTCATTTAATAGTTTCAGTTTTAGAGAGAGGGGTGTTACACAAGGTGGATGTGTATGATACCAAAAGATGCACATATAAATAAACCATCAGCATCTACTGGATTCTGACCCAGAGAAAGACCACCGAAGATGGGCTCAGGCTCCTTCACAAGGGCGACATGACACTTTTTTTTTTACATGGAGGTCGCCCCTTATCAAGGCCTGGAAGCCATTCGAGGATAAGGGTTATTGCGTGTACAGTAATCAATGGGATAGTATCGAAGTAATCGTTAGTATTGGAGATTTGATAAAGTGTCTTACTTAAGGGGGCGATTCATCAGGAATTTGTTTATGTTGGACTTGAAGACATTCAAGTTGTAGTCAGGTGGGAAATAGGCAAACTGAAGAGAGTTCCACAGACGTGCACTTCTAAGAAAGAAGCTTTGTTCATGGAATATACGTTTTGATTTAGACACAGATAAAGAGTGAGGAAAATTACTGACAGTGGTTTCAGCTAGACGGGTGTTTTTCGTGAAAGATTGGCTAGGTGGGACCAGACATTGTAGCTCGGTCGAGCACTTGCCATGGAAATAACTACAACCATTCCGATATTATTAAACTAATGATAGAGTAGCCACTCTAAGCATTACCAAATTACCAAAGAGTTAGGGGTCCTGTACTATCAGTCGGGATACAGCAGCCAAACTGTCAAACCTGTACCTTCAAACTTGTCAAAGATTGGTTCAATCCAACTGCGTAAACAGTATCTAAACTAGTTTTCCTCACTAAAAATGTGATATCCATTCTATGTGTAACATAGTACATATGAGCGCGTGGAAAAATATCAGCAGCAGCAAAGGATAGCTGGTTTGCAAAGAGATTAGCAGCAACATCAGTCGAAAAACGTGCATATGGAAATTAAGAAGTGTGCGCGCGAAGAAAAAAAAGGAGAAAAGGAGAAAAAAATGAACCACGTGGTCGGGAGAAGCAAAGTACGACGTCGAAGAAAATGGACGTGTAAAGTTGAAGGCGAGAAATTGCTGGCTGTGGCCGACGTGTGGTCGAAGAAAGAAAAGTGTACACCGGGCAAGATGGACAACGATGGCGAGAAAATTTTAAGTGGTACAAAACAATTAAAACGGTAATAAAAACTGTTTGTTAAAAAAAGTAACAAAATGCCGACTCGGGGTTTTCTTTCCTTTCTTTTCTTGTGTGTAATGGCAACGATACATATGAGTAAAACCTTATTTTAACCACCGGAGTAGATTGATTAGTCTTGTTCTGTCAGCCATGATCGGTTAAAGTGTTAATTTTTCTTATTCTGAATTATTATCGAAGGTAGTAATGTTTGAACCATCAACCCACAAAAGACCGCCATTTCTAACTGATTGCTCAACGCATTAACGATTGCGCCATGTGTGTATTATATTCTCGGCGCAGTGCCTGTCATAGAGCGGGCTCATATACTATGAGGCTCTGTTGGTGTCTTTTATATTCGGAAGGAGTCGAACTCACACATATTTCATAAATGTCACCCATCAAAATGTGTGGATTAGACGCGTCACGAAACATTTAATAAGGTATTTTTGCCTTAAGAAAACATATGTGAATTATGGAATCAATTTTGTCCGTGGTTTTCTCTTTTAGCAACGTATTATTAGTATAATTTCTTTTGTAGTAAAAATGGCGTGATGCATTGTGATGCTGGTGCACCGAAGTTTCCGGTGCGTTTCTTCCCTTTCAAGTTTTTTTTTTTTTTTTTTTTTGCTGCGAGCGCATAATGACGGCAGCAGCTGTCTTGCCAAGACACATGCCCATATTATGTACTTCCGGTTCTCTATATGGAAACAGCAGACATTTTTCTCCCTTTCTGGCAAGATAATCCACGGCGATGATGCATTTCAAATAGTACGAAGATCTGATGCGAAGAAGCGAATGCAACTGAAGACGTACCGCTCAGCTTCCTTTGAAATTGCTGAAATACATAAACATTAATGATGGGACGATTCCAATATTGTTCCAAATTCTGATACAATTACCGATTCTGATACAATTACAGATTATAATTCTTAAAAAAAAAGAACTCTAAACATTTAGCTATACAATTGTTGTTTTATTATTTTTATTTTTTGATATAATAAAAACACATATACAATATACATATATTCTAACAAACGTCAAAATACACTTGTTGATGTATAGATGTAGTTCGTAAGGAAGTAGTCCTATAGTAGCATATTCGAATAATCATCATAATAATAATTACTACTACTACTACTACTACTATTCAGTAGGAATTTTCGTACAGGCCATTATCTGAGAATTCTCTTTGGGAACAGTCTGTAGTGTTCCTTGGAGTCTGGGTGACAAATATACCCGGATTTCCAGCACTCTCTACCTCTTTCGACAACCTTTGCAAATTAATTCGCGTTAACGCAATAATCGTCTACCATTAATTTCTTATTGGTAGCGACCATTGGTCTTTACTGGGATATAGATGACAATAAACCTCCCAAAGATAACAGTCCTCCTTGCATTCATCCAGCGGAGGTCTGGCTAGTGCTTTCTCTCTTCGATCTTTCCATCCTCCTTGACCCTCCTTATTTATTTAGTGTTGCGCCAGTTCATGGTAAAGAAAATATTTTTTTCAGGGGAAAAGGGTGAGGGTGCAGGAGAAGATTAAACTTACAATTCTATAATTCTACAGTTTCAGTTTTCATGATCGAATGTGGTGTTTCTTTGTGTTTTAGCTCTGTAGTTGTTTCTCTATGCTCGGCTAGAAATTATTATTATTATCATTATTATTATATATATATATATATATATATATATATGTGTGTGTGTGTGTGTGTGTATTATTACTCTTGCCGCTTCGACCGTTATCATCGTAACCATACCTTAGATTGAAAAACCTAACACTTACACTAACCCTAACCCTAACCCTAACACTTAACAATCACTAGCACTACCACTAATCTTAACCCAACCCTAACACAAGCCCTCACACGAACATTAACCGAACACTAGACTTAACACTAATCCTAATCCTAACCCGAACTCTAACACTAACCAAGCATTAGCCCGAACCTAACCCTAACCCTAACACTTACCAAACATCGGCTCTCCTACTAACCCTAATCCTATCCTTAACACTAGCCTTAAACCTTACACTAACCGAACATTAGTCCTAACCCTACCCTTAAACCTAATACTAACCGACCACTATTCTTAGCACTAATCTGAACCTTAACTCAAACCCTAATACTAACACTAACCGAACACTAACCCTAACATTAATCTTAACTCAAATACTAACCGAACACTAGCCCTAACTCTTACACTAAGTGAACACTAGCCCTAGCAATAATACTAGCCCTAGTACTAACCCTTAACTTAACACTAATCGAACACTAGCCCCTACCCTAATACTAACCGAGCACTAGCCGTTATCCTAATACTAAATGAACACTACCCTAACAGTAATACTAGCCATTACACTACTCCTTAATCTAACACTAACCCAACACTAGCCCTTACCCTAACACTAAGCGAACATTAGCCCTAACAGTAATACTAACTCTAAGCCTAACCTAATCACAATCCGATACATGACCTGATAAGATTCATAAATTTAGATAAAGTGGCGTTCGGGATTCTTTTCCCTAAGTGGCGTGCTTTTCTAAAAAAAAGAAAAAAGAAGAAAAGAAGAATGCTTTCTTTTGTTTTGCGTTGTTTAAAAAGTTGGTAAAGCATTAAATGTTTGGTTGAGACATGTCCGATGTCCGCTAACTCAAAGCCAGCTGTTTTACTGTATAAACCACTAAAGCTATATGAGTAATTTCCCCTCTATTCTGAGAACATTTAGTCTTTTTCGTTTTGTTACCTTGCGGTGTGGACGGATGTTGTATTCAAGTGACACTTTCACTCAACGCAACCTAATTAATATCTTTCACGGTAAATAAATAACTTCCTCGTTTGTTTAATGCGTGATATTTCCTTTTCTATGTAAATAAAACAGTAGATGTATGTTTATATGCGTGGTGTGTGTGTGTGTGTGTGTGTGTGTGTGTGTGTGTGTGTGTGTGTGTGTGTGTGTGTGTGTGTGTGTGTGTCAGTGCGTAAATATTTAACAAATAAACTCTTAAACCACTGGTCACATAAAACTGAAATTAACAGGAAATAGTCATCATACACGAAAGATGGGTTATATCGAGTAGATATTTTGTTTGGATGAACGAATAGCGTGTCCAGTAAAATGTCGTCGAGTTGAAATGGAAAATGTTCATTTCAACTTGCCGACATATTTTTTATTAATTTTGCGCATGTGCAAATTCATTCATAGCTTGAAGTGGTTTACTTTGAAATCGTTCTTATTTATCTTTCGATAGCTCAAACCGTATGAGAACGCGGCTGGTGCGATAAACTGATTTCTAGCTGACGGCACCCAAATCTTTTTTTTTTTTTTTACTTTTAAAATTAGTACTATATATTAGGTACAATATAATATTCAATAAATAATTAGCTTTGTAATAATAAATAAGAAATCTACACAAATTAAAATATATTTAAGCATATTTTACGACCGGGTAAAACCGGGCAAAACCTGGCGTCCTCCCTCGTTAGTTGTTGGAGACGCCCTTCCATGGGATTAATGGAGTATCTCATGACGTCACCTCCTCTGGTGACGTCACTTCCGGTATCGAGTACCGGTGCCCGGGAGTCAGAGATTGGCACTCTGCCAAGGAGGTCGTGTGCAAACGCCCTACCGTTGAGGAATGGTATTGTTCAACTCACTTTGCCTGTAATATATGTGAATACATGTTTCGTTCCTAAAAATCCTGTGTTTCTTTCGTTTATTACCATTTAACCCCCATATAACATTAGTTTTCTAATAAAATTCTGTTGTTGGTTTGTGCGATCATTTTTATTTCCCTTGATTTCTTTCAAACCTATTTAAGAGGCTTTCTCGGGTAACTAAAGTTATCGAGTCCAAAAAAAAAAAAAAAAAAAAAAAAGGCTCAGGTTAAACTTTCTAAATTTCTCTTATTTTGCAAACTGCGCATGCGTGACTTAATCATTTACACAGGGATTAATCAAATGTGTGCGTAACAAGAAACTATCGAATCTAGAACTTTCTACAAGGTACCTGTTAAAGCATAGATGTGAAAACGCGCGTCGAACCAAGATGTCATACTTCATGAAACCCTACTGCGTGTAAAATAATAACTAACAAGGGGACCCGATGTTGCTTGGAATGAACAAAGGTTTCAACCTCCGATACTTTTATTATCATCAAAATCGATGAAATCGCCCATTTTTCAATCAAATCAATTGATTGCCTGCGCTAGTCGGGAACACACAACGACGTACCGGGAGGAAGCTCGCATGCCTCTTCCTATGGACTTAATCCACAATACATTGTAATCTACATTGCATTGTAGAGAATCCAGTGTTTATTTATGAAATTAATTTATATAATGACTTCAATTAAAGTTTAAAATGCAAAAGTCAAGTATCATGATCAAATTATGCTCTAGTCTGAAACATTCTTTTCAAACGCGCCCGTCTCTTATCAAAGAACGTACTATTGATTTTATGCGTCGGCCCTTCTGCTTGTGCAGTGATAAACTTATTAAATCAACTTGTGATTGTAGGCTGTATAAAAATGTTAACTTTAGTCATAATCGGACTGTTTTCTTTTTCGAGTAATTTTATTTCAATTATTGATTTTCGATACTTATCGGGGACATTCCAATTAAACCCATCCAAGAACACTATCAGATACATATAATACATTAGTGTAAAATTTCATAACAATTGGTCCAGCCGTTTTTTGAGTCCACAGAGAACGAACGCACATACACAGTATGTCTTTTATATATATATATATATATATATATATATATATATATATATATATATATATATGTATATATAAACATAATAATAATAATAATAATAAGAAGAAGAAGAAGAAGAAGAAGAAGAAGAAGAAGAAGAAAAAGAAGAAGAATAGTAATAATAAGAAGAATAGGGAAGACTTGTTGTCACTCAGACTCCAAATAACACCATAGGTTGTTTTGACCTGTGTGGCTCCTCTTGTAAGTAAATAATAATAATAATAATAATAATAATAATAATAATAATAATAATAATAATAATAATAATAATAATAATTTGATTGAGAAAACAATGAGAATATGCAGACTTGAACTGACAGCTGGTGGACAATACATCACTAAGACAAAAATACAAATAGATATCTTCAAAGATGATTCTCTATCAGTACTACTGTTTATGATAGTCATGATACCTCTTACATTTATAGTAATGAAATGCTAACCCGGATACAAGTTTACGAATACAGATGAAAGAATGGACCATTTCATGTATATGAGCACAATAAACGAACAAGACGTAAAGACGGTAATAAACACAACCTGAATCTTCAACCAGAATATCCAAACGGAATTTGGACTGGAAAAGTGCGCACTACTAATTAGAAGAAACGGAAAACTAGAGGCAATGAAGGGTATAGAATTTTCCAACTAAGTGAAGATTAAGACAGTAGGCGAATATGGCACCTACAAATATCTGGGAGTTCTGGAAGCAGACACCAATCAAATTGACAGAATTAAAGAAGAAAAATGGAAAAGAATACCAAAGGAGAACAAGGAAATTCATATAAATAAAATATTATAACATGAATCTAATAAAATGTATAAACACTAGTAATATACTGTAAACAGTTAGGGGTATTTCGACCAGAAGACCAGGAAACGTACGACCATGCGCAACGCAATACACCTAAAGGCTGATGCTGACCTACTCTCTATGAAAAAGAAAAATGAAAAAGAATGGTGTTTTTTTAACGAAACTGTATGAATGACATAAGAAATAAATAGAAAATACATAATACAGCACACAGACAGGCTAATCACTGTTGAAAGAGACACTATAAAAATTAACAAGACAAACAACAGAGATGCAAGGAATAAGACGAGAAAACGGGAATAGAGACAACTACACGTAAGATACATAAGGATTATAAAAGATACTCACCAAAACACCTGGACATGGTTACGAAAAGGACACTTAAACAGAGCAACCAAATCAACACTAACAGCAACACAAAGCAAATGGTACAGCAACAGACACTAAAAATAAACAAGAAAAAGAACCCAGAAGCAAGGGATAAAACAAGGAAAATGGAAAGAGAAACATCTACACGGACGATTCATAAGGATGAAAAAAATAAGACTAACAAAAAAACTTGGACATGGTTAAAAAAAGGACACTTAAACAGAGAAACTGAATTCCTAATAGCAGCCGCACAAGATACATACATGAAAGTAAAGATCGATAAGACACCAGAAACAGCAAATGGAAACTCTGTGGACAAAAAGACGAAGCAATAAACTACATAATAAGTGAGTGCAGCAAACTAGCCCATAAAGAGTACAAGAAGAGACACGATTAAGCGGGTAAGGCAGTATACTGGGTATTATGTAGACACCTGTATCTTGAAAATCCAGATAAATAGTACAAGGTAAATCTATCTGGGTGTTCAGCGGACGTTTAAATAAATTGTAGAAGGTACCAGGTGAATTTTGCGATTCGAAAATTTTAATTTAATTTTAATAAATAAATATGTTAATTAAAATTATCTTGCAATTTTTTTTGTCTTTTAACTGTTAAATTTTTAAACAGTATTATGGTTTTAAATTTGTATTTTTTTACGATGAGGAATTGAATATTTACAAATCTCTGGTTTCTTTCTGCGCCTTGCTAGTTGCTATAACGATGTTTCCGTTATCTTTAGTTAGTGAGTTTAATCTTTTTTAAAATCGTGTTTTCTATTCATCGTGAGGTTGGGAAGTTTTGTGGAAAGGTCAGTAAAAATTTTAAAAGACGGGAATGAAGAGAAGAGAAAAAGAAATAAGGAGAAAAATTAGAGATTTTTTTTTTTGTTGGAAGAAGAAAAAGCCGTAAGAGTTTCCACTAATATGCTATGGAAAAGCCGCACCATGGTTCAGACTCCATTCACAAAATGGCAATGCAGCAGTCCAGGGACTCTTCACCTGCTGATGGGACATGCCTCCTCAGGAGTTACTTCAATGTTCGGGTCCCTGATTATCAGGCGGATAACGTTGGCCCAATTAAAACGTTTACTTAAAGCATCCTTTACAGTGATGTCGCTATAGAGAGGAAAATAGATCTGGCAGAGATAGAAAGAAAGTAAATAACTCAGGAGGTTCTCTCCAGTTGCTACTCACACAAAACTGCCTTGGCGACCGAGAAGACAATATTTGCACTCGTCTTTGTCAGAAACGTTGCTCATAAAAATTGAGGATTGAGGGACAAAGAAGAGGAGGCTACAGTTACTGCCGAAAATGCATCCACAAATGCTTTTTCTACTCTCCATTTGTTTTATTTCTAGGCGAGAAATAAGAAAGAGACGAAAACAAAAACTACATATTGTGCTTACTATAATTTTTAACGCGTACTTTTGTGAAAAAGGAGAGACTATGTTTTTTTTTTTTAAATAATTTTTTATAATATGCTTGCTGTACCTTCCCGACCACGCGTTGCGGTTCCTGAGTCTGGTTGACGCAAGTATTAGATTTATTTGTATCCCAGATACACACACACACACACACACACACACACACACACACACACACACACACACACACACACACAAACACACACACACACACAAACACACAAAACACATACCCACACGCTCATATGTACACACGCAAACACACACGAAAGCACAAACCAAAAAAAAAAAAAAAACACACGCACACACAAAACATACGCACACACAAAACACACATGCACGCACAAAGAAAAGCACACACACAAACACAAACACACACGGAAGCACACCTGGCCAATTTCATTTTTTTATTTTCACCCTTTTGCACAGATTATACCAGACTAAAACCCAATTATCAAGTTTCGCATGAGTTCCGAATACCCTATATATTAAGGTTCATGTATGTAGATCCAAAACTTCAGAGGATTTTGGATAGGATAATTTTTAAATTTTAAAATTTTAAATTTTTTAATATATATATATATGCATACATGAATATAGAAAGAGGTTTGTGTTTACTATAACCTTTTTACGCAAATATTACGCAAGTATAAATCATGTAGAGTATCTGCACTAATATAATTACACATAATAGTTAACAAAAAGTATCCCCTAAGAAAACTGAAGAAAAAAAACTATTAGGGAGTTAATTAAAATGAATGTTTAAAAGAATATGCAAATTAGCTTGATTCTTTGCAGATCAATGCAATTCCACGACTCATATATAACAAAGTTGTATTTTCTTTTTAAATAAATAGAAAATAGGGGTTTTAATATGAATATCAATACACAAAAATTAATTAATTTATAGGAGTATAGATAGATAGATAGATAGATAAATAGATTAAGGCCTCTGTCTCCGGAAGGTCGGGACAGGCTTGACAAATTTCTTAGGGAGTGCAAGATCTTTTTACTCCAATAGTTTGTTCCCCAGAACCGCTAGACTCTGGAATTCCATTCCAGGTCCCTGCTTCCCCAACAGTACTGACGTGCAAAAGTTCAAGTGTAACGTGAACCGACATCTTGCTGCCCAAATCCCTACATAGTACCCCAGTAGTTGTTGCCCCTGATAGTAGCCCCCTACACCAAAGTGGCAATTTGCCTTGTTTGGGGTGAAAATGTAATAAAAAAAAAAAATTTAAAAAAATATGGCAGGAATTACAATAGAATACACACTGCTAGTTTAAATAAATAATTAAAATAAAATAAAAAAAATACTAATAATAATAAAATGAATACGTTTGAAGCCGAAACAGCGCATTATTATATATATTTATCTTGTTTGAAATGTATATTGGAATTTATAAATATATTTTGAAGGTAACCTTCATCTTCAGTACATCTATTCCCTTTTTGTTTCCATGTTGTTGTTGTTTGGTGTTTTCACGGTAATCCTTACAAGTGTCGGATCCAACGTTTCTATAAAAGGAACACAAACCCTAACGTGAATTTTGCGTGACCAACGTACCGTTCCGACACTTGTAAGGACTACCGTGAAAACACCAAACGGACTTCTACTTGTTGATTTTATGCTCCAACGACATGTCAAAAAAAAAAGAAAAAAATAGAAAGAAAGACATACTGAAGATGAAGCTTTGCTTCGAAATATATTTATGAATTCCAATATAAATTTCAAACAAAATAAATTTCTGTTCATTTTGTAATAATGCGTTGTTTCGGCTTCAAACGTATTTAATACGTATTTCATTTTGTTCAAACTAAACCAACGCTTCTATAAAAGGAACACAAACCCTAACGTACCACCACTAATAATAATAATGGAGATATTGACAACTAAGTTAACTTTTTATCATATTAACTCTTAGACATGATGAAAAATATCTGTGTAAACTTCCATTTTAAACATATACAAAACATCTCTTTTATGACGTCATTATTTTGCTAGTATTTATCCAACTTTTCTCTCCTACTCACTTGTATTCAAAATATCTCCCTAAAATCGGTTCTGCTCAAAAAAATATTCCTCTTACCCAAATTGGAACCACTAAAACGGGGGCATCCGAATACCTAGTGTCGATTTGGAAATAGGTCTACTAAGGGTTGGCTTTAAACTTTCGTAACCGTCCCTGTTGGCGAGGAATAAACTGTAGTATCTGTTCTGATGCTACACTTAGTCTCTTCTGTGCTTGATCAGTGAAGGAGAAGTCCCTCTTGACTGAGGCATTATTTTTTGTTCCAGTCTAGAGTGCCACTTTTTCGTGAGCTGTATTTTCTCCGTATTAAAAACTGACCTTGTGTCTAACTTTGCCCTCGTGGGGAGGCAAGTAAATAAAGACAAAGTACACAAACAAGAGTCACAGTGCACTTCGTTTGATCAAATACCTTTTAACAGCCATTGGCTTTACAATAACCGTACACCTGCGGGAGAAGGATGAATATATGAATATATTTCGATCAGATAATGTCGCGTTCCTAATTACTGGCTGACAGCCACTTCTAGCATTGCCTACGTGATACTCTTCAACATAAGTGAATGCTAATATAATCCATTAATATTGAACTCAGTATTATCGATTCTTTTATTATGCTCTTAAATGTCTATCTCCCTGTCTCTCTGTCTGTCTGTATCTCCCCCCCCGCCTCTCTCTCCCTAAATCTTTATCTTTGGCCTTCGGGCCAAGATTAAAATGTAGTATCTGTTCCGGCAGATACTGCAAGCAAAAACCAAATGTGGGGGCAACCCCACATACCTGACCTTTAACCAGCTCCCATTTCCCACCTCTCGGGAGCTGGTCCCCTTTTTCCCTTCCCCCTCCATTCACTCCTCACATTAAAAATTGGCCTTGTGCCTAATTTGCTCGGTGGGGGGAGCAAATAAATACCTACTGCAAGCAAAGACCCTATGTGGGGGCGACCCCACCGATAAGACCTTGGTCAATGTAGGGGCAACCCTTCATACCAATTGTCACTATCCAGCTCCCCTACTCCCCGGGAAGTTAGTCCCCATTTCCCCTTCACTCCTCACTTTAAAAATCGGCCTTGTGCCTAATTTGCTCAGTGGGGGAGCAAATAAATATCTCAAAGTGTAGTATCTGTTCTTCAGATGCTGTCTGCACTTCCATTTCTTGTTCTCTTTCGATGGAGGAGCAGTCCTTCACGACTGAGACAATTTTTTATTTTTGTCCCTTTTCTCCACGTTAAAAAAAACGATCCTGGTGTCTAACTCTGCCCTGTGGGGAGACATTGTAAATAGGTACAAATATATCAATGCAACTTTGTATGTGTGTGTGAGTTCGATCCTTATAGACTCTGAAACGACTGAACAGATTTTCTTTAAAATTTACAGAACTTTAGTGTATAAGTCGGGGAGTGATCTTAGTTAAGTTTTGTCTCAGAATACCCTCCGATAATTACCGATAATCGATAATCGAAACCGTTATTTTTATTTATCTATCATCGGTAAAGCCATTTTTCTACGTCGTCGATTAGCAACAATAATAGAATTCCGACACAAGACATTTTCTTTCTTTCAGCAATACATACATCATAGAGATTTTTCTTTTCTTTTCTTTGTTTTTTCTCAATATAGGGGAATTGGGAACAAGCGCCGATTTATTTTTTTTTTTCATTGAACTGTTTATTGTAGTAAAATTTTGGCCCCTATATTTGGGGTTGAGGTTGATCCAAAAACGTAATTTCGAATAAATTTAGAAAATCATCTGATTTTTTTTTTTTTTTTACATAGGCGTCACCACTTATTAAGGCCGGTAGACCACTCAAGGATAAGGGTTAAAGAGTGTACAGTAGTCAATAGGACAATATAGTAATCAATAGTAATGGAAGTTTGATAAATTTGTTAAGTGGAACGGCTCATCAGAAACTTGTTCACGTTGGACTTGAAGACAACCATATTATAGACAGCTGGAAAGCAGGAAAACGGAAGACAATTCCACAGGCGTGCAGTTCTAAGAAAGAAGCTTTGATCATGGAATCTATGTTTAGGTTTAGGCACAGATAAAGAGTGGGGGGAATTATTGATAGTGTTTTCAGCTAGTTGAGTGTTTCTTGTGAAAGTTTGGCGAGGAGGGTCCATAGATTGAAGCTCAGTCGAACACTTTCCATGAAAATAACGATAAAGCAGAGACAAACTCGCAACATCTCTTCTGTGAGATAGAGGTCGCAGCGAAGAGAAAAGGACATCTCCCACCAGGCCACGAAGTCTATTTTGAACCCTATCAAGGCAGGACAAGTCTTTTCTAGCAGCTCCTACCCATATGTGGCAACAGTATTCCATCCTTGGACGTATCTGGCTCTTATATAGATAGAGAATTGCATCAGCAGTGAGATATCTACTGGATCGATACAAGGATCCGACCATTTTTCGATTGGTTCAAAATAATGTTATTTTTTATTTTTTTTATTTTTTATTTATTCAGGCGGATGTGTGCGCGAAGTTGACTGCGCTAAAATGATTGTACCTATTTACTATGCCTCCCCACGGGACAGAGTTAGACACCAAGGTCGTTTTTTAACGTGGAGAAAAGGTACAAAAATAAAAATTGTCTCAGTCGTGAAGGATTTCTCCTCCACTGAAAGAGAACAAGAAATAGAAGTGCAGCATCTGAAGAACAGATGGTATTTATTTGCTCCCCCACCGAGCAAATTAGGCACAAGGCCAATTTTTAATGTGAGGAGTGAAGGGAGGGGGACGGGAAAAAGGGGACCAGCTCCCGAGAGGTGGGAAACGGGAGCTGGTTAAAGGTCAGACATGTGGGGCCGCCCCCACATCTGGTCTTTGCTAGTCATAGCTAGTCATAGCTTGCAGCATCTGAAGAACAGATACTACACTTTGATCTTGACCAAAAAAATGATTGTAAGCAAATCATTTTAGACACCAAAGGGCAAGACTTCACTGTTTAAATTTGAAATATGTTTCCATCGTTTAACGCGAAAATCGAATGGACGTATCTTAAGACTGTCCGTCTTTATTTTCTTTACGTGGTGCCTCGTATGTAACGTCCTTGTAACAGATTTGTCATGTAAACTTCATCCGGTGACAAGTGAATTGGTTCGAATCAATAACAAAACAGAACGCCGGCACGTTATCAAAGGAAGCCGTCCCCGTTGCCGACCGCTTTACGCGCCTTTCAATAGCCACAAGTGCGTATGTAAGCCGAACACGTCGAATGGCGGATTGTTTACTGAGATTACGAAAGATACTCTGATGCGCTACCATTCACCGTCGGGACGAGCTGCTAACGTGGCCCAAATCAGATACGTTTAATCTGGCCGACCGGCCGATGCGAGAGGGGTAGGGGTCAGTTGTTCAGGTGTGAGCGTTCAGTTGCCACCCACTACGAGGGTAAACAGAAAACATGGTTGTGTGTATGGCGAAGCCCCACGCGCTTGGTGGAGAGCTGACAAGAAAACAAACATCGACCCCTCCCACACCCACCGATAAACTGGCTGTTTCTTTCTCTATTCAGAGGAAGTTCCGAAGATGACCTGAATTCATTTTTAACCCGGTTGAAACTTCGTATGCTAGAGGGTCTTATTATTTGCGTACGAAAAATTAAGGCACGAAAAAGGTGCGACAAAGCACAACTGCTTCTGCTGATCATCATTCGTGTGATATTTTAGGCATTTGAGCAACATGGAAGTCTTCTGTCAAATGAACCACGAGGCGACCGATTTTAATTTGATTTAGTTGTTTTGTTTTACTGTAGGTACGCGCAAAGTGAATGCCGATGCTCAAAATGTATAAACATTTTGACTCCTCCCTTTACTTAAAAATTCACCAAAAAATCATGAAATTAACGAAGTTTAATTAAATTTTCAGTATTTATTATATAATGATCACGGAATATAATGAATCCATTTTTTTTATTTAAATCTTAGTGGAAATGTATTATTTTGTTTAAACAAAAAATACCTTTACTAAAGTTAAAATCTATAAGTTCATACATGTATTTACAAACAAATGAATGAATTTATTTTTGCTTTTTTTATGAAAATAAAGCATCGTAAATTATAAAAATAAAAAAATATATATTTTTACAGGAACATTATACAAAAAAAGACCCTAAAGTCCCCATTAATGAATTCGATAAAACCCGAAGAAAAAAATAATTTCTGGAACTACCAATATTATCATTGAATTACGCATTGTTTATTTCATTATTTCCACACAAAAAAATATAATTGCAAAAAGTATTTCTTTTCTTTTTTTTAGATTACATGTTTCGCACAATTTTAAATATAAAATTCTAATATTTTCCTTGCTTGTATGAATGTGAAACTTTCGGCGTAACATAACTTTTATATAATTTAAAAGCAGGAACATAGAAAAATAATTAAATTAAAAAGTGGTAAACATTATACAAACGTTCACCATAGGAATATACGGATGCACGGCCGGGGAAAAAAAGAAAACCAGCATTCCCTACCTCCCTTTAACTACCTTACGCTATTTTCAGACAACAGTTTGACTTTCTGACATTTTGGGCATCCGTAGGTTCCACATTTTGATGATTTTTCGTTTCTTGTGATTGTGCAAAGCCAGAATCTCTCGCTTTGGGGGGCTAATTAAACTATTTTTTGTACAAACAAGGTGTTTTTCTTTTAATTTAATTCTATATCTTAGGACTTTCCATTACTTTGAAATAGACCCATTAAACTGATGTTTATTTTTCAAAAGATTTTTGCAATGAATTTATTCAAAATTTAGCTGTATTTATTAGCTTCCGCAGATCGACGTGAGAACATTTTTCAGTATAATTTTTTTTTCACGTGTACTTTTTTTTTTTTCTTTTGGAAATTAACTTTAGGCTTTAATCTTTCAAATACATTCAAAAAGTAATCGTGAACCTACAAAAAATTATGATAAACCGGCTTTCAAAACTATGTCCCTCTACCTTTTTCGCTATTTTTGCTCGTACCTATTTTATGGCATGTCAGCTCTTTACGGGTAATTTAATGCCGAATCCAGCAATTTTGGAAGAAGGTTTTTATGCTAAAATTTCTTTATATCTTCAAATATTTATTCATGGTGTTTGGTTTGATTATTTTGTTTTAGGGCATATCAACTTTTTCAGGTTAAGTCACATATCTAAGGAAATGGCAGAAACACTGGAGGATTACCTCTATTTGTAGTGGAATGGGGACAAAAATGGATGGTCACATTCAATGCTGCCAAGACTAAACTTGTTTCCTTCAATAATTACAAGAAACCTACTCTACTACCAATAGCAATGGGCAAAGACTTATCATCTGAAAGTACTTCTTTTAAACTCGTCGATCTAACATTCGCAGGAAACATGAGTTGGAACAATTACATTGAGAGCATCGTCGGGACCGCTCCGAAGAAGGTAAGTTCTCTCTATCGTGCTAGAAAGCTACTAACGCCCGAAAGTATCCTGTACCTCTATAAGGCCACCATTCACCCATGTATGGAATATTGTTGTCATATTTGGGCTGGTGCATCTGATGCTAGTCTCTCGATCCTAGACAAGGTTCAGAAGAGAGTCGGCAACCTGATAAGTCCTGAACTGTCATCTAAGCTTCAGCCTCTGTCCCATCGACGAAATGTTGCATCCCTCTGTCTGTTTTACAAGTATTTTAATGGTGAATGCTCCTACGAACTGCAAGCACTTGTTCCCCCTCGACGTAAATACCACCGAAAAACACGACAAGCAGCTAAATCCCACCCCTACACAAAAGAGAGGAATGCAAGAATGATGATGTGCGGAAAGGGATAAGATAAGTGAGACAAAACTAGAAATAAAACCACATGAAAGAGAGGGAGAGAGAGAGAAAGAAAGAGAGAGAGAGAAAGAAAGAGAGAGAGGGGGGAGAGAGAGAGAAAGAAAGAGGGAGAGAGGGGAGAGAAAGAGAGAAAGAGAGAGAGGAGGAGAGGGAGAGAGAGGGGAGAGGGAGAGAAAGAGTGAGAGAGGGAGAGAGAGAAAGAGAGAGGGAGAGAAAGAGAGAGAGGGAGAGAAAGAGAGAGAGAGAAAGAGAGAAAGAGAGAGAGAGGAGGAGAGGGAGAGAGAGGGGAGAAGAGGGAGAAAAAGGGGGAGAGAAAGAGAGAGAGAGGGAGAGAGAGAAAGAGAGAGGGAGAGAGAGGGAGAGAAAGAGAGAGAGAAAGAGAGAGGGAGAGAGAGGGAGAGAAAGAGAGAGAGAAAGAGAGAGGGAGGGAGAGAGAGAGAGAAAGAGAGAGGAGGGAGAGAAAGAGAGAAAAGGAGAGAGAGAAAGAGAGAAGGAGAGAGAGAAATAGAGAGAGGGGGGAGGGGGGGAGCGTGAGGGAGGGAGAAATAACTCAAGAAAAAAAAGCAAAGACAACATTAAAAGAATAAGGGAGATAAACAGTTACAGAATAAAAAAAAATAACAAAGGATATATATTAGTGATGGGACGACTCCAATATTTTTCCCGATTGCGATACAATTACCGATTCCGATTCTTTATAAATCTTCAAATATTTAACTATATAGTTGTATTTTTTCTCTGATTACCGTAAAAACACACATGTTAAACGTGCAAATATTTTCCTAAACGTAAAAATATACTTGTGAGGGACGATCTATCGATTTTTAATTTCATTGGTCGTTTAAAATCAATAAATATTTATTATTTTATCATTATTACCGGCAATGGAAGATGTCGCTTTAAATAAAGTCAAATAAAAAAAAAACAATTAGAAAGAATCGTTTTGGCATCGGAAAATCGGTACAAATTATTCCGATTCCGATACTCTCAAATATCCCGATTTTCCCGATTCCCTATTCAGATAGAACACGTATATAAAATAGGTTTTGAAGCCATCCAACGCAAAAAGATAATTAATTATTTTAAAATAATGTTTATCGATATATTTCGGCGAAGAAAATCACCCTTGTCAAAATTGTTTTTTTTTTGTTTTGTTCTTTAGCCTCGTGGTGGTATTTTAGACGGGATACATTCGTTTAGTTGTCTTTAACGTTTTTTTTATAGTCCAGGAATGCACATGCCGTGTGCTAAAAATAATTAGTTTGCTTACTGTTTGAAAGCCTTGGTAAATAGGAAATCAAATAGAAAACTATACAAAATATGTTTTGAAGCTATCCAATGCAAAAAAATGATAAACAATTTAAAAATAACGTTTATCGATATATTTCGGCGAAGAAACTCGCCCTTGTCAAAATATATTTTTCTTCTTACGCCTGATAATGACGGACGTGTTCCTCCCTAAAATATCCTCATGAAGCATGAGGAGAAAAAAACAAATCTTGATAAGGGCGAGTTTCTTCGCCGAAATATATCGATCAACATTATTTTTTAATTGTTTATTTTTTTGCATTGGGTGGCCTAAAAACGTATTTTATATACGTGTTCTATTTGATTTCCTATTACCACCGCTTTCAATGATATATATATATATATATATATATATAACTACCTCATTTATTCACATAAATTTAATATACGAAAGTATAGATTTATGCGTAAGCTTTAAGTATTTACTTCAAAAGTGCTCAATACGTAGGTAGAGCTAGTTAGTAATTTATAAAATATATATGGCGATTAAGCTACACTGAATATTCTGCGTTTCATCCAACTATAGGATTCGTAAGGCTTATGCGCGAATTCTGTCGTTGCTTCTTGCTTTTATATATGTTGAGGATTTCTAGTTGGCCAATCAGCTTTCTAGTATCCACCGCGCCCCTTCCTATGTGTGTGTGTGTGTGTGTGTGTGTGCGTGTGTGTTTCTGGTCACTAATAGGCTCCTATACGGTTGACTATTTTTAAAAAACTGATTACACATAATTATAGAAGATGTATTGAGACACAGGAATGGGTATGTTTGATCTGGCAGAACGGTGGTTCATTAAAATTGTGGGGTCTGCGTTCGCGCCTGGTCCACAAAATATGGAAATAAAAAAAATTTTAAATAAAAAAAAAAACGTTTACAAGAGTTTTTGATATAGATGTACATAAGAATACTTTGATAAGTATGTTTTAACTTAAATAGGGATGGTATAATAAAATTATGGAATCTGCGTTCGCGCCTGGTCTCCATAGAATGGAAATAGGCACAAACTTTAATAAAGATTTTTTATATCTATCTGCCTAAGTATACTTTGATAATTATGTTTCAGTTTGAAGAAATATGGTATAATAAAATTATGGGGTGTTCGTTCGCGCCTGACCTCCATAGAATGTAAATATGTCACAAAGTTTAAAAAGGTTTTTTAATATAGATCCACAGAATATTGTGATAAGTGTTTCAGTGTGAACAGGTATGGTATAATAAATTATGGGGTTTATTTATTTTATTTTTGCTTCCATAATATTTTGCTTTGGTTTTGATACCCCCAAATTTGAAGCTATCTCTTTACAACCCTTCCTTTTCATAACCTATCATACTTTCATAAATCAGAGTCCATTTTCTGTAGGCTATTTTTGACCCAGTCAACGACGGGTACTTTTGCTAGTTTTTTTTTTTTTTTTTTTTACACAGTGATCACTACTTATCAAGGCCCGGAAGCCACTCAGGGATAAGGGTTATTGCAAGTACATTACGTTAGTGTGGAGATTTGCTGAAATGTTTACTTAAGGAGGCGGTTTATTAGGAATTTGTTAACATTGGACTTGAAGACATCCAAGTTTAGTCCGGAGGGAAGCAGGCAGACGGAAAAGAGTTCCACAGGCGTGCAGTTCTAAGAAAGAAGCTTTGTTCATGGAATCTGCGTTTTGATTTAGGCAGAGATATAGAGTGGGGGAAATTTTTCACAGTGGATTCAGCTAGACGGGTGTTTTTCGTGAAAGATTGGCGAGGGGGGACCAGAGATTGGAGTTCAGACGAGCATCTGCCATGGAAATAACGATAAAACAAAGACAGGCTCGCAACGTCTCTTCTGTGGGAGAGAGGTTGCAGGGTAGAGAAAAGGGCATCCCCCACTAAGCCACGAAGTCTATTTTGTACTCTGTCAAGGCAGGATAGGCTGTTTTTAGCAGCTCCTGCCCAGATATGGCAACAGTATTCCATCCTTGGACGTACTTGGCTTTTATATAGATAGAGAATTGCATCAGTAGTGAGATATCTTCTGGAGCGGTAGAAGGATCCCACCATCTTTCCAGCGACCTTGGTAACAGACTTGATGTACATGTTCCATTTCAGATCAGGAGTAAAGGTCAAACCCAGAAGCTTGTCAAAACACGGAGCCTCACCAAGACGAGAGCCATCCATCACAATTGATGCCAGATGGGGATCAGAGCGTTGATGATGTAAGGATAGCGGTTTGGTTTGGATGCATTAAAGGTTACCAGCCACATCTTCCCCCACTGAACCACGCGCTCGAGATCAGAGGAGAGAGAATCAGAGAGAACTTTGTAATTTACAGCCTTTGATGTGTTGCCGTAGATGGTCGTGTCATCAGCATAGATGTCAACGAATGATTTAAGTATGTGTTTAGGGGGGGTCATTGATGTAGATCAGGAAGAGAGTTGGGCCCAGGATTGACCCCTGAGGGACTCCAGCATTTATATTGCAGGCCTCCGATTTTTGTCCATCTACCACTACTCTTATGAGCCTATCGGAGAGAAATGATTTAATGATTGAGAAAACATTTCCAGTTATACCGTATCTGGAAATCTTGTGAAGTAGACCCTTATGCCATAACTTGTCGAAGGCCTTTGATATGTCAAGAGCAATTGCCCTAGAAAGGAAGCCTTTGTCAAGAGATTCACTAATCCTGTGGGATATAACCGTCAGCACATCTGCGGTAGATTTTGCAGAGCGGAAACCATATTGTGTGTCACTAAGAAGGTTATTCCTGCTGAGGTGGTTGACTATTTCTCTATTTAATATGGATTCCAGCAACTTACTCATAACACACAGGAGACTTATTGGTCTGTATTGAGAGGGAGATGACTTATCACCTAAATTCTTAAATACAGGGCAAACTGATGAGGTCTTCCAGGGAGTCGGAAAGCACTTCTCCTTAAGGCAGCGCTTAAATAGTTTCGTAAGTATGGGAGCAAGTTCTGGTTGAAGCTTTTTTAACACTATAATTGGGATGCCATCAGGGCCAGTTGCTTTACTGGAATCTAGGTTCTTGATTAGCTTGGCGACCTCATGCACGGATATTTGTATGTTACCTAGCTTGTTCTGTGTTATATATATATATATTGTTATATATATAATATTATATATATATATATAATATGTATATATAATATACTATATATTATATATATAATTTATATATATTTATTATATATATACATATAATTTATATATATTTATAATATATATATATAATATATATGTATTTATAATATATATATTATAATAGATATATGTATATACATAACATACATATGTATTTATAATATATATATATATATATATATATATATATATATATATATATATATATATATATAACTAACATGGGTACCCCGCGTTGCCCAGGTTGACACAAAGTTTTGAACACACCTACTATACTAAGGATATTAATCATTTTTATCGTGGGGAACGTCGATATGCGCGCAAGCGCGTATAAAATGCACACCCGTGAAATATAGAATTGCATGGTTTAATATTTGGAAAAGTACTTGTTTTTCGTCTAGTTTTAATTTTTTTGCCAATACTACACGGTGACAAGGCAGTTCGGTATGCACATTTAACAGCCTTCGTTTTTAATCACGCGTAGCGTAAACGAAGGCTAGGCTGATAAATGGAAAATAATCTCAGAGTTCAGAGGTTAATGCCCTTGCATGGTCAGCCGTGGGCTTCCTATTTGGAAAACTACTTGTTTTTCGTCTAATTTTAAATTTTCGCGAGTACTACACTGTGACAGGGCAGGTTGGTACGCGACTGCACATTTAACAGCGTTTTTATACTCGCATGTAGCATAAACGAAGGCTGGGCTGTGAAACGGGAAATATTCCCAGAGTTAACGGGTTAATACCATACAAACGGTAAATTTGCGACGGAAACGGTTATAATATTCTTTTAAAACACACCGAAAATTACAAAAAGTATTTTTTTTCTATACGAATGTGAGACGAGCGTTAACGTAAAAAAATACCGATTTTTTATTTTTTAATTTCCTCGTGTCTTTATTGACAAATGAAAACAAAAAGAAATCGAGAAAAAAAAACTTTTAGCCAATTGCACTAAAACAAAATGCCCCTCTCTCAAGTGGCCAGGAAGTGGGTGCTCATTTTAAAAAGTAATTTATTCATATCATGACTACTATTTTTTTGCGACGGAAACGGTTTGCAAATTCGTTTTTAGCACACCGAAATCTAAAAAAAAAAAAAAATGTTATATACAGACGTGAGACGGGCATTAATGTAAAATTCTACCCATATTTTTACGTATTTTCTTTAATTATATATATATATACATATATATATATATATATACATATATATATATATATACATATATATATATATATATATATATATATATAATTTTTGTTGTCCCCCCTCTCTCCCCCCCAAATTGATGAAACAAAAAGTCTTGAAAAAAAAATGTGTACTTACACCTAAAAATTTACAGTGAAAAAAAATGTAAAACTTTCATTTTTCTTAAGGAAAAAACACAAACATTTTGTTGTGTAAATATTTTGCAAAATATATATATATATATATATATATATATATATATATATATATATATAATAAAATAAATGAAAATTATTTTCAATCCTTCAAAGGTAGGTATTTGATTTTTTTGATTATTTACATTTCTATATTTTTCCGGTTTGTTTGTTTTTAAAGCGTATGTTACAACGCTCGGCTTACACTGATGATTGCCGGTCTCACCCGATCCATGCTTGACGGGAATTCCCGAGAACCCGGGTCAAATTATGCAAGATTATCGAATATTTAAAAATAAAGCAAAACATCTTTCTGTCTACACGAAATTATTTTTTCACGCTAGAAACTTATTGCAATTACCAAATTAATTTATTTGGGAAGAGTTTTTTTTATCTTTCGAACTTCGGAACATATAAAAAAACTCACCAAGGGAAATAATTCTACTCATTTCATAAAAAGAATAGATGTCGGAAGTAATAATTCCAAATAAATTTGATTAAATATATTATCAATATAATTGCTATTTAGAGTTGATGAAAGAATAATCTTAAATAGAACAATTAAAACAACTCTCTTACTAGAAAATGGAACTAACATACAGCTATTTAGTACAACTGATTTTCCTTAATATAATAAACAAATGAGGTGACCTCTTAATCGTATATTTTTTAAGAATCATACTATATATAGATATAAATGAAGTACTAAACTAACGGACCTTTTGTATATATTAATCAAATTGTGAACAAGCAAACAAACAGAAATACGAATTTATATATATATATATATATATATATATATATATAAAGAGAGAGAGAGAGAGAGAGAGAGAGAGAGAAATAAAAAGGAACAAACCGTATTATGTGTTCATCAACGTTTCGTCTTTATTTCAAGACTTTGATTGGAAGACGTTGGAAATTCAAAAATTCTTTTTCCGTTTTTTCTGAAATAGAACAGCGTCACACTTTTCAAATATTTTATACTGGTATTTTTTGTTTCTTAATCCCATTCATCCAGAGGAAGTCTCTAAATAAAGACGAAACGTTGATGGACACATAATACGGTTTGTTCTTTTTTATTTCTCTATTTTGTCGGAATACTATTTCCATATTTCTCATCATATATATATATATATATATATATATATATGTATACATATATATGTATATATATATGTATATATATACATACATATATACATTATATATATATATATATATATATATATATATATATATATATATATATATAGTGAGGGAGAGCGGGAGTGAGGTGGGGAAAGCAGGAGCAATTCTGATCCAGCAACATCAAACACATTTATAGGTTTAAACATAGTGACGTTATCGTTGGTATCCATTTAAGCTTTCTACCGACTCCCGCCAACAAATGCAGACATAAAAAAGCAACAAAAAACGGCAGACTAGATGTCCTCCGACCGCTAAGATTTACCATCAAAACGTCTTAATACGTCTTTCTCCCGAAATGTCAAGTCGATGGAAGGAATCCAAATGCCAATAGCGGAAGAGCGAAAGGTAAATTACGAAAAGATAAAACCGAAGAAACGGAAGATGAAATGGATTTACGCATCGGTAGGTACGAAAGATGGCGGCGACATTCTAACAAGGCGTGAAAATGGAAAAGTTTTTCTTTGGTAGGAAAGACTCTTGGTTGACCTCTCTAAGAAAGACTTCTATGATCTTGTATTTTTTTTTAGCTGTTAGTTTCGAACAATATTATCCGCTAGGATATTTTTTTTTCTGTTAAATGTCAAGCATATTCTTTTGGACGTGACATTTTTCGTCTGCTCTTTGATTCCGATGAATTTGCAAATGTCTATTTAAAGACTGACTCAAAAAGTGTTCTGATACAAATTCATTATTTTCTTATGGGAAAAAGAAATTCATTATTTTCATAGACAAAGAAATTGAAAAGTAGTTTGGTTTTTTTAAACAAACAAAAAAAAAATAGAATTTCTAAGATGCCAACACAAGACAGTTTTAAAAAACTGTTGTCTGAAATATTACCAAAGGTAAAATAAGTTACTTTGCACTAATTAAACACTTAAAAACTTAATACGAAAATATGTTTGGGTGAATTCTGTGGAGTTACGTGCAAACAAAAAGAATGAAGAAAAAAATGGCCGCCTTTTTTTTTATATGCTTGCGATATTGTCATCAAACATGCAAATTAGATGCTTCCGGTTGGATATAAAACACCTGATTTTTCAGAGTTGAGTTTTGACAGTGGAGTTACCTGAATTGATTTTTTTCAGTAAAAGTTTTAAAATAAAAAAGTTTGTACAAGGTTTATTGGTCGATGTTATTTTTCGTCTGATAAATTTGATTATCAAAGGAAAAATAAGTTGCTCTGTTATAATTAAGCACTTAAAAAAATTAGTACAAACCTGTTTTTGTGCAGTCGTTCGAGTTCTGTGTAGACAAGAAGTATACGGAAAACACAAAATGCCATCAGCCATAATCGAAATCGAAACATCATATTTCAGCATATTTTACAACCTTGCTACGCCGGGCGTCCTTGCTAGCTTGGATAAATACTTTTGCAGTTTTAACAAAATAGCTACAATATCAGAGCGTCTCCATTGATGCTGAATATGTACAGAATACCAACATTTATATATAACATATGAATCAGTTCCCTGTGGAATTTCAACAGGTCCCGCTAGTATTTAAATATTTATATAATTTGAGTTCAAATCGAAACCAAATCCGATAAAGATTTATTGGTAAAATTATTTATATGTATAAAAAAAATAGATGACTTGCGTGCCATCAGCTATAATCGAGGCCGAAACCAAAATTTATGAAGAATTCTTGGTAAAAGTATTTATTACTAGTGGGACCTGTGAAAATTCCACAGGGGACTCATTCATTGTAATCTATTGATGATGGTATTCTGTAGATGTTCAGTGTAAATGGAGACGCTCTGACATTGTTGTAGCTTTTTTGTTAAAACTGCAAAAGTATTTATCTAAGCTAGCACCAACACCGGCAAAGCCAGCTCGTAAAGTACGCTCAAATATGATATTTTAATTCTTGCAGATTTCGGATATATTACTATAGAGTTAATGTTCTATCGATTTTTATGTTATAAAGTTGCAGTTTCAAAAATAAAAAATATATCCATATGAGTTGGGTGCATTAGCTTGAGTCGAAACCAAATGAACATTTATGAAAAATTTTTGATAAAATTATTAAAAAAATAAATAAATGGCATAAGTGGCATCAGCTATAATCGAAACCGAAACCAAAACTTATGAAGAATTCTTGATAAAATTATTTATGACAAGAAATGAAGTACATAACAATTAAACGACCCGGATGTAAGCGTGACACAGAAAATAACGCACGCTATCATATTAATATATAAATGATATAATTAGTCCTCGCGCGAAAGAGCAGGATACAAAATGTTTTAAATAATAATAATAATAATAATAATAATAATAATAATAATAATAATAATAATAATAATAATAGAATAACAATAACAATAACAAAGACTTTCGCTGGCGAGGACTACTATTGACCGTAACCAGTTATACACTCCTTTTGAAATTTTCATCTATATTTTTCTCGTTGTATACTGAATATTTGTTAATGAAAGCTATGTGAAATATGTTCCTCATTAAATGTTAAAGATTTTCTATTCTGAAAGAAGTTTTTAAAAATTTAAATTAAAAAAATTATTTTAAAGTTTTTGTTAAAAAAATTCAGATTTTCTTATTATTCAGACATGTATTACAAAGAGTGTGTTGCAAAAAATGAGTTATCGTATGAGGAGAAATACAAACTGAAACAGAGATAATATTCAGACCCGTAATAATACAAAGAGAGGGTTGCAAAAATGAGTTGTGGTGTGAGGAGAAATACAAACTGAAATAGAGAGAAGGAGAGTTTTAAAGTATAATCTTAAAAAGATAAGATACACGTTAGAAAAGCATTTCATCCAAGGCATGAAAATTGTTAAACAAAGTATTTTTACTATAGGCTTTAGAAATAAATGTACAAGATTCAATTTGAAATTTATTTATTTTCAAATTGCACTTTTATAAATTTTACAAAGTAAGGTATAAAAATTTAATTTAAATTTAATTAAAAGATGACCTTGGATTTATTTTATGTAATGTACATTTTGTTGCAATTTAAAAACATTATCTTTCATCTAGCAATTAATGATACAGATATAAAATTTTCAATGATTTTTTTTAAAGTGCAACAGAATGTACATTACATAAAATAAATCCAAGGTAATTTTTTGATTCAATATAAATTAAATTTTTATACCTTACTTTGTAAAATTTATAAAAGTGCAATTTGAAAATAAATAAATTTCAAATTGAATCCTGTACATTTATTTTTAAAGCTTATAGTAAAAACATTTTGTTTAACAATTTTCATGCCTTGGGTGAAATGCTTTTCTAACTTGTAGAATATATAGATAACATTCTTGTATCTGAAGGAAAAAATGTAATGACCCGAATTAGTGCTTCATACTGTTGGATCAGGTTCAACAAGTAAAGAGGAGGAATCCGAGCACGTGTACTAGAGAGACTACCGTTCTGATTTCAAGCCTGTCGTTCGGTATAGAAACCGAATATCATTATAATTACGCGAAATAAAATATTCTTATGTTTTAAAACCCAGAGATGTTATTTTATTTGTTATAACACTGACCGAGACCACGTGGTTGACACTTTAACGAAAAAAAGTAAATTTCCATATTACATGACGTATTCGAACGAATACAACGAACAGACGATCACGACCTGTGCAATAAACGCATATAAATGCAAACTCACAATGCACATTCGATTAAATGAAATATTTACAATATTTTAAAATAATACGGAGGATATAAAAAATCCTTTCTATTTTAATAACGAAGGTTGTTGAATCCTTGGCCATTTATTGTTTTTATTCCAGGATTTCTAATTATGCGAAATCAATCTTTTTTTCATAGAAATTTCGATCTTGTGTTTCCAAAAGATATGCCGCAGGGCGAGTAATTATTCCAGTAGTCTTTTATTTTCTCTCTTTTAAATGGCGATTCTCTTTCTTTGTGAGGCAACGTCTTCCTTTGTTCTCTCAGCGCGTTGTCTAATTAAACCCCCTGCAGATGATTACGTCAGCTCAAATGCAAATGAATTGAAGACCCATCTCGAAGAATCAGTAATTACCAATTTGTTCGAAATTAATTCAATCTTTAGGTTTTCAGAATCGAAATGCAAGGATGTAGCTCAATCGAAACCGACGCCAATTTAATAACATTTATTGATTTTTTTTATTTTTTAATGAAAAAAAAAAAAAACAAACAACAGAAGAAACAAAGATCGAATGTGCAAGTTACCATTTAGGATCAAACCTAGAACATGGCTGATCAAACAATATTAAGTAACAAAAAACATACGAGGTGCCTTCAAAAAGTTTACAGACTTTTTTGTACATGCATTTAAAATTGTCGTAGACTCTTGAAAATTCAGTATGTTACTGTTATACATCTTATGAGATGATTGACCAATTGTTATGATTTCAATTAAACAGCTACAGCAGGAATTGGAATACACCCTACTAAAACCTGATTGTCACCACTGATGAATTTTAAAAATGCAATCTGGACATAAGGACATTTTTAAAGAACGATATGCAATAGAATTCTGTTAAAAACTCGGGAAAAAATGCCACAGAAACGTATGAAATGCTTCAGACTGCTTTAAGACCATCTTGCATGAATCGAGCATCAGTTTTTGAATGGCATAAAAGATTCAAGGAAGGCAGGCAGTTTGTGAGGGATGATGATAAGTATAGGAAAGTTATGGACGTCAGAACATAAGTTGATTAGCCAAATAAAGAATTTCATTGATAAGGACCGTCATGTGTCTCTAGAGAGAGTAAGTGCACAGTTTAATGCCATTGTGGAAACTGTATACACAATTATCCGTGAGGAATTGAAGATGTTGAAAGTTTGTGCGAAATTTGTCCCAAGGGTGCTCCATTCTTGTCACAGACTATTTGATCAAGATGAGCATAAAGACAGTTCCTCACCCGCTATATAGTCCAGACTTTGCTCCCGGTGACTTTTAGTTATTCCCTAAGCTCAAGGAAAACGTTAGAGGTTGTCGTTATGGGACAATTGAGGAGATGAAAGAGGCTATGAGAAGGGTCATTGACACGCTCATACAAGATGATTTCCATGAGGTCTTCCAGAAGTTGTTGGAATAATACAAGTAAATTGCAGCCGGAGGAGATTACTTCGAAGGGGACTAGAGCTTCATGTGTATACTATCTTTCAAAATGCCCATATGAAAAAAAAATCTGGAAACTTATTGAAGGCACCTCGTATATTATTTTTATTGACATCCTTTGAGATGAGTAATTTGTGTATTTGGAGCCGTGGCGCAGTGGATAAATGCAGTGAATCTCTACAGTGATCATTGTCATAAGATAGCGGCTTCAATTCTACCCAAAGCAGGCCAGATGTTTAGTTGGTGAAAACGTGGTTAGACAACAACTATGGAAGACAGTAATTATTAAGGATACAGTTGAAAGATTCAGCATTCCTATCCTGTCGCAGATAATCACATGAAGAAGGCCGGAGGATGAGTTGGCCGAAATGTGGAGAAAAACAACAATTAAGAAAATGAGGATAACAGTCCGCAAAAAAAAAAAAATAAATAAATAAATAAAGCAACATGCTTAACCAAAAGTGTTTCGTCCGAAATTTTGTGCTGATTTTCGAGGTCGGACCCCCCCCCCCCGAAATCCCGAATTTATTAGAGACAACTGGTAGCGTTCTGCCAGGTGATGTAAAAAGATGAAAACCATAGTTCGAAGAATACAAATAATATACAGAAAATATATGTTAAAATAATCCTCAGTTGTCGTAATGAGGTATGTATGAAAATATTTTTATTTTAATTGTTCTAATTAACAATAATTTGCAATTAGCTCACAAAGCTGGCTTTTTGTTTTTACTAAATTTATGTGTATTAAATATTTTTTGTTTTTTTACTTGAGAATAGCCACTTATCAGGGCTCGAAGGCCACTCAAGGATAAGGGTTAATGAATGTAAGATGGTAGTGTATTAATCATTAGTGGTGTATATTGGGTAGAATCTGATTATTTATGGGGACGGCTCAACAAGAACTTGTTTACATTAGACTTGAAGGCTACCATGTTGTATTCAACCGGGAGGCAAGTCAGCAGAACAGCGTTTCAAATGCAGGCAGTTCTAGGAAAGAAACTTTGTTCATGGAATCTGCGTTTAAATTGCATCCACTCTCACTATGTTTTTTTACCAGTTGTTAATTTTTACGATGTCTATAATTCTCGCTTCTCTTGCTTCTCCCTCTGTTTGTAAACAGTCAGACTTAATAACTTTCCCTCCAGCGTCGCTTCCTTTTCGATATTGACGTAGCGAGACAGCAAGAATAATATTAATACTATCTGTCACGGAGCTAGAGAATAAAAAGCACGAAAGAGAAAGAGAGGGGTAGAGGAAGATAGAACTAGCAGAAAGAGACTCATGATAAGTTTAAAAGAAAAAAAAATTATCTCCTTATATAATAAACTAACTGCAGAAATTCCCCTCTGGACCAAATAATGTATGTTTGCAACAACCGATGCCACATACAAATTCACTACATCTAGCCACTATCTTATAGCTTTCGACCACCATCTTAAACTCATTCAGTCGTGATAATAAAATGCTAAATTGCATCAGACGAGCAACATCATCACAATCGACACATCTACAGAGGGAGGAGTCCTTATTTTTCTCTCTAAATATTTAGTCCTGTCACCGCTACCATTTGTCAGCGGAAACAATTCTACATGTTCAATAGATAATGTGCTTACGCCAATCGTAACTGACTAATATATACATAGAGATAACATACTCTTTCCTATTTCCAATTTAGAAATATTAAAACCTCCCTCATCTAATTCCGTTCATTCTGATTGGTGGGGCTCTGAAAATTCTCATTTTCCTGAATCAAATTATTCGCTTCATAGACAACCGCTTAGTAACATTACAATATGGCGTCACTGTGAGACATATTTGCTACAACTAAATCTTCAATACATCTAGGAAACTGAGTTCTTATATCATTTAACACACTGCGTGTAAAGTGGTGACGTTTGAAAATGACGCATTACTTATGTATTTATATATTGACCAGTTTACCTTCAAAATATTTGCGGCATTTATATTCAGATGTTTCCTATAACATAAAATATTACACCGCCACCATCTTCGACGGCAACACAACTTTTGTCAACACATAAACAAAACTTATTTCTTTTAGTATAAAAACACTGCACGTCCACTGTTGATGTTTCCAAACTACGCATTACCTATGTATTTATACATTGAACAGTTTAGCTCCCAAATATTTGTCATTTTTATATTAAGAGTTAAAACTTAAAATAAACCTAAAACTAAAAATAAACAAACGTCGACGTCTTCGTTCCGTTTTTTTTCCTGCCGAAAAATAAATACATAGCTTTATTGAACGAACTAAGACAAACTGATTTTTTGCTAACTAAATTGGAGAGGTTAGCCTCCAAATATTTGTTTTGTTTTTATTGTGCCAAAAGATAAATACAGAAATTTATTGAACGAAATAAAACAAACTTATTTTTGCCAACAATTGTATTCCCACTCCATATTTCCTTTAAATATATTCCGTATGATTTTTTTCTGGAACAAATCATTTGAAAATATACTCGATTATTTGGAAGTTAAACTCTTCAATATACAAATATATATGAAATACGTTGGCACTTCGCCATGGTACATTCATTTTTACCACAGGTGCCCGTGGCTCCTATTAACAACCGCAGTTTTTCTTTTTTTATATGTGTGTGGGTGGGGCATACTTTCACCATGCAACGCCGGTACACGGATCATGCTTGTTTTTGTATATTTCTCTGGCTTTACAAACTCATTTTTTCCAGTTCAAACAATCAAACCCGAGCTAAATGGATGACCCAGCCCGTCACAGTTTGTTTGTAATGTATAGTTAGTTGCTTTTTATGGTTGAATTGAGAAGAAATTTGTAAAGAAAGGAAATGACTAAAAACACAAATAATAATAATAATAATAATAATAATAATAATAATAATAATAATAATAATAATAATATTAATAATAATAATAATAATAACAATAATAATAATAATAATAATAATAATAATAATAATAACAATAATAATAATAAGAAGAAGAAGAAAAAGAAGAAGGAGAAGGAGAAGAAGAAGACAGATAAAGAAGATGACGACTAAGAAAAAAAGGCAAAGAAAAAAGAGGACGAAGAAAAAAAGAGGATGAAGAAGAAAAGAGGACGAAGAAAAAGAAGAAAAGAAAAGACGAAGAAGAAGAAATCAAGAAAAATAAACAAAGTTAAAAAAGAAAAGAAGGAAAAAAAAGGTGTTATTTTATGTAGTGAAACATAATTTGGCAAACATTCTAAAGCGAATCATGAATTATAAATACGCATAATTTCTAAAGAATAGGAAGATAAGGACACGATTGCCGGAAATTACTTTAAACTTAATAACCAGAAATACCAATCGACAGACTTTATTACATTTATAGACATATCTATTTTTACTTTATTTGCAGTAGAGACTTCTGGGGTCGTTGGCTTCCGTTTTATTGCGGTCTTTCAAGTGATTGGTAAGCTTGCGACCCGGTTATATGAAATTATCACCCCCCTGAAAAAGAGCAACTATTGCAAAGTATCCGATTACGATGATAACGTTTTGTAAAATAAAGATGTTATAAAGCATTTAAATAATTACTGGGCGTAGTGCCATTATTAATTGTTGAGGACTTTTTTAATTTGAAAATAAAAAGTGTGATAAAGAACAGAAACAAAAATATACTTCTAAAATATATTTTTTCTTTAATTTTAATCCAATATTTAAAATACAAATTAGACAAAAATGAGGTAAAGAAGGGTTCGAGTAAAATAAAGTCCGCAGACACTTTTTAAAATGAATGTCGGCAAGCGGGCGAACATCGTTTGAAAACGTAGTTAAAGATCATTAATTACTAAGGAGGATATATATATATATATATATATATATATATATATATATATATAGTAATTTATATATATATATGAAGATTAAGCTACACTGAATATTCGGCGTTTCATCCACTATAGGATTCGTCAGGCTTATGCGCGAATTCTGTGGTTGTTTCTCGTTTTTATTTATGTTGAGGATTTTAGTTAGCCAATCAGCTTTCTAGTATCCACCGCGCCCCTTCCTATCACCCAATGGGCATGCATTTTATCGAACAAAGGATCTGTTTTAGAACTAGGTTAGTGGTTTAAGGCAGACGATTTTCCTCATTTCTGCTTTTTTATATATATATATAAATATACATATGTGTACACACATACATGCACACATACATAAATATATATATATGCCGTCGTTTATGTATATTCATACTTATTTAATTATTTATTTGTTTGTTTTCTATTGTTTTTGTTAGTTTTAAAGCTATTTTGTATCGCTATCCTAGAGTACGTTTTATTTTGTGAACATTTTTGAAGTAAATACTTAAAGTTTACACATAAATCTATACTTTCGTATATTAATTTTATGTGAGTAAATGAAGTAGTTATATATATATATATATATATATATATATATATATATATATATATATATATATTGATCTAAAGGTTATGAGGGGTTTTCTGAAGCATGAAAAACAATGTTACTTTTTGTATTTAATATTTTTATTATTACTTTTTTTTATATTTCAAGGAGACCTCCGCTCTTGGTCACAAAAAAAGTATCGAAATGAAAAAGAAAAAGAAACTCGTTGAAAGAACTGGAAATATGTGGTGTGGACTTGCGCTCAAATGGGCATTCGTTATGTATTCTGCAGTTACATTTTTTCTAAATATTTTATTCACTTGATTCAATCCTACTATTATTCACTATGTTACTTAGATTGGCAGCGGTTGAGAAATAATTATTAGAGTTCCTTAGTAGTAGTAAATAATGGGCAATCAACAATTCCTCCACTATCCAACAATCGTGAAGTTGTCTGCGCGGCAACCGAGACGGCTAACATGCTTGCCAGTCGGTTTACTTCAAACTCTACAATGGACTGAGCAAACCACTCCCTCCCTGATTTTTTTTGCGGACTGATAACACAGAAAATGATCTGAAAAGCACCCCTTCTCATGTGTATATCATAAAAACCCTAGACACCTCTAAAACATGTGGGCCCGATCTCATCCTGGCTGTGCTATTAAAA
The DNA here is from genome assembly GCF_053919585.1 of Euprymna scolopes. Classification (NCBI taxonomy): domain Eukaryota; kingdom Metazoa; phylum Mollusca; class Cephalopoda; order Sepiida; family Sepiolidae; genus Euprymna; species Euprymna scolopes. Next base: position 16,188,569 of record NC_136516.1, read on the forward strand.
ACGATGCTCCGCTGAAATTGCTCCAGTCCTCTCCAAACTTTACAACAAATGCCTTCACGAATCTTGCTTTCCTGACTGCTGGAAAACTGCTTCTGTGGTACCAGTTTACAGAACTTCTGGGGGAAGAACTAATCCATTTAATTAAATTATCGCCCAATTAGCCTGCTTCCTTTCTTGTCCAAATAATTTAGTCCATAATTAGTCAAGCTGTAGTTTATTACTTTACAGTTGCTAAATTCAACAATATGGATTAAGCAAGCCTGTTCTACAGCTGATATTATAACTGTAATCTATCTCTGTAAACTGTCTGTTTAAATGTATGTATGTATGTTGCCTAAAAATTTTGACAGAGGCGATGGATTTTCACGAGATCGGTATAGTTTTAACGCTCGACCCTTCGGACGACAAATATCGAAAAATTGGCTACAAACATTAATTCCTTCACTCCCAACTGGTCACTTTTCCAGATGTAGGGGTCGTTTTTTCGTCGATATTTTCGAAAGTCAACCCTCTTTTCGATTTGGTAGCCTTAATTTAAACATTAGTCACTTCTGGGTTGGCGATAGGCGCAACAGAAAAGACGTCACATTTTTTTCACGTTCTCAGTACCGGTTCGAGCCTGCCTGCGTGCCTACTACCACTTTTTTTTTTGCTCAACTCACACCTCCAAACTCTTAGGCAATAAAATAAAAACACGAACAATGAGCAGAAGAAGTGTAACTGTATAACTAAGCTACAAAATAAAATGGAACCGAAATATTAGCTAAAGAACGTATATATCATACACTGGATAAAGCAGGGGAGGGTAAAACAGTAGCCCTATACCATCTTGCCATACCCTGTCAAAAGCCTTTAAGGTTTTTAACAGGGTATGTGTCAAGATGGTTTTCTCATGAAAATCAGATCATACGGTATCACTGGAGGAATACTTAACATTGTTAAATCCTTCTTAAATAAGAGAAGAATGCAGGTTGTTCTTGATAGTCGTACATCTAAACAATATGATATAAATGCGGTTGATCCTTGGATCTTTATTATTTCTAATATTCGTAAATGATCTCCCTTATAAAATTGTCTCCAAGATGAGTATATTTATTCATGATACAACACTCTATAACAGACACGAGGGGAAAACGAATGAATACATATCTAAGGAAATGGCAGAAAAACTAGAGGAAGACCTCCAATCTGTAGTAGAATGGGGTCAAAATGGATGGTCTGATTCAATTCTGCCAAAACTGAGCTTGTTTTCTTTCAATAATTACAAATAACCTTCTCAATCACCAATAACTATTGCTAAAGATATATTACTTGAAAGTAATTCTTTCAAACTCATCGGCTTAACGTTCACAGGGAACATGAGTTGGAGCAGATATATTGAGAGCATTGTCAAAGCTGCTGTGAAGAAGGTGGATTCTTTCTCTCTCTCTCTCTCTCTATATCTCTCTCTCTATCTCTCTCTCTATCTCTCTCTATCTACCTCTCTCTATCTCTATCTCTCTCTCTATCTCTATCTCTCTCTATCTCTCTCTATCTCTCTCTATCTACCTCTCTCTATCTCTATCTCTCTCTCTCTATCTCTCTCTATCTTTATCTCTCTCTATCTCTCTCTCTATCTCTATCTCTATCTATATCTCTCTCTCTATCTCTATCTCTCTTTCTCTCTCTCTCTCTATCTCTATCTCTCTCTCTCTCTCTCTCTCTCTCTCTCTCTCTCTCCCGCGTTAGAAAGTTACTTACGCCTGAACGTATTCTGTACCTCTAAAAACCACCCTTCGCCCACGTACGGAGTATTGTTGTCACATTTGGGCTGGTGCATCTTCTACTAGTTTCTCACTCCTGGACAGGATTCAAAAGAGTCGCCAACCTGATAGGTCCTGAACTGTCATCTAAGCTTCAACCTCTGCCCCACCGACGAAATGTTCCATCCCTCTGCCTGTTTTACAAGTTTTTTAAATGCTGGATGCTTCGACGAACTACAAACCCTTGTACCTCCTCGTCAACCCCGACAAGCAGCAAAGTTCCACCCCTACACAATAGAGATCCCTAGATGTATGAAAGCCTTCTACTCTAATAGTTTTTTTTTCTCACAACTGCTTGACTTTGAAATCCCCCCCCCCGGATTCTGCTTCCCCAACTGTACTGACATGCAAAAGTTCAAGTGTAATGTGAACAGACGTCTTGCTGCTCAACTCCCTACATAGTTTCCCTGAAACTTATGTCCCTGATAGTAGCCCCCATACATCAAAGTCGCACTGTACCTTGCTTTAGGTGAACATTTAATTTAAAAAATGAAAGAATAGATTAATTTTTTTCACAGTTTTTCCTATTATTCGATCGTTTTTCGTTAGTGATGGTAACTAGTAACCATCAGCCTAGCTTGACTTTGGCAAGGATCGAACCCACGACTACTTTTCCTTTGTAGTCCGGTATTTTACCATGGCGTCTTGTCTGATGATATGTACGGTTTTTAGTTATTTAATTTTGCTATTTTAACTTCTATTTGTAGCCACAGGGTAAAATGCCAGACCCCAGACAAAGTAGTTCTGGGTTCGATCCTTAACAATGTCAAACCATGTTGATGACTAGAGAGGAAGGAACGGCGTCTATGAATAACTTTTATGTACGTAACAATATCACACACACACACACACATATATATATATATATATATATATATATATATATATATATATATATACTCTAACGATAATAATTAGGAAGTGATACATGCTATTTTATGTCATAGAAGCTAATTTGTCAAACGTGTGAAAATATGAAAGACATTTAAAACACGAACGATTTCTAAAGAAAAGGAAAGCGGGATTTACAGGCACGAAATGCCACCGGAAATGACATGAAACGATTATTAACCACAAATGACAAAATGAGGTGCTGTTTAATTGGCTTTAATGGCATGTCAACAATCGCTGGGTCATTTCCCGCCCAAACCCAATATGTTTATTCACAGGATCAATTCATAAATGAACATAAAGATATTTATGCTGCATACAGCACCTGCTCTTACAAAATGGTCAACCATTATAACACTTGTCAGATTCAACGTTGCTTAAACTTCGAGAAATATTTCGGAAATCGATGAATCAACATTATTATAAGTATATATCTCTATATAAAGTTACATATCTCTATATGTTTATATATTTTACATGTTTGCTATATACAGTACCTGGACTTGTAAAATGGTAACCCATTTAGTACTGGCAAGTTTTAACATTGCTTAACTTCGGTAACCGGCGATTAATGGATGAACATTATTATATATGTTTACATTTATGTAAAGTTAGGTACGTACATATTAGTGATGGGACGATTCCAAATTTTTTTCCCTGATGCCTATACAATTACCGATTCCGTACTAAATTCCAGATTCCGATACAATTACTGATTCTGCTTCTTTATAAATCTTTAAATATTTTACTATAAAATGGTTAATTTGTCCCGATTACCGTAAAAACACATCATAAATGCATATATATTTTCTCAAACGTAACAACACACTTGTGACGATGAAATCTATAGATTTCAGTTTTACTAAAAGTTTAAATCAATAAATATTTATTAATTTACTAGCGGGGGTACCCGGCGTTGCCCGAGTGTTTGTTTCCGGGACGGGGGGGGTAGTTTTAAAAAATGTTATGGTAGGTAAGTAGGAAGGATCAAACCCGGAGTCATGAGTAAAAGTAGGAAAATAAAATGTGAAAAAAAACAAAAAAAAAACATCTGCAACGTTAACAGTTCGGCCACCAAGAAAAGTCCATTCCAGTTGTTTAGGAAAAAAAAACGACTACGGTAGGTCGGCGCGAACGTGAAAATATAATGTGAATTGTCCAGCACGCTAACCACTACGCTACAGAGCACTGCAGCTTAGTTTAGTGATTTTAAATAACTTCACATGAAAGAACTACGAAGCCAAACCGGTGTTCTCTTCTCAACTGTTCATTGTGAACGATCCCCAAACGGTGTTAAGTGGTGGCAGGGGGAGGAAGAATTTATTAGAGAGAAAATATTTTACCACTTCTATTGATCTTAACCGATTTTGGCCGTGACTTCTCAGCAGAAAAAGTATAGAAATCTAAGATTATCGAGGAATTTGAGAAATAATAAGCCTATAACACACCTCAGATATTGTTCTGCCGTTTGTGCATATTATATTTGCATGAAATATCTTGATTTTTAATCCTATTAATGTCAAAATCAGACGGGAAAAAATGAGTTCATTTTATTTATATAGAAGATAGAATAGAAGAAGAAGAAGAATAGATAGAAGATAGATAGAAGATAGATTATTACCAACAGTAGTGGAAGATTTAGTCACAAATAAGTAACTATATATGCTAATTTGCTGTACTTTTTTTCTATTCGACTTTCGGCGATCGTCTACTTTTCAAATGCTGTTTTTTTTTTGTCTTTGCTTGTTTTGTTTATTAATGTACATCTATGGTCGTAATATCTGCTTTTAAAATATAGGGATGTCATTTCTATGGAATATTTTTGTTATTCAGGGTTTCTTTAGCTAATATTTCGGTTACACTTCTTCTGCTCATTGTTCGTGTTTTATTTATACGAGCCTCGGTGTCCGGTGTTGCCAAAGAGTTTGGAGGTTTGTGTTGAGCTGAAAAAAAAAGGTGGTAATAGGCAGGCAGCCTCGAATCTGTACTGCGAAGGAGGAAAATAAAGTGAAAAAAGTGACGCCTTTGCTGTTGCGCCCATCTCCAAACCGGAAGTGACTAATGTTTAAATTAAGACTACTATATCGAAAAAAGGGGTTGACTTTCGAAAATATCGGCGAAAAAACGACCCCTATCTGTGGAAAAGTGCCCAGTTGAGAGTGAAGGAATTAATGTTTGTAGCCAATTTTTCGATATTTGTTGTCAGAAGGGTCGACTTTCAAAATATACCGATCTCGTGAAAATCCATCGCCTCTGTCAAAAGTTTTAGACATACATACATACATACATACATACATACATACATACATACATACATACATTTAAACAGACAGGTGGAATTTATATTATGGATTAACGTTTGGGTCATTACTATTTCTAATAATTATGTTTTTCTTCTTTGTGTTATTTTGTTGTTATATTGGAAATGTTTCTTCCTAATTTTGTTATAAATGTTTTATCAGTATGTGCTTTATCATTTTTACAGCAGTTAGGTTAATTTTATTAAAGATTTTGTGCATGGGTTTTGTTACGCTAAAGTATTTTCTGGTGAAATTGGGTACAGGGTGGAGTATACTTTATAATATTTCTTTTTCGTCTATTTTCAGTTCAGTTCAGTTCAGTCGGTAGAATTTTTTCGATGTCGATAGAGTAAGGAATCCGTTTTATGATTGATGATTGATGGGTGATTGTTAAAATTTGATTTAATTATTTTTATTTCAGTTAAGAAATTAGTTATTTTTACGTTAGTCGCTACTTTTACTTTTAAGCCTATTTTTTCCATGTGCATTATTTTTCTAAAATTTTCCCTCTCGACTTTATTAGGATCTCTTATTCATAAGAGCCGGACTCGTTTGGGCTTATGAATTAGACAAATCCGGACTAGGAATTCGAAACCGAGGTGAGTACCATGCCATTTGAGCAACTGCGCTACACACAAGGTAGTCTATTAACTAATACAGATAAAGCAAACTGCAGCGAAATCCGACTATGGAATGAACCTACTCTGGTTCGAACAAGGGGTATGGTCATTCAACCCAACGAGAACCCAAGCCGGTGTTTCACAAGTAGGAATTGTGGATTTTCGTGGCTCTTGTAACTTTGGCTATGGAAATAATTATATATATATATATATATATATATATATATATATATATATATATACATATATATATATATATATATATATATATATATATATATATATATATATATATATAGTAATTAATAAAATATATATGGCGATTAAGCTACACTGAATATTCCGCGTTTCATGCACGCTAGGACTCTTCAGGCTTATCTCTCTCTCTCTATATATATTTTTTAACGGTACAAAAACCATACCGCGCTATACAAATATGCGAAAAGCCTTAGGGGCTTGTTTTACCAATAAACTCATCAGGAGTTAATCGTTGGTATCAAAAGATGCAAAAAACCCAATTGTCACGCAAGAGCAAATACTCGGAGATATATGAGTAAAAAAAGAAAACAGAAATAGGAATTCATGTAATATTTATCTCTCTCTCTCTCTCTCTCTCTCTCTCTCTCTCTTTATATATATATATATATATATATATATATATATAGATAGATAGATACAATAATATAAAATATATGTACAATGAGATAGAAGGCTATGAGAACAATTAAAATATATCTAACAATTTTACAAATAATTTCTATCAAGCGAAAGCTTGCGTAAAACAAGGCCGATAGCCATTAGTCGCGTGCTCTCGTGTAATGAATGAATGCGTGAATGTAGGATTGACGTGAAATTCTTAAAGATAAACTAAAATGACCGAAAAATGGACTGAAATGACTTAAATACAAAAAAGTAAATGACTTAGAATGACTTTAGTGAACTAAAGGATGAATTGAATGACCTTAAAAATAACTGGAATGCTTAAAAAATAACTGGAATCCTTCAAAAACAACTTGAATGATCTGGAGAATAACTTGAATGGCTTTGTGACTGACTGGTTGTAAAGTTGGTGATCATTTTACATTAAATTAATACAGGAAAGTGATCCCCCACTTTATATCACAAAAACTATTTGATTTAGGGAATTTGAAACGTTATATTAGCCATGTGGCCAAGGAAAAGTTACAAACATAAGTACATCATGTAGTAAGAACAGATACTACACTTTGATCTTGGCCAAAAGTGTATTTATTTGCTCCCCCACCGAGCAAATTAGGCACAAGGCCGATTTTTAATGTGAGGAGTGAAGGGGAAATGGGGACCAACTTCCCGGGGAGTAGGGGAGCTGGATAGTGACAATTGGTATGAAGGGTTTCCTCTACATTGACCAACGTCTTATATGTGCCGTGTCCCCCACATATGGTCTTTACTTGCAGTATCTGCCGGAACAGATATTACACTTTGATCTCGGCCAAAAGGCGAAGAAAAGCTTTAAAAAGCTAGGAACAGCATATATTAACAACAGACCTTTGATCTTAACCAAAAAGGACAAGCACAAAAGTGTTACGGACAGACCGACCGACCGATCGACCGACCGACGACTGACGCGACTAAAATTTGAAAAAACTCTCGATCTCAGTTATAGGTTTATTTTATACTATTGTATACATGTTTTACACGAATTCCCATTCGTGTTTTCACTTGTTTTTGTTTTTACTCGTATATTATTATTATTATTAGATTATTTGCTTTTGCGTAACAATTTAATTTAATTCGTTACTTTTGCACCTTTTGATATACCAACTATTAATGCCTGATGAGTTTGTTGATGAAAAAGGCCCCTGGGTGTTTTCATTATTATAGTAAATAATTATATATATATATATATATATATATATATATATACATATATATATATATATATATATATATATATATATATATATATAAGCTGAATGTGTGTGTGTGTGTGTGTGAGTGTGTGTGTGGTCACGAATAGGCTCCTATATGGCTGACTATTTTAAAAAACTGATTACATATAATGATAGAAGATGTATCGAGACACAGGAATGGGTATGTTTGATCTGGCAGAACGGTGGCTCATTAAAATTGTGGGGTCTGCGTTCGCGCCTGGTCCACAAAGTATGGAAATAAAAAAATTACAAATTAAAATAAAAACGTTTACAATGTTTTTGATATAGATGTACATAAGAATACTTTGATAGGTATGTTTTAACTTAAATAGGGCTGGTATGATAAAATTGTGGGGTCTGCGTTCGCACCTGGCCTCCATAGAATGGAAATAGGCTCAGACTTTAATAAAGTCTTTTCATATCTATCTGCGTAAGTATACTTTGATAATTATGTTTCAGTTTGAAGAAATATGGTATAATAAAATTATGGGGTGTTCGTTCCCACCTGACCTCTATAGAATGGAAATATATCACAAAGTTTAACAAGGTTTTTAAATATAGATCCACAGAATATTGTGATAAGTGTTTCAATGTGAACAGGTATGGTATGATAAATTATGGGGGTTATCTATTTTATTTTTACTTTCATCATATTTTGCTTTGGTTTGATACACCCAAATTCGAAGCTATCTCATTACAACCCTTCCTTTTCATAACCTATCATACTTTCATAAATCAGAGTCCATTTTCTGTAGGCTGTTTTTGAACCGAGTCAACGACGGGTACTTTCGCTAGTATATATATATATATATATATATATATATATATATATATATATATATATATATATATATATATATATATATATATTATAGAAGTAAAGTTTAGTACATCCAATGAAAAAACACGTGTCTACCAATGATTGAACAGAGCAGGTATATTAAATTTATTCATACAAACATTGATGGCTACATATGTGCATACATGTTTCTGTAATCACCCGTTACTGAGGAGATTACGTCTTCAGGCCAAGAATTACCCTCGAAAACCTCGAGGGTAATTCTAGCCATCAATGTTGGTATAAATAAATTTCATATATATATATATATATATATATATATATATATATATATATATATATACATACTGTGATATTTCATCGTACATGAACCATGTACGCTGTCCAAAATGGTGTTTTTATATGTTTTTTTTTTTAAGGTAAACATCTGATGAGTACGTGACTAAATATGCAGCAATGATATAATTTTACAGACTTGTTAGTCGCAATATGAAACAATATTGTAATGGATACCTTTTAAAAAGTAATAAATGACCAACCGAGGAAACTTGATATTTGGAACTTGGAGAATTATTCTATAATACTATATACATATACACATATCCGCACAAATGTCAACTGGTTGCGAAGTTTCCTCAGAATACAACACTGCAAGTATGGCCTACCCCAGAAACGCCTTAGTCAAGACTACACATGAACTTTGCAGGACCAATTAATTGACAGCATTACTTAATATTGTTTGATGCTTACAGTAAGTAGCTAGAAGTCTTCCAGATGAATCATGCTACATCAAATGAAACAGTAAAGAATCTATATATTACGCTATGAATGCTCCGGAAACTGATAAAAAGGCATTCATTGAGATTGGACTTTTTTCAAAATTTAAAAAATTTATATATACAAGTTTTGTTTTCATTATAAAAAATTATTTATGAGAAAGATTTTTTAATTCATTAAGACTGGTATATGCAAACCGAGTACGTTTCAAGTAAATGCTTAACACACACAAACACACACGCAGACACACACACGCGCACACATATGTATATATATATATATATATTTCTGTGGAAATATTCTTTAGTCACTTATATTTCCCTTTTTATATGTACCAATCCTTATTTAAGAAGCTCAATTTAATTACAGAGCATACAATGAATAGATAACAAAAGACTATGTTCCAAATTTCATGATGTTGACCATCTTGCAATTTGTTCCTTTAATTCAGGTTACATTTAAAATTCTTGACAGTATCTGTTTCGTAGCACAAAATCAATCACTTGATTATAATAATAATAATAATAATAAAGTGAATGATTTTGTGCTACGACAAAGATATCGTCTAGAATTGTAAATGTAAACTGGATTTAAGAAATAAATTGTAAGATGGTCAATATCATGAAATATGTAATATAGACTTTTGCCATCTATTGATTTATATATATATATAAACAAGTATTTCTTCGAAACTCCAAGGAGTAAGGACTTTCATCTCTATTTATGGTTCCTTTTCTAAAAATAAATGTGTACTTAACTATTTCTAATGTGTTTCTCAGCATACTTTATTAAACCCATGTACTTATTACATATATATATATGTGTGTGTGTGTGTGTGTGTGTGTGTGTGTGTGTGTGTGTGTGTGTGTGTGTGTGTGTTGATAGCTGGCATAGCATTTGCATTCAGCGATGCCACCATGGCTAACTGCGGGATGCTGAGAAGGAGTCAAAAATGGACAAACTTGTATAAACCGCCTTGACGTTGCAAATTAACTTTAAGCCGGCTGAACCCACGCCGATTAATGTCGTCAAAGACACACACACACACACACACACACACACACACACACACACACACACACACACACACACACACACACACAGGATCGATTTTATTGTCTGTAAAAATTAACTTGTCTGTAAAGATTGTCATAAAAGTTTATTGGAATTTATAATGTGAAAATCTATTTGGCATTAAAATCACAAGAAATTCCTAAGATTCTTCTGACTTTTATGAAGAAAGTTAAAGTAAATTTAAGTTTTACTATGAAAACTGTTTTAAACGTCGATCAATTTATGTTCAGCAAAGTTTCTCTGGCAGGATAGCGATGTGTTCAAAATTAATAAACCCTTTATAAAAAGAAATGTTTCGAAACCTATTTAAGTCTTACTTTTATCGAAAAATCAATAACTCCTTGGTATTTTAGCAAAGTGGGTATCTGTTCTAATGCTGCATTTAATCATTTTGTACACTGAAGTAAATATTTTTTTAAACTGAGTGAATGTTATTTCTTGTGCCAATAAATAATGTCCCATTATGGATCAAACCTATAATTAACCTTCCTGTACTGTGAAGTTTGCCTGAATGTGTTCTCCTTTTGCTGAAATATTAAGTTAATTTTATTATTGTTTCCTTTCATGGACGATTGTTGGTAGAGGACTTTTCGCTAGCAGGAAACTTGAATCCATAGATATCTTTTATGTACGCATATATGTATATGTGTGTGTGTGTGTGTGTGTGTGTGATTTTCAGAATGTGAGAGATTATATATAATAAATTCCACAGCCAAACAACGTTGCAGCCCACAATAGCCATGAAAGTAAACGAACCGGAAGTCAAAGATTCGAGTTTCGCCCTCATTTGGGCTCATCAGTTAGACACATCCGAACTCAGGATTCGAAACTCGAGTCTCTTGCATGCAAGGCAAACACTCTGCCAACTGAGAAAACGCCACGCACACAAGAAATTCTATTAACCAACTTGTGAGACATCGGCTTTGGGTTATTAGCTGGTTGGATGACCGCGTCCCTTGTCGAGACGAAGTAGGTCTATTTTACAGTCGAATTTCGGCGTGGTTTGCTTGATCTATGTTGGTTAATAGAATATCTTGTGTTTGGGGCGTTTGCTCAGTTGGCAGAATGATTGCTTCGCATGCAAGAGGCTCAAGTTTTGAATCCTGAGTTCGGATGTGTCTAACTGATGAGCCCTAATGAGGGCGAAACTCGAGTCTTGTATTCCGGTATGGGTTGCGACGTTGTTTGGTTGTGGAATTTATTATATATATATATATATATATATATATATATATATATATATACATATATATATATATATATATATATATATGTGTGTGTGTGTTTGTGTGTGTGTGTATGTTTATATATATATATATATATATATATATATATATATATATATATATATATATATATATATATATATATATATATATATAATACGTCCAAATAAATAATGGGCGACTTTCTAAGAAAAACGCCGATTCTCCAAGGAGGAGACGTTAACCTTAATATTGTTTAAAAAATCAACAGAAAAACTACCTCCCCTCCCCCTCCCTATATCCATATATCTCCACCCACGCCTACCTGAATCTGCCACCCCCTACACACACTACAATCTAATGTATTTTAACCTTCAAAACTTAATTATTGTCGATACCCGTCTCCCTACCCCTCATTATATCTTACCCCCCCTTTTTCTCGTATTTCCTCTAAAACACTTCTCTAAAATACTAACAACCATTTCTGTAAGGTCTGACGAGGCTGTTGGATCGTAAACATGGTCCAACATCCGAAACATATGTAACCAAACAGATAAAATGGTAATAAAAAAGTAAACTATATATATATATATATATGCTCCTCACCTTGAGTTGAGCATATTAAGAAGTGATACACGAATTACCATTAGCTCTTTGTGTAAACAAATCGAACGGAGGTATTTCGTACGATGTCAAAACATCGTTAAATTCAGTACTCGTTTACCAGCCGCCAATAGCGTAATGGTTAGGAGCCTTCACTGCCGTACAGACGGTTGGGTTTCAATCCTGGCTTGTGGTAGTTGCCTGTCTAGCCGTACTGATGAGCTGTGAAACAGCGAAACAGTACTGTATGGAGATATATATATAATGAGCCGTCCCATCGATTCCGACGCATAAGCTCCCACTACAACAACTAAGTTGTTCGGAAATCCACACAGATCATAGTGGTGAAGGCTTTGTATAGATACAAACACACATTTTATTCTGCGTCAAGATGTGCAAATTTGCGGCGGGAGTGCAGAGTCATCTGAGATGGCATGGACGACAAATTGGGCGATACAGCAATCATCAAATATATGTATGTATCTATGTATGTATGCATAGTTTAGAGAAGCTTTGAGTAAAATGATGCAAAAATAAAAATAAAGAATGCAGTTTAAATTCCGGAAAAGAAATTAAATTTCACAGACTTGGTACTTGCATAAGCCGAATTCTAAAATTTCAAAAGAGAATTCAACTATATAATGATGAAAAAAAAAAAGAATAAAAGTTAACTACAATTGTTATACAGAAAACGGAGATAATCAGCTGCCTACCATGTAACTGTTTCGGATATTTAAAAACATATATATATATATATATATATATATATATATATATATATATATATATATATATATTTAAAAACAGGAAAGCTGTTAAATACATGGCTTTCCAGTGGAAAATACCGCTTCTCATCCCCTAGAAAATGTAGATGCAATGCAGTTACTATTTATACAACTATATAAAAATGAAATATTAATAATATACATAAATTTAATACCAATAAGAATAATAGTATATAGAGAGATATAAATAATATAGATGTATATTGGTTCTTTCTAATGCTTTAACAATTAGGTCAGTTCTGTATTTAAAATACAATGGACACTATTTTCATAGAAATATTAATAAACTCATATTTGCTGCATGTTATTCATTTTCTCACCAAACAAACTATATCTGTGTCAACCAGAAAAATATCAGTTTTATCAAAACTATTTGTTGATTTAATATATTTCTTATACCGTGGAATTTCCACAGGTCCTGCTAGTTTAATCATTATTGTAAAATTTTTGTGTACAATTATTTACTCTTTAGCCTTTCTCTCTAATTTAGAGTATGGTTTCATTTTATTTCACTAGCATATGCTAACAGAGTTCGAGATGCCTAGTTGCGTATTATTATTATTTGCAGTTATTTGTATTTTGTTTTATTTTTTAATCATTTATCTTATTTGTACATCGATGATATAATTAGGGAGTTCGTTATTAATAAGGACTCGTTCGATATTTTTTTTTTTTAGTTCAGTTAGTAATGTTTTTTTTTTTTTCGTGGAGTGGAGGAAACTTGGCTTGTGGCGTTTCATTACTGATTGGTCAGTGTGACTTTCCTGGGGTTCGACTCACCACCTCCTTCTCACCTCGCTCTTTCTCAAGTCGTGAATATTCGTCGGTGAAGAACCGCTGCACGTCGAAATTATTGCGAGTTCCTTTCGCCCACTATTACAACAATAATCATATATTAGCGGGATCTGTGGAAATTCCCCAGGAGTCTCATTCATATGTAATATATTGATGTTGGCATTCTGTATATGTTCAGTGTAAATGGAGATGCTCTGATATTATTGTAGCGCTTTTGTTAAATCTGTAAAGTATTTATCTAAGCTAGCAGTGACGCTCCGCATAGCCCGGTCGTAAAGTACGCTTACATATGATATTTTAATTCTTACAGATTTCGTATATATTATTATAGAGTTAATGTTCTTTATCCCTTTTTATATATTATAAAGTTGTGATTTCAAAAATAAAAATATACTCATATTACTTGGGTGCATCAGCTTGAATCGAAACCGAAACCAAAACTTATGAAATATATATATATATATATATATATATATATATATATAATTTGACTTCCTTCAGCTAAAACCAAATATTATGAGGAATTCTTGGTAAAATTATTTATTACAAGAAATGGAAGTCCAAAAACAACGACAATCACTCGGATGTAAGCGTGGCACATAAAATAAATAAATATCACACAAGCTATACTATTAATATATAGATTATTATAATCATATTCGAAAAGAAGGTTACAACCAAGGAAAGTAACTCTTATATTCTTTTCCAGGTTTGCCAGATAGACCTTTTTAAAGTCAAATCTCGCGAAATTGCCCTTCAAAAATGCATATACACACATATACAAAATTAATAATATAGGATAAGAAATGGACTAAAGGAGCCAACTCACTTACACTGTAAGGACAAACACACATGTAATTACACACAAACATTCATGCGTACATACATATAGACGCACTTATATGCATATATATGCATATATACACACACATACATACACACGTGCATACACTCAACATGTAGATATGCGCACAAAAACATGCATATACGCAGATATACCGACAGAGCTAGTATATAACAACTCCTCTTGTTTAACAAAAAAAATTAATGAAGAGGAATAAAATACATCTCTTCTATTAAGTAAAATTATAGCCTAAAGTTTTAAAAGCAAACCAAGTAATTTCGATTTGGTTATATTTGATTTTTTCTTGTGTTTACATTGTGAAATATGTTCGCTTTTTGAATTGATTATGTTGATAGTTTGGGGAAAGTAGTTATACTTATAGCTTAAGATATGCAAATGTGACACGACTTAGATTCTGAGGTATAAGACTTTGAATTTTTAAAAATAGTCCAATTAATAAAAAAGCGGTGTCTTTTAATTGAAGTTTTTTTTTAATAAAAGTTGTTAGGAAAGTTCCCTGACTATTATCAGTGATGTCCCTATTAATATTATTCTAGTTACACATTCTAACTATTATCGGTGATGTCCTTATAAATAAGTAGTTACACATTCTAACCTTTATTAAAGTTGAAAGGAAGAATGCTCGTTCCAGAGCAGAATCCTTATGTTTTGACTCCTTTTTCCAATTATGATTTAAACGCATTATATGATTTTGATTCTCAAATACAGAGCTTAAGCTTAAGGGGTCTTACGAAGAAAGGGAATATTTCTTAATTTACGTATATTAATTATGAACTAAATCCAATGTAAATTATTTTGTTATTGCTTTGAAAATATATGTTCTTTTCTGCAAATTGTCATAGAATTCGAAGTGTCGTTCTATAAAACCAAAGATATGAACATTTCAACATTCAATTTGGCTACCAGTATATATATATATATATATATATATATATATATATATATATATATATATATTACAAAATATCTGATATTTCCCCAAAACCTCTGATCTTGATGGAGGGGAAACTAAAACTTGCTCTGAAATGAAAGCAAGGGGAGACTTGATTCCCAATATTTCTCATATGTTATATATCCCCTCTCATTCTTATAGAGTGAAATTTATTTTATGTATGGAAACCGAAGAGGTTTGGGGACACACACACACACACACACACACACACACACACACACACATATATATATATATATATATATATATATATGTATGTGTTTGTGTGTGTTTACAGATATAAAGCAACAATACCTATTCCAGAACATGTAAAATAAGTTCCCCAACAGAACAATCTTGCACCACTACTTTGTCATCTTACAAAGAATAAAATAGAGATATAATGCTATTAAACCTTATGTCTTGAATATTTGTTCTAATTTTGATCAAAATCAATTGTATTACGAAATAATATTTAACATTAAAGGTCCTAAGAAATTAGAATCCAGAGAAGCATGTTAAAGTGAAAATTGGGGGAACATTTAATACCTATTGCGAAAACTTCCTAAAAATCGGAGCTATTTTTATTTCACGAAGCAATTCCAACGCCATTTTACCTCCTTTGCATGCAACTGATTTAAAATATATATAACCTCCGTTGGACCCCATTATATCTAGCATTTGTTTTGCCAAATTTAAATTTATAAATTAATTAATTCTTTTAGCAGTTAACTCCGTATATATATATATATATATATATATATATATATATATATATATATATATATATATAAATATATACACATACCAAAATTATATATATATATATATATATATATATATATATATATATATATATATATATATAAATAACATATTATGCAGAAATTTTCAGGATTGACTTTAACAATACTCAATAAAGATCAAGTGAACTCTTGGTTGGTAAACGCGCGCCCATTGGCTACGATAAATGGGTATGTGAATAATAAAGTATTCGATTTTATATATATATATATATATATATATATATATATATATATATATATATATATATATATAAGATTTATATGGGTACAAAATTTTATAACGAATTTAAATAGCACTGGGGCAAATGCCATTATTAAAATTGAGGACTTTTTTTTTTGGCGCTTAATCAAGAAACACTATAAAGTCTAAAATCAATCTCCAAAATATGTAGTTCATTCAGTTCAAATAATTTTGAACTACATGTTTTGGAGATTGATTTTAGACTTTGTAGTGTTTCTTGATTAAACGTCAAAAAAAAAAAAATCCTCAATTTTAATAATGGCATTTGCCCCAGTGCTATTTAAATCCGTTATATATATATATATATATATATATATATATATATATATATATATATATATGTGTGTGTGTGTGTGTGTGTGTGTGTGTGTGTGTGTGTGTGTGTGTGTGTGTGTGTGTGTGGACGGGGGCTCGACATTTAAAAATAAATGTTTAAATTTCAACGATATTTCTCGGGATTAACGTTGGCTGCGCGGTTTATTCTTTGCTAATGGAGTCAGATATGGCTTCGTGGCCGGGTTTGTATTTCTTGACCGGCCGGGTTTGTTATTTCTTGACCGACGTTAAACGTGACACCCTGCACTGAGGATTTTTGATAGGCTGAAACACTATTGTCTGTAGGTTCTTAAAAATTATTGCAGCAATAATGTTGTATATATATATATATATATATATATATATATATATATATATATATATATATGTATATATATTAAATAATGTGATTGATAATTTTAGCCATATATATATATATATATATATATATATATATATATATATATATATATATATATATATATATATATATATATATATATATATATATGGTGTTACAAAAGATTAAGTCACCATAGCATGGTTCTGTTGGTTTCAAATAAGAGCGTTTTCAAAAATCGTTGCTTATCTCCAGTCAAATTAAGAAGTACTATTTGCAGAAAATTGAAGTCTACGTGTCGTGACACATTCCTGCGTTATGTTTATATTTTTGTTTGTTTTCCCCTTAAAGGAGGCTAAATCTCACCTGTATGTTTAAATGTATGTATGTATGTATGTATGTATGTCATGCAATTGACAGAGGCGACGGATTCTGACAAGATCGGTATCAATTTGAAGCGATGTCTCGGACAACAAATATCGAAAAATTGGCTGGAAACACACACACAAATACACATACGCAATGCAAGAGAGCTATATGCTCAGTCCGTTAAATCCAAAGTAGCTGAGCAGCGGCTTGGTTCCCACCAGTTTTGGCAAATAGCAAACAGGATCCTGAACAGAAGCGTGCGTTCTATCCCAACCATCATCAATAGACCTGAGGTAATCTCGACAGCATCAGACAAAGCCAAACTCTTTGCAGCTAATTCTACCCTAAGCAACGAAGGCCATCAACTCCCCGTATTTCTCCGTATTTCCTCCTATAACAGACAACACCCTATGCAACATACAAATATCTGTGCTTGAGGTCGCCAAGCTAATCAAGAACCTTGATTCCAGCAAAGCAACTGGCCCTGACGGCACTCCAATTATAGTGCTGAGAAAGCTCCAACCAGAACTTGCCCCCATACTTACAAAACTGTTTAAACATTGCCTTAAGGAGAAGTGCTTTCCAACACCCTGATAAACCTCATCAGTATGCCCTGTATTTAAGAATGCAGGCAAAAAGTCATCTCTCTCTCAGTACAGACCAATAAGTCTCCTGTGTGTCATGAGTAAGTTGCTGGAATCCATATTAGATAAAGAAGTAGTCAACCACCTCAGCAGGAATAGCCTTCTTAGTGACATGCAATATGGTTTCCGCTCTGTCAAATCTACAGCAGATGTGCTAACGGTTATATTTCATATATTTCATAGGATAAGTGGATCTCTCGACAAAGTCTTCCTTTCTAAGGCAATTGCTCTTGACATATCAAAGGTCTTCGATAACATATGTCATAAAGGCCTACTTCACAAGATTTCCAGCTACAGTATAACTGGAAATGTTTTCTCAATTATTAAATCATTTCTCTCTGATAGGTTCATAAGAGTAGTGGTTGATAGACAGAAATCAGAGGCCCAGAGTATTAATGCTGGAGTCCCTCAGGGGTCCATCCTAGGCCCAACTCACTTTCTGATCTACATCAATGATCTCCTAAAACACATACTTAAATCATTCGCTGACATCTATGCTGATGACATGACCATCTATAGCAACACATCAAAGGCCGTAAATGACAAAGTTCTCTCTGATTCTCTCTCCTCTGATCTTGAGCGCGTGGTACAGTGGGGCAAGAGGTGGCTGATTACTTTTAATGCATCTAAAACCAAGCTCCTATCTTTACATCATCAACGCTCTGACCCCAATCTAGCATCAATTGAAATGGATGGCTCTTGTCTAGGGAAGGCTCCATGTTTTGATAAGCTTCTGGGATTGACCTTTACTCCTGAACTGAAATGGAACACGTACATCAAATATGTTACCAAGGTCGCTGAAAAAAATGGTAGGATCCTTTTACCGCTCCAGAAGATATCTCACTAATGATGCAATTCTCTATCTATATAAAAGCCAAGTACGTCCAAGGATGGAGTACTGCTGCCACATCTGGACAGGAGCTGCTAAAAACGACCTATCCTGCCTTGACACAGTACAAAATAGACTTCGTGGCTTAGTGGGGGTGCCCTTTTCTCTTCCCTGCAACCTCTCTCCCACAGAAGAGACGCTGCGAGCCTGTCTTTGTTTTATCGTTATTTCCATGGCAAGTGCTCGTCTAACCTTTAATCTCTGGTACGGCCCTCGTCAATCTTTCACAAAAAACACCCGTCTTGCTGAAACCACTGTCAATAATTTTCCCCATTTATTATCTGTGCCATAATCAAAACGTAGATTCCATGAACAAATCTTCTTTCTTAGAACTTCACGCCTGTGCAACTCTCTTCCGTTTACCTGTTTCCCACCTGACTACAACTTCGATGTCTTCAAGTCCAACATAAACAAATTCCTGATGAACCGCCTCCTTAAGTAAGACACTTTACCAAATCTCCAATACTAACGATTACTCCATTACCCCATTGATTACTGTACACGCAATAATCCTTATCGCCGAGTGGCTTCCAGGCCTTGATAAGTGGTGACTACCATGTAAACATATATATATATATATATATATATATATATATGTATATATAAGTTTGTGATTCAATTTCAGTGCAAGCTGATGAACCCCAGCCGTATATATATATTTTTATTTTTGACATCGCAACTTTTTAATATATAAAAATCGGTAGAAACTTTATTTTATAATAATATATACGAAATCTGCAAGAATTAAAATATCATATGTAAGCGTATTTTACGACATGGCTACGCCGGGCGTCCTTGCTAGCTTGGATAAATATTATGCAGTTATAACAACATAGCTACAATAATATCATATCGTCTCCATTTACACTGAACATCTACAGAATGCCAACATCAATATATTACATCTGAATTAGTCCCCCGTGGAATTTCCATAGGTCCCTCTAGTAAAAGATAATTATAGACATAATTACAAAATTGGTTACCCTTTTCGTTATTTTTTTCTTTTTCACATTTTGTTTGTTTTACTTCATTACGTAGGTAAAGTTTATATGCCCAAATTGGGCAAAATAAATCAGTTAACCGGAAAATTTGAACCCATTAAGCTTATTACGCATATATTGTCTACCTAGCGGAGCGCTAAAAGCTGCTAAACGTGATATAAAATCGTAGGTGTCGAAAACTGAAAACGAAATGGGTATTTTCTGAATTATTTCACCAAAACAAAATAAACACGACCATCCCTTATGAATTCTATTCACAGCCGAGAAAACCGAAGCACTCGAAATATGTCACTATTATTTTCAATGAACATTTCCTATAAAGATATCACGCATCCACCCACCAGCGACCAATACCCGTTTTAGCCATGACGCAGCCATTTTGCCCGTGTTCGTTATAATAATAAACGCGTCTTTAAGCGTCAAATCTTTGGACTTCCGCTTTTGTTTGCATACAAAAGTAAGCGGGCGTTTCCGTACCAGAAATCTCTTAAATATAGACTTACAAACCACAAAGAACCACAAATGAAAACAGTATCCTTATTTCTACTGAAAAGGGATGCCTATATCGTGACTAGAAAAAAAAAAGAAAAAAAAAGGGCGTTCGAAATTGACAAAAGTCAGCTGTAATTTTGAAGGTAAACACAGCTAAAAAAAAAAATAACATAAAAACTCCCAAGTGTAGATACACGTTAACGCAGGTCTACTTTCTTACAGAATATAACGTATTCGTTTTCACGTCTGATGTCAACGATACTGTCGAGTCGTCCTCTAAATTAATCCAACATCAATCTTCCTATTATACTATTCCTGTGTGCGCGTAAAAATAAAGGAAATTACCATGAAAAAAGTTTGTTTCCAGGAACTTCTCATTAGTGAAAATCACAGAACGGCTTGCTAGCTGATTACAACATCGACATTTTTACGCCCAATGTTAGTAAACTCTCGTCGAACCGTACACTTTTTTCACGCGGAAATCATCACTTATCAAGGCCTGAATGTCACTCGAGGATAAGCTTGGTCAGTGAGATAACAGTATAGTGATCTTTAGTGGTAAAAGATGGGTAGAATGTGATTACTTAAGATGCCAAAAACGTGTTTATATTGTAAGTTATTTGCAGGACAGTTTAAGAGAATTCCACAGCCAAGCAGTTCTAGCAAAAAAAGTTTTGTTCATAGAATTTGCGTTTAGTTTTGGGAACTGACAGAGAGTGATTGAAACTGTTAATAGTTGTGGTAGTTAAATGAGTGTTTTTTTACTGTTTGGCAGAGAGGAACTATAGATCGAAGCTCAAACGAACACTTGCCATGAAAATAATGATAGAGAAGAGACGGGCTCGCAATGTCTCCTCTGTGGGAAAGAGGTTGCAAGGAAGAGAAAAGGGACTCCCCTACTAGATTTCGAAACCGGTTTTAAACCCTGTCAAGGCAGGATAGGGTTGTCCGATCAGCTCCTTGCCAGATGTAGCATTTGAGGAGGTTTTTGGCTCTCGTACATGTAAAGGATTGCGTCGGGAGTGAGATAACTTTTGGAATGGCAGAACTACGCAACCATTGTTCCAGCAAGCTTGGCAACAAATTGATATAAGTCTTCTATTTCAGGTCAGGAGTAAAAGTCAAATATGTATTTATATATTGAGCTTAGTAGGGATCAGAGCGTTGGTGGTGAAAAGATAGACGATTGGTTTTGGACGCGTTAAAATTAACTAGATACTTTTTTGCCTCATTGCACTCTGTCCCCAAGGTCGAGGGAAAGAGATTTCTTAAATAATCAAATTTTGGCGATCACATTAGCCCTTACACAAAAATACTGAGAGCTAAGGCTAAATATTGCTTGGTCAAAAAAAGGGCGTTTAACTCAAGACTAATCTAAAAATATATATCTATTTTCGAAATAGGGGACAGGATTTTTTTTTTAATCTTAGATTAGTAATTAATCTGATTAACCAAATGATAAAACAATTGATGCCCTATCATGTTAAGAAAGAATGGTAGAAGGGTGCAGGATATGACTTAAACTACATCATTCTTGCGTCGTTCAGGTAGTATCTGTTTTTAGTTTGTTGTTTTACTTTTATTCTTATGGAAATCGCTCGAGACAAGTCATGAAGCCACCTGATATAAGGAGCTAAAAAGAACGATATATGATTATCGCAAAGACAGGAGATATATAAAATATAATTCCCAAATTATGCCATCCGTTTTATATGCTGGTATGTGTTGGATAGCTTTAAAAAATGACTTCTAAATTATCCTATTTCTGACCAGGTCTTTATTTATCCCTCTTTCTCTAAAGTCCATTTTTTATAGTGTTGGAACGCGACATTGTTTTTGTTTCTTACAGTGTTGGCACACGTAGTTGATAGCTTTCAAGGGGACGATCTGATGCCTCTGGGGTCAAGTCGAAGTTGTTTTTTATGGAATTCGCTCGCGACAAGGCGTAAAACCCCTTGATGTAAGAAGCTAACAATAAAGAAAGATGTTTATTGCAAAGACAGGAGATGCCTACCGACCTTAGTCTCGAAAAGACCAAAGTTTTAGGTAGAAGGAAAACAGTAAACAGGAAGAGAGTTCCACAATATTACAGTCTATGGAAAGAAGCTGCTGGAATGGGAAGCTGTAATACAATTAGATGTTAAAACAGCTAATGGATGGAGACCTCTAGACTAATAGGTCATTATCTATTTTAGTTATTTATCTCCCCCTAAGGGGCGGAAGATGTCACACAAGGTCGGTAAAGTGGGTATATATATATATATATATATATATATATACATATATATATATATATATATATATATATATATATATATATATATATATATATATACCTTCTATCTAAAGCTTTGGTCTTTTCGAGACTAAGGTTAGTAGGCATCTCCTGTCTTTGCAATAAACATCTTTCTTTATTGGTAGCTTCTTACATCAAGGGGCTTCACGCCTTGTCTCGAGCAATTTCCATAAAAAAAACAACTTCGACTTGACTCCAGATGCATCAGATCGTCTCCTTGAAAGCTATCAATATATATATATATACATATATATATATATATATATATATATATATATATATATATATATATATATATATATTAGATATAGTATTAAATACATTTATTAATATGGACATTGGTTGCCAATCATGTTTTACAAGGATTACAAAGTCAAATGAAATAAAGTCAAAATACATTGTGATGTCATAATATACACTGTCTCTACTACAATATATTCAGACGGACTGGGACAGATGAGGACGTGCTGTGAAAATGAACAGCAGTTAAAACAATTTCAAATAATGGCCGCAGGGAAAATTTGGCGTCAGTTTCGTTAGTAGGTGTACTTTAAATGGGCTTTATACGAACCGGATCTGAATCCTCCTCCAAAATATTATTATTGTCTATGCCGCTACTACTACTACTACTACTACTACTACTACTACTACGTCTACGTCTACGTCTACGTCTGTTGCGCAGCCTCTACATAGACGCGTCTAAGGCAGATGTTAATTAAAAAAAATAGTTTTAATTAAAATGATATATAATCCGTAGATGCGTTGTTTTTTTTTTATATTAAAGCAGATAGAACCGCGTTAGCAGAATCGACCGCATTGAGACTTTGAATTCGACTTTTTTCTTTTTTTTTACATGGCCATCACTACTTATCAAGGCTTTGAGGCCACTCGAGGATAAGGGTTAAAGAGTGTACAGTAAAAATTGGATAATATATTAATCGTTAGTAATGGAAATTTGGTGAATTTGCTAACTCATATGGAACGGCTCATCAAAAACTTGTTTACGTTAGATTTGAAGACAACCATATTGTAGTCAGCTGGAAAGCAGGAAAACGGGAGACAATTCCATAGGCATGAAGTTCTTAGAAAGATGCTTTGTTCATGGAATCTACGTTTAGGTTTAGGTACAGATAAAGCTGGGTTAAATTATTGATAGTGATTTATGCTAGACGGGTGTTTCTTGTGAAAGTTTGGCGATTGATATAGATTGATGGCGAGTCGAGCACTTGCCATGAAAATAACGATAAAGCAGACAAACTCACAACATTTCTTCTGTAAGAAAGAGGTTGCAGGGAAGAGAAAAGGACATTCCCTACGAGGCTACGAAGTCTATTTTGTACTCTATCAAGGCAGTATAAGTCCTTTCTAGCAGCTCCTGCTTAGATGTGGCAACAGTACTCCATCCTTGAACGTACCTGGCTCTTATATAGATAGAGAATTGAATCAGCAGTGAGATATCTACTGGGTCGATAGAAGGATCCCACTAGTTTTCACCTCATACTTAAAGGTATAACGGTCGCGACGGTGTCGTTGACCAGGGCTTAAACGCTAATAATAACAACAATAATGAATATTAAAATACTGACACAAACGAAATTAAAATGTTTAGGCAGAAATGATTATCCGTGCTAATCAGGTGCTCGATTATTTATTTATTTTGTGTGTGTGTGTGTGTTTTGTAATCAATAAACGGAAGATGATCGTATTAAACCATATAAATGCACGATCGATAAATTTAAATAATAGCTTGAAACATTTTTTCCAGGCTGCTGACATGCAGTTGCCTAAACCTTCTCAACCATCATTAACTATGGCTAAAGATACATTACCTGAAAGTACTTCGTTTAAACTGCTCGGCTTAACGTTCACATGGCACATTTAGAACAGAAACATCGAAAGCATTACGCCTGAAAGTATCCTATACCTCTACAAGGCCACTATTTGTCCATGTAGGGAGTATTGTCACATTTGAGCTGGTGTATCTGTTACTAGTCTCTCGCTCCTAGACAGAGTTAAAAAAAAGAGTCGCCAACCTGATATGTCTTGAACTGTCATCTAAGCTTCAAACTCTATCCGATCGACGAACTGTTGCAATATTCTCCCTATTTTGTAAGTATTTTAATGGCAGATGTTCCGACAAACTACAAACCCTTGTACCCCTCGACGTAAATACCCACAAACCCGACAAGCAGCAGAGTCTAACCCCTTCACAGTAGAGATTCCTAGAAAGCCTTCTACTCTAATAGTTTTTTCCCCCCAGAACTGCTAGATTTTGGAATTCCCTTCTGGGTTCCTGCTTCCCCAACTATACTGACATACAGAAGTTCAAATGTAATGTGAATAAACATTTTGCTGCTCAACTCCCTACGTAATATCCCTGCAACTTATGTCCCTAATAGTAGCCCCTATATCAAAGTGGCACTGTGTCTTGTTTGGAGTGAAAATGTAATAACAATATACAGTGTCCTCTCTTCAGAAAAAATAAATACAATAAAATATCACACTAATGTATTCCTCTCTTAGTATTGGGATATATATATATATATATATATATATATATATATATATATATATATATATATATATATATATATCCCAATGCTAAGAAAGGAATACGTTAGTGTGACATTCCTCTTTTATCCGCTCTTCTCGCACCCCCACTCCGACCTCATCCACTCTTTCACTCTTTCATCCCATAACAGCGAATATTTCTGTAAAAGTCCGAGGGAGCTCCGGACGGCAAAAAAAAAAAAAAAAAAAAAAAAAAAAAAAAACGGCCGGGTAGCTGAAACAATAATGTAACTTAACAGAAAGATACGGTAATAAAAAATAAAACGCATATTTGCTCTACAACAGTATTGAGCACTTGCTTCAGTTTTTATTAATTACCATTTCTACTATATATATATATATATATACATGGGAAGGTTAAAGGAAAAGAATAATATCAATTCTTTAAAAAGAGACTTAATGCAGAGCTCAACACATTGTTTTAGAGCTTATATAGAAATCAATAAAGAAAGAAAATGACGATATAAAAATGTATACTGATATGTATATATTTATTCATTTATTCAATAAGAGTATATATTAATTAGGGCTCTAGGGTAAGCTTTCGCTCCCAGTGTAACTATCGCTAGACATCGCATCGCTATTATGTTACCTAGCACATTCTCTCCTTTCTGATGAGAAGCATTATGCTTTGAAATACCATGGTATAAAGAATTCTCACTTACCCTACACTCCTAATTGATGTATACCTTTATTAAATAGATGAATAAATCTATATATGTTAGTGTATAGTTTTATGTCTCCATTGCCTTTTCTCGTTTTCTTATGTAGGGGATAACCAGCTCCCTTAAAACGGCAAAAGGGACAGTGTTGCATTATCAAAAAATAGTAATTATCTCAGTATAGAGGGTTTAACTTGAATATTTTTGGTGTTCACCCGGTATATACCATTACTATTTTCTATATAAACATAAAATTGTATGTAAATATTTTCAGTATTTACTTCGACAGTGCTTGATTAGTTCTGACTATGTTTAAATGAAAAATGAACTATCTTAAACTTTAAAGAACTCAAAAATTAATTAAACTGCAGGAATGAAATAGCAGACGTATGTATACAGAAGTTTAACTTTACCTTAGGATAACATGATGAAATATTACTATTACTACTAATAGTACTACTACTAGTACTACTACTATTAATAATAATAATAATAATAATAATAATAATTGTAGTGTGTTAACAAAATAGTAAAAGAAAATCAAGTCAAGGTTGGTTTAACGAACGAAGTGTATTAACATCACAGGTACAAAGGTAGGAATACAGGTATAACTGACTAGCACTCAGCTAGGCAGTGGAGTACTGTCGCCCCTTCTCATCCGGTGTAGACATTACTGGCACTATATATATATATATATGTATATATATATATATATATATATATATATATATATATATATATATATAGTGAGAACCAATGTAATTTCCCTTATGCATAGAAAGGCCGGTATAAACCCCCTCCCCTTTGAAAATATTCCATCTGGGAATTAATAACGTTTCTGTTTTGGGTTCACCCTAATCAACTCAGTTGATTTCCCTTTTCCTTTTGACCTCCTATTCTCAGGAGCTGTCTCCGGTATGGGCACCTAAAAAATATCACACACTGTGTCCATGGTGTCCTTCTCGGGCGATCTGGTCACCTTACTGTTCGAGTATCTTTTCCGCATTTGATTAGTGTGACATTTGTGCACGAAATCTGGTCCCTTAATCATATAGACCATGTTGCCTATTTATTTTTCAACAATGCCGGACTCCCAGAAAGTCCTGTTATTTTTGTGAATTTGTAGAAGACTCTTTCGCCAACTTTATACAGTTTTTTTTTTTTTTAGCTTTGGCCTATCCTGGTTTGCTAACAACTTGTGAAAAATAGATCTAACCTTCCGCCAAAACATGACTTCAGCAGGTGTCTTCGACATTTCGATGTTTGCATTCGACGCGACCCTGTAAACATGTAAAAACTGTTGGATCGACTTATCTGTCGGTGATCCAGTAGTTCTTTTTCAGAGATCTCTTGAATGTATCAACGAACCTCCCCGCTTGCCCGTTACTTCTCGGGTGGTATGGTGGAATAGTTATATGCTCGATTAGATTATCCTCACAAAAATGTTTAAATTTAGTAGACGTGAATTGTGTTCCATTGTCTGTGACGATGCAGTCGATTACCCCAAACCTAGCGAATAGTTCATATAGGAAGTTAATAGTTGCTTCAGATGTGGGGTTCTTGCATTTTAGTACTTCCAGCCACTTAGGCTGTCCACAACAATGAGACAATAGAATCGCTATAGCGGCCCCGCAAAGTCTAAGTGACTTCTCGACCAGTGTCTCCCCGGTTTTGCCCACGATCAGAATTGAGTCGGAGGAGCGTTCATAGCTAATGCGCATCCCTTACACTCCCTGACTTTTTCTTCTATATTCTTATCCATGTTTGGCCAAAAAAAAAATGAAAGAGCGCATAAGGCTTTTCATTCTTGATATGCCTGGATGTCCTACATAGAATTCCTTGGCCATTCTGTTCTGTAGTGTTGCAGAAATTACCACCCTGTCGTTATATAACATGATGTTATCAGAAATTGAATAGATTCCCTCATCCAGTTGGTTATTGTTGATTTTTTCTTTCGTGCTTATAATAAATTCGTCAACATCTACCTTACTCTTAATCAAGCGTTACTGGAAGTTCTCTTATCGTGTCACATAATGTATTTTTTACCTCAACTACCGCTTGAATAGCTGCTATTACCATATCTTCCAATGGTTCTGTCTGTTTAGGAATTAACCTTGATAACCCGTCTGCATTACCAAGTTTTTTAGATGGTACATACTCCATTTGAAAATCGTAGTTCAGAAGCATGGTACCCCATTTTTGTAGTCTATTCGCCGTATATTGTGGTGGTCCTTTTTTCGATCCGAAAATCGTTAATAATGGTTTGTGATCTGTTTGTAACAGAAATTGCCTACCGTTCAGGAAACGATTAATTTCCTTTACCACGAATATAATGGCTAACGCCTCTTTCTCAATTTGCGAGTAATTTTTTTCAGCTGGCAAAGGTATCCGGGATGCATGGTCTATGGGTTTCACTTTTCCATCATCCATTTTGTGTAATATGCATGCTCCTATGCCATAGGCGCTGGCATCGCTTACAATTATAATATCACGCTTGGGATTATAGTGTGCCAGAAACAAGTCAGACATTAATATACGTTTAATTTTCTGAAATGCTTCTTCGCACTCTTGCGCCTAGACCCATTTTTGGTCCTTCCTTAACAGTTCATTTAAGGGTGATCTTATTTTATGCATATTTGGCACGCATACATTGCTGTAATTCACCAACCACAAGAAACTTTGTCGAGACGCAATATTTTCTGGAGTAGGCTTATCTCTTATTGCTCTTCATCCATCTGGATCCGGCCTTCTTCCATGTTCATCGATGATTTGCCCCAAGTATTTTATTTTCTTCATGAAAAATGTACATTTTTCCTGTTTTAGTTTAAATTCATAATCCTGGATCCTTTTGAATACTTGGTTTACATGATCCTTGTGTTGTTCTTTGCTAGCACTGTACATAACCACATACTCCAGGTACTCTACTGCGAAATCCAACCCATTTAACATAATGTTCATAATTTGCTGAAAAATCGCAGGGGGGGGGGACTTTGACCCCAAAAGGAAGTCTGTTAAACGTGTACAATCCTTTATGGGTAGTGATACATACCAGCTTTGGACACTCATCGACTGGAACTTGCAAATACGCGTCACTGATATAATATTGGTTATTTCTTTAAGTCAATTTTTTCGTCTAATGGATCTTTTTAATGCGCGATACTCTGCTTTCCTCTATGTTACGACGGTCCTGTTTCAACGCAACAAACCATTCACAATCTTCCGCTAAGCTTTGTAGTTTTAAATTTGGCTCGTTGCTAAGTTTATTTAAAACACGACGCCTGATTTCAGCGTCTTTATTTAAGACCAGCCCTTTCACAAAAATTAAACATTTAAAATTATCTGATGATAATTCCTCCAGTTTAAAGTCGTCGCAATGCTTGTTTACTATACTTGCATAAGTAGTGTAGTCGTCTTCCTCTCTTCTAGTGACATTCATACACATATCTCTTGTGAAAAAGACATGTTTTTTGTAGAGAACAGTTATGTTAGTAGCGTAACTGTCTCTTGGAAGTTCAGCTCACTGGTCTTTTTGGGGAGAATAACATAACTGTTCTCTACAAAAAACATGTCTTTTTATATATAATATATATATATATATATATATATATATATATATATATATATATATATATATATATATATATATATATATAATGAGAACCGGTGTAATTTCCCTTTTCATAGAAAAGCCGGTATGACAACAATTATAATAACATTAACAGAAATGCTAATCATAATTATAAAACTCATTAATAAATGAACAAATACATAAACAAATACAAATAAGGTAAAACTTGCGGAGAACGCTCTGTTTTATGATTGTTTTAAAAATGGAACGGAAATTTAAATGTTCCGTTTAAATCTTATTCCAACTCACCATTCACATTCAACATGTGAACTTTTCGGGGTATGCTGACAAGGTTGAAGGTGTTTATTCCGAAAGCCGTTCTTAACATGGGGAGGTTGGGGGTGTATTCCTAATAAACTTACCCGAAAACCTATAAAAGTCGACATTTCCAATGTGAACAGTGAGTTGGACTTATGTAAAAAAAAAAAAAAATACCAAAAAAAAACAAATTGACTTTTTTCGCTTAAAATTTAAATTATTTCGTTTTTGTTAATAAATTTTATTTTTCTAAAAACAAAAATCTTTTCGTTTGTTTATATATTAAAAGTACGATTGTTGTTTCGATTACTTCCGATTTTGGGGCGCATGTGCAATATTTTTAAAAAGTTTAAAACAGAACGTAATTTAAATTTCCGTTCCACCTTTAAAGCAACCGTAAAACAGAGCGTTCTCCGCAAGTTTTACCTAAACTAAAATGTAAATAAACATCCAAACTAAGCTAAGTTATTTCCGATCACAAACAAATGAAAATAAAACGCTCTAAAACAACAAAGAATCTGATTGGTTGACTAGCAAACCCAGTTCCATGGGGATATATAAAAACACGATGCAAACCCAGTTCCATGGGGATATATAAAAACACGATGCAACATTGATTCGAATTCTCACGGGGATGAAACGCGGAAAATTCTGTGTAGCTTGATTGCCATATATATTTTCAAAACTTACTATATATATATATATATATATATATAGTAAGTTTTGAATATATATATATATATATGTATATATAAATAAGAGTAGGTAGTAGTTTGCTTGAAGCATTGTTGGTAAAGAAATATATAGAATTTTTTTTAAAAAAGCCAAAGACAATGCGGGGAAAGACCGGAATTATGAAAGTAAAGAAAGAAATACAAACAAATGTAGACGGGTATGCTTGAGTAGAGGAGTGTCTAGCCTTTACTCGTCTATCTTTCCACACCTCATATATATATGTATATATGTATACATATATATAATTCAAACACTACCGTGTTTGAATACATGATTAAGTGTTAATTTTACTCATTTAGAACTGCTTTACAGCTTAACCACTCACTCATATTCGAACAAATATCAAAAGTTTTACAGTTCATAGGTAACCTTCTCAGCTATATTTTGAAATAAGAATTTTCAATTTTTGTTCGTTAAAACAAAAGTTATAATAAAATTACTGGTGTTCAAAAATCTTTAGAATAAGTTAAGAACGTGAGAGACGGTCGCTTCTGATTGACTGTTGGTTACCATAACAACTTTTTCGTCGACATCTTCATAAATCACAGCGAGAATGTCGCTCACATGCCATCTTATTTGGGTTACATAAATAGAGTTAACAGAAGTGAAGCTCCTTGCCATGCTAGGGCTGATAATCCTTCGCTTACGACGTCACGCGTTACTTCTGTTTCTCTCTTTTTGTCCCTTCCTTATGTTTATTTACTTAATTATGTCTTTTATTTTATTTTTTTTATTTTGTCAATTTTAGAAGTTGGTAATAATTTTTTATGCATCGTTGACAATACTTATGATATTGAACATAAAAAAGAAAATATTATTTTTTTAAAAAGCCTAGAAAACTCATAGATTAAATTTTTAAAAATTCCAACATGAAAAGTAATATGGTTAAGATTAAACTTAGAAAAGTAAAAAGACTAGTTGTTAAAACTGGACAAGAAAAAATACAAGATATTCTAGTAAAAAAAAATATAATAAATTTATAACTTAAAATATTGCAGCGTTAATAATTTTTTTAAAAATCCAATTCAACATTATATATAAATTCTCATTTGTTGTATATCCCCTCTTTTGAAAATAGAGTATGATTATGAATATCTTCGTTATCAAATAATCCTTATACACTGTTAAATTTATTTTATGTATGAAAACCAAAGAGAGAAGATATAACATATCAGAAATATTTGGAATCAAGTCTCCCCTTACTGATATTTCAGATCATTTGAAACCATAGCAACAAGTTTTCGTCGCCCCTCTATCAAGACCAGAGGTTTTGAGGAAATATCAGATATTTTGTAATTCATATGCAAAACTAGGAAACAAATGACTATGATTGAAACATCTTATGGCTGTAAGAAATGCCAAAATTAGGCTCTGGGTGATGGATGATCCCCTTAATATACGACCTTAAGGGCAAATGTCGCAAAGCCCACTACAAAATTCAGGTCATTACCTCTCCAATTGAAATGCTTATATCTTTGGTTCTATAGGACGAAACTGTGAAAATTTGTAAGCTTTTAGAAGATTATAATATTATTCTATGGTTAAAATTTTATGACAATTGGTTAAAAAAGGAACCTATATTTTCAAACCATTAAAATATGCTCAAGTATATACATTTGTATATATAGTCCTGCAGGCCAACTTCAGTTTTGCTGCTTCGGTTGTCTCCCCTGTTGCCTTGCCAGGCCACTAATTATATATATATATATATATATATATATATATATATATATATATATATATATATATATATATATATATATATAGGCGCAGATCATGATCTTATAATCATAAGATAATTTTAATATAGACATTAATATTAATGTTAATTTCAACCGCATATCTCGCGGTTAACATTGGCCATGTGGCTGGCTTCTTGCTAATGGAACCCGTGATTGGCTTCGTGGCCGAGTCCGAATCTTCCGACCGGCTGAAATCGTAACTCCCTGCGCTGATGATTCCCCAAAGGATGAAGCACTAGTGTTTGTATGTAATAAAATAATTATAGAAATAAGTTCTATTTAAGATTATTATTTAAAGTTGATTTGTATTGATAATATATTTAATTTAATTTATTTTTTAATGACATCAATTTTTTTAGAAACCGAGTTGAGTTATTTCCCCTGGGCACCAACTTTATTCTTTTTAAACAGGGGCGTTTTGTAATGTCGACGGATATTAAAACTAAAAACAATTCACTGATTTCGTTTTTTTTTTTTATCAGAGGTTACATTTTTATTTAAAATAAGAAACAATCCAATTACTATTATTTATTTAAAACAAAAACAAAAACTTCTCATTTACGTTTTTTACCAGTTTTTTCTTTACATATTTTTGACATCGTGCTATTTTTCTTTATCTCATAACATTAAATCCTAACTAATCATTTTTGATAAGATAAAAACGTTTATTTCAGTTAACACAAATTCTACTTTGGTATTTTTGAAACTGAATTATTTACAGTTTGTTTTTCCGTATAGAAAAATCTTTCTAGTCTGAGGCAATATTAAAGAAATTCGCTTAAACTGGTATATAGTCATAAAAAGTGCTCAATATCCGGGGAATAGCTTGTCCTCTTCGTATCTCTTCTCTCGAAATATCTGGTGAAGACGTTGTCACATACTTCTTCTTTTTGGGGGCGATTATATTTTCGTGTTTTTATCCATTCTTTTATTTTTGAAATTGCTGTGGGGGTATCGATGAAAGTGCTCGATATCCTTAGTATAAGTGTCCAAGTCGAACTTCATGTCGACCAACTCTCTTCCTGATCTACATCAATGATCTCCTAAAACACATACTTAAATCATTCGTTGACATCTATGCTGATGACACGACCATCTATAGCAACACATCAAAGGTCAAAAAGGACTAAGTTCTCTCGGATTCACTCTCCTCTGATCTTGAGCGCGTGGTACTGTGGGAGAAGAGGTGGCTGGTTACTTTTAGTGCATCTAAAACCACGCTCCTATCTTTACAGCGTCAACGCTCTGATCCCCATCTAGCATCAATTGAAATGGATGGCTCTCGTCTAGGGGAGGCTCCATGTCTTGACAAGCTTCTGGGATTGACCTTTACTCCTGATCTGAAATGGAACACGTACATTAAGTCTGTTGCCAAGGTCGCTGGAAAAATTGTAGGATCCTTCTACCGCTCCAGAAAATATCTCACTGCTGATGCAATTCTCTATCTATATAAAAGCCAAGTACATCCAAGACTGGAGTACTGCTGCCACATCTGGGCAGGAGCTGCTAAAAACAGCCTATCCTGCCTTGACAGAGTACAAAATAGACTTCGTGGCTTAGTAGGGGATGCCCTTTTCTCTTCCCTGTAACCTCTCTCCCACAGAAGAGGCGTTGTGAGCCTGTGTTTGTTTTATCGTTATTTCCATGGCAAGTGCTCGTCTGAGCTCCAATCTCTGGTCTCCCCTCGATAATCTTTCACGATAAACACCCGTCTAGCTGAAACCACTGTCAATAATTTTCCCCATTCTTTATTTGTGCCTAAATCAAAACGTAGATTCCATGAACAAAGCTTCTTTCTTAGAAGTGCACACCTGTGGAACTCTCTTCCGTTTGCCTGTTTCCCACCTGACTACAACTTGGGTGTCCTCAAGTCCAAAATAAACAAATTCCTGATGAATCGCCCTCTTAAGTAAGACACTTTATCAAATCTCAATTACTAACGATTACTACGATATTATCCCATTGATTACTGTACACGCAATAACCCTTATCCCCGAGTGGCTTCCGGGCCTTGATAAGTGGTGGCTACCATGTAAAAAAAAACCCTTAGTTTAAGTGTCCAAGCCGAACTTCATGTCGACCCTAGCAACGCCGGGTATCCATGCTAGTATATATATATATATATATATATATATATATATATATATATATATATATACACACACACACATATATATATATATATATATATAGTTTCAATGTAATAATCGATAGAGAATTGTCTCTATAATAACAAATACGTAATCTGCATGAATTAATATATTATATTTAAGTGTATCTTATGACCGAGCAACGCCGGGCCGCCTGCTGGTATACTATTAATGTTTGATAATATTTTTATTTTGCTTGCCACCGTATATACATTCTTTAGTTTGAACAAGTATTACTTAAATGTCGAGAAAAGACCATATATCCTACGTATGCCAAACCCTCATACTTTTTTCTTTTTCTTTTCTTTTTTTTTTTTTTTAATAATTAGCAATAATAAACAACTCTTCCCGCGTTAATCTCTAAACTTCCGTTGGTGTCACGTGTGCTCGAAAACAAGAAGGCGTTACCATAAACAAACCATTGAAGATAAAATAATGCATGTGAACAGAAGTGCAAATGAAACAGTGCGCTTTTTTTTCCGCAAAAAATAAAAATAGTTTAGATAACGAAGACTGTTTAACTTTCGAGGCGACCGTCTCAATTTGGAAAGCCGATCCTTTTCTACGTTTGAAAAAGAATCATTAAAAATCAATTATCAGATGGCAATAAACATATCCAGGAAATGATTCATGCGGATGTTCTTGCCTTTTATCTGATCTTAAAACTTGTTTAAAAATATTTTACTTTTGTCACAAAAACTATCGATTAAGATACAGTCCCCCCCACCCACAACACACACATACACACATACACACATACACGTATATGGTGTTTGCACTGGTAAAAATGACACCGGCAAAAATTGCAATTGTGAATAAATAGGTAAAAATTACAATTTAAAAACGGAAAATTAAGACCGTTCCAGAAGTGCAAGCTAAGCTCAATTCCTCTGGTTTAACATAGAGCTCAGCCCTTATATATAGTCTTTAAAGTTAAAAATATAAAATTTTATCTTTCGTTCGAAAATTTTATATATATATATATATATATATACATATATATATATATACATACATATATATATATATATATACGGATAGATAGATAGATAGATGTAGATATAGATATAGATTAACTATTATATAAAAGACCGTTCGAGAAGTGCAAGCTAAGCTCTAATTCCTCTGGGTTAACATAAGGTTAAACCCCTATATATATAGTCTTGAAACTTAAAAATATAAAACTTTATATTTCTTTCGAAAATTATATATATATATATATATATATATATATATATATATATATATATATATATATATATATATATAAAATATATATATATATATATATATATGTGGAGAGATAGATAGATTGATAAATAGATAGATAAAATTTTATATTTCTTTCGAAAATTATATATATATATATATATATATATATATAGAGAGAGAGAGAGAGAGAGAGAGAGAGATTGATAGATAGATAGATAGATAGATATATAGAGGTTGATATAGTTATAGTATTATATAAAAGACTGTTCGGGAAGTGCAAGCTAAGTTCTCATTCCTCTGGGGTAACATAGGGCTAAACCCCTATACATAGTCTTGAAAGTTAAAAAAACAAACTTATCTTTCGTTCCAAAATTATATATATATATATATATATATATATATATATATATATATATATATATATATACACACACAGAGACAGACAGAGAGAGAGAGAGAGAGAGAGAGAGAGAGAGAGAGAGAGAGAGAGACAGATATACTATTATATAAAAGGAACTTTATGTGTGTTTGTGTGTGTATGTGTAAGTTGGTTTCTCATGTGTTCGAAAACGGCCGGGCCGATTTTTATGACATTTCACACAAAGGTGCGTTATGCGACTGTCAGTATTCTTAGATAAATCTTGTATTGGAATGTCTTTGATAAGTATCGATATTCGATAATTGAAAAATCCGATGATAAAAGGAAGAGGCGATTGTGATTAAAGTTAATATATTACATAGCCTAACATCACAAGTGCATTTGAGAAGTTTTATTACCACACAAGCCGAAGGGCCCGAAATGTAAAATCAACAGTAGGTTCTTTGATATGACAGGGGTGCGTTCGACATGAATGTTTCTATTTAAAACACAATTTAAACATGAAACTTGACTTTTTCATTTTTTACTTTAATTGAAGCCATTATCACCGCACAAGCTGTAAGGCTAGGCATAAAAAAATCAATAATAGGTTCTTTGATATGACAAGAGTGCGTTCGAAATTAATGTTTCGTTTTAGAGCACAATTGAAGCATGATATTTGACTTTTGCATTTGAAAATTTAATTCAAGCCATTATATAAAAAAATAATTTTATAAAATCAACAGTAGGTTCTTCACAGTGCAATGTAGACGAAAATGTATTGTTCGCGAAGTCAATCGATATGATTTCACCGACTTTGATTACAATAACATATAGGAGTTTGAAACATCCGTTGATCACCATTCAATCTCGGGCAACGTTGGGTTTATCTGCTAGTATATATAAACAGCGCCAATGGCTATATTGCAGATTAGTAAAATATCAACATTTCACTAAATATACGTTACAGCCATATGAACATTATATCATCAAACGATTGTTTAAGATTAGTTATTTCCAAAAATTTTATTCAAATTCGTGCGATATTCACAACGTTATGACATTTTATTCTTTATCGTGGAATTTCCACTTTCCATCGCTTTATTGCACGTCTCTTAAAATGTTGTTTTAGGGCAAAAATACAATGTCTTATCTTGCGAACTTTACTTTTTATTATATTTTTCTGTCAAAGAATAATGAGAAAAATTTCCTAGGTATAAGTCTCATATAAATGAATTATTTATCGACATATCCACCATTTTTTTAAATAACTTAAAATAACCTTTTGTCACCCGAGGAAGTCAATTCTTTGATCTTAAAAGGAGTAATGGCTCTAGCAACATCGACTATATTCTACGACAAGGCATCCTTTGTAGTAAATTTCTCTCCTTCGTCATAAACTCCTCTTTTTAATATTAACCAGAGATATTCAATGGGATAAAGGTCGGGAGAACACGGTGGTCAGGTCATGAGAGTTTCCCCAACGAATCCCATAGATTCAAGGAAGTCTGCACTCGCCATAAGTAGAATGGGACGGTACATTGTAATGTATAAAAAATCATCTGAAATGGCAGGTCATCTAGTCATGTCGACAAATGATTATCCAAAAAGGCCGTGTACACATTGCTGGTATGCTTTACATCCTCTGGCACTCAGCATGGTCCAACCTACTTATCCCCAATGAGTCCTGCCCAAAAGATGATGCCTCCACCTCCTTGTTGGCGATGGACTCTGTAACGGGTCGGATTTCCGTTCGGGTTTCAAACTTTGGTCCATCTATCTGGACCGTTAAGAATAGCATGCGCCTCATCCCTAAATAGGATCTGTTGGAAATCCATTTTCATGTAATTATGTATCCAAGCCATTCGTTTTTCCTTATATTGTTTGCTCGATGGAGGCCTTGGAAGGGGCTTAATCTTCCTTGCAATCTCATTCAGCAAATTGTATCCGGCCTGCCTGGATCTTGGAGCGATCCCAGCTCTTGCAAAAACAGAAGCACTGGTGATAGTGTTTAGGTTGACTTCCCCACGAATATTCCGAATATCATGATCTGAAAGGTTTCTCTTGGTGCCCTTATTTTTCTAGATTTGGTGTTCGGGTTGCTCAAGAATGAAACCAAGGTTCTTGGATCCCTTTCCATCTCCGTGGCTAAATCCTGGATGGACAATCCTTCTGCGAGTCCAGCAACTATCCTTTGCATTTCGATAACCTTTAATCGCCTGATTTTTTGGCATTGTAAGAGATCTGCAATAAAGCGATGGACAGTAAAATTTTTTTGATAATGAATAAAATGACATAACTTCGTGAATATAGCATGAATTTGAATAAAATGTTCGGAAATAACTAGACTTAAAGCAGCACTTTGATGGTACAATTTTCATTTTTTGTGACGTATATTTAGGGAAATATTGATATTTAAATAATCTTTATAGTATATATATATATATATATATATATATATATATATATATATATATATATATATATATGTGTGTGTGTGTGTGTGTGTGTGTATGTGTGTGTACTATAAAGATTATTTAAATATCAATATTTCAATTATTATTTAATTAATATTTCAATAGATATATATAAACTGTGTCAGTAAATTGTCAAAAATTCAACGCAACACATACTTTTATTTTATTTTTTTCTGAATAAATTTTTATATAAATTATAAAAGAGCAGATCTCAATTAACTCACACATTATTTTCTTTTAATTTTAAATTTTATAATAGAAAAAGGTCTTACAGTCTCCTTTCCACATGACTTTTTTTAATTATAAAATAAAATAGTCAATTTGAAACCATAAACAGACAGCCATTTTTTATTTGAAAAATTTTGGAGAGGAAATAGTTTTAATAATTTTTAACTGAAAAAGCGCTACTATAAAAGGCAGGTAATTCGTTTCTCTTTAATTAACGCTTGATGTTCGATGATAATGCTTTTTATGACACTGGACGGACGAGCAAGTAATCAGTTTAATATCGT
The DNA here is from genome assembly GCF_053919585.1 of Euprymna scolopes. NCBI lineage: Eukaryota > Metazoa > Mollusca > Cephalopoda > Sepiida > Sepiolidae > Euprymna > Euprymna scolopes. The sequence goes on from NC_136516.1 coordinate 16,227,627, forward strand.
AATACATCACTTTACACCATTTTACATAACTATAAAAACAACACTTTTTAACAATATTCGACTTTATTCATCAACAATCTCCTTCTATGTTGATTAATGTTTGTCTTATAATTCGGTGTGTGTTTTTTAAAACGAAATATGCCTTAGTTTCCCATATAACCCTGGAGCTAATCCTAATTCCTTGTTGAATTCTTTTAATGTCTGCAAACCGACAGCGGGCACTGGGAGACAAATCTTGAGAATAGGGTGGGTGTGGAAGCTTTGGTAGAGAGTGCGGAACCTATTAGACACAAGAAATTCTTTTCTATCTAAGAAGAAGATACTAGGAATTAGTTCACTGGCCCAGATATACGTCGGATGCTCGCCAGGGCTAATACTACACCAGGTACTATCATCTATGTATTAATAACGTAGTACTTTTAACGTACAATACGTACGTCTGTCACGATTTCCGGATTATAAATTATTCGATCGGGAGATCCTATTTATTAAAAAGTAGAATAGAACGTGATAACATACTACGAACATTAAATTATTATATCAATATGCTAATTTAATGTTTGTAGTATGTTATCACCTTTTTCCTCCTTTTTAATAAATAGGATCTCCCGATCACAGAAAACGCAATGTAAAACAAAAAACAAAAAAAAAAAAAAGATAAATAAATGATGTCGCTTTTCGGCCGTACGTGAAACTAAAATATACCTTCTTGGTCTTCCGGCTAAGATCCAAGAGTAGTATCCGTTCTGTCTATAAATGGTATAATTATATCGTAGGGTTTCCGTTCGCGCCGGGCGTCTCTACAATAGAACTATATCACAGACTCCTATAAGGATATTAGAGATAAACCGTAAAAACCAGACATATTTTGATAATATATTAACCAGATTATATATTATTTAATTGGAATTCATTATTGAGATGAGTATTATTTGTTAATATTTATTTATTGCGAACTATTATCCTCATCTTGTCAATTCAGTCAGGAGATTCAGAGTTCCTATCCGTCGCGGTTACTACCTGACGAAAGCCAGAGGAATAGTTGGCCGAAACGTCGTGAAACAAGTAAGAAAAGATGAGGATAATAGTCCGCAATAAATAAAATTAACTTTAATAAATATTTTACAGTTTTAACAAAAGGGCTATAATAATATCGCGGGGTCTCCATTCACGCTGGACGTCCTAGAATTCCCGACAGCAATATATTATATGTGAAAGATAACACTGCAGAATTTCCACAGGTCCCGCTAGTTAGTAAGAAACAATTTTAAATATTATACAGACAATGTGGTGATGAATTAAATTATTCACTTTTTATGTTGGGGGGATTTGTCAGGATGTGTCATAATTCAGTGTTAATTCATAAGTAATGCCTTCTATTTTTTTGTCAAGATACACTGACATAAGAATACTCCACCCTACAAGTAAACCGGACGACAGGCTTGCAATGGGAGAAATATTTAGCTAAGAAAAGAGAAATCACTCACGAAGTAGGATGATCTTTGAAATAGTAATGTCTTCTTTGGTATAAGATCTCATGCTGATTATGTGAGCCACTTGAGTGTTGAGAAAATTAGTAGCTCTTCAGATATAAGATTCCCTAGGCAGTAAGTTTTTTTATGTCCATCGATAAACTAGCCCTAATTTTCAAGTAGGTGGCAAGGTGATCTACCAGGAATTTTACTATATTTATATGGTTCTCTCTCTCCCTCACTCACTCACTCACACACACACACACACACACACACACACACACACACACATATATATATATATATATATATATATAAGTTTAGTGGTTATATTATTAAATATAACCACTAAACTTATATATTGCTCTATGCTTAAATATTGAGCTTCTCCTTTTTGGCTAGGATTTCCCTTTTTTTACACAGTGATCACCACTTATCAAGGCCCGGAAGCCACTCAGGGATAAGGGTTATTGCAAGTACATTACGTTAGTGTGGAGATTTGATGAAGTGTTTACTTAAGGGGGCGGTTCATTAGGAATTTGTTAACATTGGACTTGAACACATCCAAGTTGTAGTCCGGTGGGAAGCAGGCAGACGGAACAGAGTTCCACAGGCGTGCAGTTCTAAGAAAGAAGCTTTGTTCATGGAATCCGCGTTTTGATTTAGGCACAGATATAGAGTGGGGGAAATTTTTCACAGTGGATTCAGCTAGATGGGTGTTTATCGTGAAAGATTGGCGAGGGGGGACCAGAGATTGGAGTTCAGACGAGCACCTGCCATGGAAATAAAGATAAAACAAAGATAGGCTCGCAACGTCTCTTCTGTGGGAGAGAGGTTGCAGGGTAGAGAAAAGGGCATCCCCCACTAAGCCACGAAGTCTATTTTGTATTCTGTCAAGACAGGATAGGCTGTTTTTAGCAGCTCATGCCCAGATATGGCAGCAGTATTCCATCCTTGGACGTACTTGGCTTTTATATAGATAGAGAATTGCATCAGTAGTGAGATATCTTCTGGAGCGGTAGAAGGATCCCACCATCTTTCCAGCGGCCTTGGCAACAGACTTGATGTACGTGTTCCATTTCAGATCAGGAGTAAAGGTCAAACCCAGAAGCTTGTCAAATCACGGGGCCTCACCCAGACGAGAGCCATCCATCACAATTGATGCCAGATGGGGATCAGAGCGTTGATGATGTAAGGATAGGAGTTTGGTTTTGAATGCATTAAAGGTAACCAGCCACATCTTCTCCCACTGAACCACGCGCTCGAGATCAGAGGAGAGAGAATCAGAGAGAACTTTGTCATTTACAGCCTTTGATGTGTTGCCGTAGATGGTCGTGTCATCAGCATAGATGTCAACGAATGATTTAAGTATGTGTTTAGGGAGGTCATTGATGTAGATCAGGAAGAGAGTTGGGCCTAGGATTGACCCTGAGGGACTCCAGCATTTATATTGCAGGCCTCCGATTTTTGTCCATCTACCACTACTCTTATGAGCCTATCGGAGAGAAATGATTTAATGATTGAGAAAACACTTCCAGTTATACCGTAGCTGGAAATCTTGTGAAGTAGACCCTTATGCCATACCTTGTCGAAGGCCTTTGATATGTCAAGAGCAATTGCCCTAGAAAGGAAGCCTTTGTCAAGAGATTCACTAATCCTGTGGGATATAACTGTCAGCACATCTGCGGTAGATCTTGCAGAGCGGAAACCATATTGTGTGATATATCTATCAGGATCTTACATCTTATTTCTAATCAGTGTCTTGTCTCGATTATATATATATATATATATATATATATATATATATATATATATATTGATCTTATTGATAATTAAGTGAATGATTTTGCTGTCAAGAATAGTGAATGTGAACGTACTTAAAGGAATAAATTGTAAGATGGTCAACATCATGAAATTTGGAATCTAGACTTTTGTCATTTATTCATTATATGTTCTGCAATTACATTGAACTTTATAAATTAAGGATTGGAATAAAAAAGTTTAATATAATTGCAAAATCATTTTCCCACAGAATTATATATATATATATATATATATATATATATATATATATATATATATATATATATATATATATATATATATATATATGATTGTTCAGCTGGATTAAATTCGACGATATGAAATACAATGGAGGTGGAAGGACCTGAATACTCAACGTTTCGCCTGATTTATGCGGGCTTTTTCAAGAGGGATGATCACTATATATATATATATTATATATATATATATATATATATATTCTGTTTCAGATAGTGCCCTAATAGTTTGCGAGCCTAATGGTTTAAAGAAAGGCAGCCATCTTGAATTCTTCACACCGCTTAATAGTTCCACTTTGTATTTCTTTTGGAGGAAGGTGTGTTTCTTCCTGAAACGATTAAACTTGTTATCCCACTCCAGATGGTTTTTATTAATATGTATAAGTAAGTCTCGTATTTATTGAGTTAATATGCGAAAAAAAAATTAAGAAAAATAACTAGATTTTGTGAAGATTTGTAACCAATGTCTCCGTTCAATTGTTTTATTCATACGTTGTTTGCTCATTCCGGTTTTTCGATATTGCTATCATCCTTTATAAATACCTGCACAATGTATAAATATATCATATTTCAAACACGTTTCCTTATTGTCCTATTTCAATTGTCGTCTGCGATCTTAACCTCCATTTTATTTTGTTTAGCTGCAACTAAGTACTCCTATTGCTACAAGTGTTGCAAATATTTTCTTTGCAAGACAAATATTTGAAACGAAATTCACTTCCCACTAGAGGGCCAAGAAACCTGGCAGAATCGCAATTTAGCTGAACTAAAAATAGAACGCTTCACAGTAATATCCAATCTTCTTTTACGGCAGGAGAATGCAATCTTCTGTTTTTTAATAACCATTTTCGTGTCGCTGCCTCCAATCTCGATTCCATATTCTTTGTTATTCTTTTGTATTCCTTCTTCTTTTTAATGTTAAAAAATGCCGCTTCACGATAACAATGGCTATAACCTTCAAGGTGGCCGATTTCGTTTTTATTTATTTTCTTTTTTTTTGCTGTTGTTTTTGTTTTTGGTTGCGTAAATGTTTTTTTTTTATTATTTTTATTTACTTATTCTCTGTGCGTGGAGAGTCGTCCGGTGCGTAGACCATATTTATTTCTGCTGTGGTGAAAATCATGCGGAAAAACCCCCTGGGTTGAATTACTTGTTTATTTACCCACGATCTCAAGGTGTGATTAAAACATTGCTTTCAGCTATAAAGAAAAACAATGATTTAAAATGGAAATTAAGGATGTGCATTGATGTTGATGCGTTGTTGTTTCTGCTTATTCCAAGGAGGTGATGGTAACAACACGGACTGAAGACCTGGGTGTCTTAAGTTCGAATCCAGTTAGTTCAACAAAGCTCAGGAGTTTACCTCGCCAATTCGCTAGTCAGACGCTTCCTATCTATTTCAGTCACAGCTAGTTAACATAATATTTTTGGACACTCACATAACCTCAGCTATCATTTTCATTCAGAATTTCGCCCACCGGATGTGATTTTCAGCAGGTTTGTATTGTTTGTTTAGCAACCAGATGTATTTTATCAAGTGTATATGCAACTATCCTCATAAGTCTCAAGATGCTATATTTCCAACCAGCTGTACTCTAATGAGTGAAAAATTCAATCCTCCCATTTTGGGGGGGATTCTAAATTGAGAGAAAAATATTGTTTTTGTTGTTGTTGTTTCTATATATTTATCCCCCCGTCTCGAGAAATGACTGTCCTGGATATGACCTTAAACTATATCCGATGGTGAGGTCCCAGTTTGCGGGATTTGGGGAGTGTGGACCATCCTTTAATTGCCATTGCTCCCAGGTCCACTCTGACCCGGAGTGGTAGTACCTGTTAAGGTCCCAACTATGGGTTAAATAGAAACCGACTTGAAAAAAAAAACAAAAAAAACAATCTATTAAAAACTTGTTCTTCAAAATCATTGAATTCGGCATTAAATAACCTGAAAAGGGTTGATATGCCGTAAAACAAAAAGAATCAACCAACAATCGAGAAGTGGCAATGATTTAGTGGTTAACAACACGAATTGACAACCTAGGTGCCTCAAATTCGAATCCAGTTCATTCCACAAAAATCACTTTCATTTAGGGTATTAATAACTTTCACATAATCCGGCCTGACTAGAAAAATATCGGGGAAACCAATGCCAACAATAGGATCTTCGGAATGTATGGTGATGATGATTCCAAAGAGGCAGCATCAGACACAAGGTCAGTTTTTAATAAGGAAAAAATCAAACCCCGCCAAAATGGGAACTCCTTATTTAGGACCAAAATATTGCTATTGTTATTATTACTATTCATCTGAACCCCTTTAACGTAGGAAAATATAGAAAAGGGGTCAATTTAAATAAGACGAATCTAACTCCCGAAAAGGGGCACTCTGGTTTTGACTTCATTAAAAGTTACTCCAGTTGAGGAGGATTTCTCATTCACTGACCAAGGACAAAAAAGATGAAATGTATTATCAGAACAAATACGAGGGTTGTTCTAAATGTAAAGATTCTTATTTTTAAATTAAAAAAGTTAAAGAGCTATGAAGACAGGAGTGGTACCATTAAAACGAACGACCTTTTGTGCTCCATAGTATATTTTTCTACATGCGAAGTGCCTTCAATAGCTTTTTGCCTGTATGCACTTTTATTGATAGTACACGCATAAAATACTCATTCTCTTCGCAGTAATCTCCTTCGGTTGCAATGCACTTGTTGTACGGTTCCAACAATTTCTGGAAGGTCCCATGAAAGTCCTCTTGTGTGTGTACGTTTCTGTTGCATTTTTGTACGTTTAAAGCGAAATTTCGTTGCATATCGTTCTTCTAAAGAGTTCTCACGTCCAGATTGCATTTTTGAAATTCACCAGCTGTGACAATCAAGCTTTATTAGGGTGTATTCCTATTCCTGGTGTAGCTGTTTATTTAAACCTGAAAGCATAAAAACTGGCCAGTCATCTCATGAGATGTATAGCAATAAAATATTGAATTTTTAAAAGTCTACGACCATTTTAAATGTCTGTACAGAACACGTATGAAAACTTATTGAATAAAGCTTGTATTTTGAATATAATATTGCTAACGATAAACGATGGCTGCGTCCAGGGCGCGCTTTATTATACGGGAGGGATAGTTAAGAGTAAAGACTTATTTTTTTTTTACTAAAAAAGTTAAAGACCTACAATGACGGGAATGGAACCATTAAAACGAGCGAACGTTTGTACTTCAGAATTTTTTTTTTTTTTTATATATATATAGTCACCACCATTTTTAATGCACTTTTACCGGTAATTCAATGATACGTCTCTGCTTCCGACGCATGTCTATGACTATGGTTGTTTTTCTTAGTCTCACACCGTAAATATTTGCAACAGAGAGATGAAAATTTCAAGTCATGAATGCATGAGCTCAGTCATCATAACAATGCAGTTTGACAAACCTTTTTGATTCATTCAGGCGGAATAAAAAAATATAGGAGGCATTATCTTTGGAATGCCTCTCGAACTACATTTTGCTTCTAGCTAAAGTTGTTGTCGTTATTTCCTTTTTATATATAAACTAGCTGACCTCCCCAGCGTGTACAAGGCTTCAGAAATATTGAACATCATTATCGATACAAAGTTAGGTATCTTTATATGTTTGTACGTTTGTGTGTACGATGGTTATGGTGGTGATGATGATGCTGCTGATGTTGATGATGATTACAAATTAATAAAAAAAAAGTTTACAATTAATTATAAATGTTGAGTGTGTACATATGTATATATATATATATATATATGTATGATTGTATGTATGTATGTATGTATGTATGTATGTATGTATGTATATTTGTGTGTGTATATGTGTATTGGGGTGGAGAGGGCTCCCGTAAGCCGTGGTGAAGGCAACCTTTCTAGAAGAAGTAAATCTCTGATTTAAAAAAAACCATAAAGCGGAAGACCAGTACCCGCATTAAGCTGGTCTGCAGTTTAATTTGTTGCTGGCTATCTTGCTCTTGCTTGTTGCTGGATCTCAACATTTTGAACCGAGAGAGAGACTTAGCTGTCGTACAAAGCTAAGACTCTGTAACATCATCTTTGTATAGATACTCCCTCATACATTTGGGCTCATGGACTTTAAGTGTCCGAGAGAGTCGCACTCGTCTGACAAGACGTTGCAATCATCATGTATGTATGTATGTATGCATATGGTGTCAATCGGGATACCCTACACTGATGATTCCCGATAGGATAAAACACTAGTGTCTGTAGGTATTTACTTGTTATTATAGTAAATCATTATATATATATATATATATATATATATATATATATATATATATATATATATAATGGCGTGCTGTAAGTAAACAATAAGGTATTTGCAGCTTCTCTTCCAATTTTCGGATTTTTTAATCATGTCCAGACGCATTTTATTTCATTTTGGTGGATTGATTTTTGCTATTTCTTCTGATGAGTTAAGGGCAAACTAGATTCACTGATTGATATAATAATTAAGTCATTGATTCTGTGCTACAAAACAGATACTGTCAAGAATTGTAAATGTTAATTTAAGTAAAGGAATAAATTGTAAGAATGTCAACATCATGAAATTTGGAATATAGATTTTTGTCATTTATTCATTATAAGAATAGCAGTATAGTTACATTCCAAAATCCAAATGTTTATTTCTCATGCAAAACTACTGAAGCATATTAAAATTTTCGTACATATTTTACGGATCCGTTTCGTTATACAGAAACAAACGTTATTATTATGTTATATCGTTGCTTTTAGTGCATATACTCTTTAGAAAAAAATAGAAATTCTTTGCTTGGATAGAAAAATATGCATGACAATATAATGCTGCAATAAGAAAATAAATTCATAGATGACTCAAAATCGTGTGTTTGTACCGGCAGCAATCTTTGTTCATATTGTAAAGCTATTTTCTTTCATTTTTTTATATATACTCTGTTGGTAAATTTAACATACTTTGAGCTTCTAAACAAAAATTATTCGTATACACCAAGAGATAATTGAAAAACATATTTTACCAAAACTATATATATATATATATATATATATATATATATATATATATATATATATATATATATATATATATATGCATGTCTGTCTGAGGAACGATTTTTACGAAACTACTCTGTCAATTTTTGGTATCCACACTTGAAACTTAATATATAGAATGTTTGAACCCGTGAAACAAATTCGAGAACCGAGAAAATTACTGCTAAGAGGTCAAAACTGAAAAAAAAATTGAACTTGGCTGGCGTGAGTCGATTAAACCTGTTATTTCTACGCATGCGCAAATATACATTTATAGGTTTGTCAACGTTATTTTTGAATTTTTTTATTTGCGCATGGGTGTGGCCGCATATACGGCAAAATCGCGTTGACACACCGGGTCTCGCCAGATTACCGAAGTTAAGTAACGTTAGGCCTGGCCAGTACCAGATTGGTGACTATTTGGGAAGGCGAGGCGCTGTATGTACTGCAAGGTAAAATACCAGGTTGAGAAACTAGCGCGGTCTATTCTTCTCTTGAGGGTAGATAGGCTGTGATAGGAACCCCATCGAGTGATGTCGTTACGATAAAAATACTCTTGATAGCCCTGGCGAAGCATCAAGTATTCAGCTACCGGCAAGATTTGTATTGCACTACAAACTCATGTAGTAAGTTCAGTCGGCCACGTTGGATGGATGGATAGATGTGGCTCAGATGGTAACGAATAAAGCTGGAGAATTATGTTTTGGTTTCGATTCTAGTTGTTGCACCCAAGTCTAATATTTTTTAACTTTGAAATCACTACTATAAATTGAGTACAATATGATAACTGACCCTATAATAAGAATATAGTGACTCTATAATAATGATAAATACGAAATCTGCATGAATTAAAATAACATATTTAAGCGTATTTACGAGCGAGTAACGCCGAGCGACCGGCTAGTATTTCTGTATTTTATGTACAGTGTCACTTAAAAATAAATGAACAGATTATTATGAATTTTCGAATGCAGTGCTGAGGCATAGAATGGCCAATAACTGTTATTAGCGGGGATTGGCTGACTACAACTTGGATGTCTTCAAGTCCAACATAAACAAATTCCTGATGAACCGCCCTCTTAAGTAAGACACTTTATCAAATTTCTAATACTAATGATTACTACGATACTATCCCATTGAGTACTGTACACGCAATAACCCTTATCCTTGAGTGGCTTCCGGGCCTTGATAAGTGGTGACGTCCATGTAAAAAAAAAAATGACACAAGAAAAATAATTAGAAAAATACATAATGGAGAACAATGAAAGACACCGAAAAGAGACGAGAAAAGAAAAATGGAAAGAGAAGCAGTTACATCGACGATTCATAAGCGTGACAAAAGAAGAGACTAACAAAAATACTTGAGCCTGGCTATAAAAGGAAAACTAAATAGAGAAACTGAGTCCCTAATAATAGCCACACAAGATAACCCAGTTAGGACCAACCACATCAAAACAAATTCTTACAGCAACTGCAGACTCTTTGGACAATCAGACAAAACAATAAACCACATAATAAGCGAACGCAGCAAACTAGATCAAAAAGAGTATAAAAATAGACACAACGAAGTGGGGAAGTTAGCACACTGTTTTGTTAATAATGAAAACAACGAAAGGAAGTTTCATTTTAACATTTTATGAACAACTTTATTTGTCATCTGTGTTAGTAGCGTGTTATGGTTTCGCATTTCGCTATGAGTTGTATAACGGCGAAACAGGTATCCTTGGATATATGTATACTCTTAGAAATTTGCTTTTTTTGTTTGTTTGTTTGTGTGTATTAACATTCATATTTATTTCTATTTTTTTTCTATTTATTTAAAAAGAAAATACAACTTTGTTATATATTCACTAGCAAAAGATCTAATTTGCATACACTTTAAAACGTTCGTTTTAATTAATTCCCTATTAGTTTATCACTTTCGGTTTTCTTGTGGGATGACCATCTTTAGTTAACATGTAATTATATTCGATTTTCTTCTTAAAGGGACTAATAATTATTAATAATTATGTTTGTACTTTCAGGCACTATTGCTCAATCTTTTGCAATAACCAGTGTATGAATATATATATATATGTGTGTGTGTGTGTGTGTGTGTGTGTGTGTGTGTGTGTGTGTGTGTGTGTGTGTGTGATTAAAAAATGTAATTATAAAACTCAGATCAGCTCGTTTACTTGAGCGTTTAAACTCTCCATCCAGTTTTTGACTTCCGGTTTAGGAAAAAATCCTTTGCTTACGTATTTCATGGTCATCCTGTCTTAATTCCGATATTAAAAGCCACTGCTGCTATTCAAAGCATACACAAGTTCAACAGTATTTTTTGTTTAAACTTATTTAACGTTTTTCTTTACAAATAAATGTAATTAACCCGTTGAGTAAAAAAAAATAGATTTAAATATAAACATAAAATATATAATTATAATCATATTTATAACCATATTTACTGCTTTCAGTAGCGCTCCCGTAAATTCTAACACTTTTTTCTGGTCTTACTTAAAAAATGTTTTCTCTTCAAGGAGGAGAGGAGATAGAAACTTGGTTTTAATAGTGCTTTTAGTAGCGCCTCCTTATCTTTAATTAGTGCTTGCAGTAGTGCTCTGGAGGCTTCCTGAGTTTTATTTTTTTCACTCATCGCTTAAACAAAAATTTTTCTCAAGACAATGTAATCTCAAAATTACTTTTTATTTTGAACATTTTTCATATTACTCTTTAAGGACCAACGGGTAGACGAGTACTATTTAAAAAAAAAAAAAAATAGCGTGCGTTATTAAATGCAAAAATACCTTTTAAAAAGTCGTAAATAAATAAATAATGACGGGAGGGGCAGGCCGAACTTTTGCTCAAAGTGAAAAATCGCATATATATATATATATATATATATATATATATATATATATATATATATATATATATATATATATAAACTACTTCATTTACTCACATAAAATTAATATACGAAAGTATAGATTTATGCGTAAACTTTAAGTATTTACTTCAAAAGTGCCCCATACGTAGGTAGATCTAGTTAGTAAGTTATAAAATATATATGTCGATTAATCGCCATATATATTTTATAACTTACTATATATATATATATATATATATATATATATATATATATATATATATATAGTAATATAGTAAGTTATAAAATATATATGGCGATTAATATATATTTTATAACTTACTATATTACTATATATATATATATATATATATATATTACTATATATATATATATATATTACTATATATATATATATACTAAATATACTATATATATATATATATATATATATATATATATATATATACATAAAATAATAATAATCGTAGGGGAGGGGCGAAAAACTTCAACGTCAAATCGGGTCTATAAATCGGTTCTGAAAATGGGGATTTAAATCATTCAAATCTTTAAACATTTACTTTTTTTTTATAATATGATAGCTTAGTGTTAAATAATCCGCATAAATAGTTGAAAAAAAAGATGAAAATGAAAAATTTAAATGGGGTGTCGATTGTTCAAGTGCGCTTACATATTTTTTTAAAAATATTTTCTTTGCCCAAGTTGTGCGTGATTAAAACTAAAACTTGATTTTTTTTTTAAACCCTGCGTTTTTCGTGTCCAAAATTATTTATTTACGATTATTTTATTTGTACTTTTCAATGCGAGTTAGAAAAAAAGCAAAGCAAATATGTTTTCTAATGTAAAAAAAAAACTACTTGGTCGATTTACATATAAAAAAACATATTTGAGTTTTAACGACCTAACCTAGGGTAGTTTACCTCCTAAAAAGAAATCAAGATCTACTTTTTTTTTTTAGCTAATACGTTTTAATGGTCTTTAAAGATATTATAAAAGAAGGAGTTTTTATTTTTTAAATAATTAACATTTAACATTATAGCGTGGAGGATCTTTTCCTATATAAATTTAACGTAAAGTTAGACACCGGCGTAGCGAGACATGTAATCGTTAGCATTTTTTGCAAGTTGGGTGGCGGGAGTGTGGGAAGAAAGGGGAAATAATGATGATGGGGGGGGGGCTCATAAGTTCCAAACATTTTTTAAAATACGTAGAAACACTACGAAACGTGTGTTGAAAGATTTTTTATATTCTTTTTTTTTTTTGTACTAGTGCACTTATCGATCCGTGCTGAAATAATAACGTTATTATTTAAAAAGCCATTCTTAACATGGGGAGGGGAGGGTATTTTGTACCTATTCTATACTTTAACCTTACAATTGAATAAAAAAACATACCATCAATAAGTGCACTAGCACCTTTTTTTTAAGATTTGCTTTGAAAAAGTCTCACCGTTCAATACAGTCCTGGTCAAAATCATAAGACCACTTAAGAATGTAAGCGTTTACGCATATTATCGAATTTTTAATCAAACAAATTGTTGAAACCATTGCCAAAAGGGAAAATATGGTGGAAAAAAAAGAAATCCGCTTCATTCTAAACCTTAACCCTGATCTAATAATTATTTTTTAAAAAAACAAACATTTTCAACTGTTTGTTTAAAAAAAAAAAAGAAGAAATCCGCTTCATTCTAAACCTTAACACTGATCTAATAATTATTTTTTAAAAAACAAACATTTTCAACTGTTTGTTTAAAAAAAAAAAAAAATTTCTCGAACTACCGATATTACCATTGAATTAAGTGGGCTTATGATTTTGACTAGCACTGTATTACTTAATCAGTTAATTATTATTTCCTGATATTTTTATGGCTGTTAACACACACACACACACGCGCGCGCGCGCGCGCACACACACACACACACGCACGCACATGCACGCTCACACACATACACACACATACACACACACACACAAACACACACGCGCGTGCACGCACACATACACACACACATGCACACACATACACACGCGCGCGCGCGCGCGCACACACACACACACACACACACAAACTAGGGTGCACCTGTACAATACACAATCCCTCCTTGTATATATTTTTGAGGTGGGATTTTCGTTTTTCTTTTTTCAATTTTTTTCCACGAATTACACCCCTCTTATATAAAGGATTTTTCATTTAATCTAAGGGCAGTGATGTCAGAACCTTTATTATCCAATGTATTACGTATTGTTTTCGTTGGACGCCATGTTTGTTTTCGTACGCGCGTGCATTCAATTATTTGCGCACGCGCGAAATTGCGTATTGTTTTCACAGGTCGTCATGTTTGTTTTCACGCGAGCGTGCATTCAATTTTTGTGTGTTTATACGCAATTTCTGAATACTCACATGCACATTTTTGCGTCAGTAGTGTATACTCACTATTCCATAATTAGCAATAACATATACCAACCCAACGGGTCATGGGCAGTTAATATATATATATATATATATATATATATATATATATATATATATATATATATATATAAGCAAAGAGTTAATAAAATACGCTAAAAACACTTTAACAAGAGTTAAAAACATATTTAATTTCCATAAATAGAAACACAAACGCGGTGTATTGTTCTTAATCCGTGGAGTTTCGAAAGAAATACTTTTCTCCTCATCAGAGGGGAGGAATTAGCAAAATGCGGAATCATATTTTGCTTATAAAGTATTAATGAAACTGCAAGTGAGTTATACAGTGTACTTGCTACAAGTTAAAAAAATATATATATAATATATTTAAAGTTTACTATTTTGGATAATCATTGTAAACGTAATTGTAATTCTTTTTTCATTATATACATACATATATATATATATATATATATATATATATATATATAAGAAAATTAAAACTGTAAGTTGAACTTTACAATCAAAATTTATTGTTCGACTGAATACTCCAAAAATCAATTTACAAAGTCCTTATTACGCAGAGTTTCAAAGATTGCTATTCTTGTTATTCTTATCATCAGAGGACATAAAGAAATCAGCAAATTATATTTGTAGCAATGCTTGCTGATTTCTTTCTGTCCTCTGAGGAGAAGAATACGTTGCTACAAATATAATTTGCTGATTTCTTTATATGCGTATATCAGGTAAACACTACATCCCTTTGATTTCATTATATATATATATATATATATATATATATATATATATATATATATATATATGTATATATATATATATATATATATACACATTGATTTAAAGGTCATGAAGGTTTTTTGAAGCATGAAAAACGATGTTACTTTTTGTATTTAATATTTTTATTGTTATTTTTTTATATTTCAAGCGGACCTCCGCTCTTGGTCACAAAAAAGTATCGAAATGAAAAAGAAAAAGAAAGCCGTCGAAAAAACTGGAGATTTGTAGCGTGGACAGCGTTCATTCCTAGCAATCATGTTCGAAAAAGTTCACGTGGATTATTTTAGCCGTTTGTGGAAGAAGGTTGTATTTTTTATTTAATTTTATTTTTAATTTTGTTAAAATGTTGCAACGTAATAGCGTTTAATTCAAACGGCAAAAATCAGACGTAATTGATTTCAATATGTATATTGGAATTGAAATGAAATTGTTAAACGGTAACAATAATGTAATTAATAGTTATGATAATAATAGTACAGTAAAGTATTAATAACAAAGGTTATAGTTTAAATAATAATAATAATAATAATAATAATAATAATAATAATAATAATAATAATAATAAAAACTCCCGACGGCTTTTCAATGGGTAGTACATTCCGTCCTCCCCTCTATATAGATGCCACGCAGGATAGGGACGAAAATAACATTGAAAACGACATTATATAATAACATTGAAAATGAAATTTTATATATATATATATATATATATATATATATATATATATATATATATATATATACTAGCAAAAGTACCCGTCGTTGACTGGGTTCAAAAACAGTCTACAGAAAATGGACTATGATTTATGAAAGTGTGATAGGTTATGAAAAGGAAGGGTTGTAAAGAGATAGCTTCGAATTTGGGGGTATCAAAACCAAAGCAAAATATGATGAAAGTAAAAATAAAATAAATAAACCCCATAATTTATTATACCATACCTGTTCACATCGAAACACTTATCACAATATTCTGTAGATCTATACTAAAAAAAACTTGTTAAACTTTGTGACATATTTCCATTCTATAGAGGTCAGGTGCGAACGAACACCCCATAATTTTATTATACCATATTTCTTCAAACTGAAACATTATTATCAAAGTATACTTACGCAGATAGATATAAAAAGTTTTTATTAAAGTTTGTGCCTATTTCCATTCTGTGGAGGCCTGGCGCAAACGTAGACCCCACAATTTTATTATACCATCCCTATTTAAGTTAAAACATACTTATCAAAGTATTATTATGTACATCTATATCAAAAGCACTTGTAAACATTTTTTTTTTTTTTTTTTTAATTTTTTATTTCCATACTTTGTGGACCAAACTCCACGATTTTAATGAATCATCATTATGCCAGATCAAACGTACCCATTCCTGTGTCTCGATACATCTTTTATCATTATATGTGATCAGTTTTCTATAATAGTAAACCATATAGGAGCCTATTCGTGACCAAACACACACACAGACGTTCAGCTTTATATATATATATATATATATATATATATATATATATATATATATATATATATATATATAACTACTTAATTTACTCACATAAAATTAATATACGAAAGTATAGATTTATGCGTAAACTTTAAGTATTTACTTCAAAAGTGCTCAATACGTAGGTAGAGCTAGTTAGTAATTTATAAAATATATATGGCGATTAAGCTACACTGAATATTCCGCGTTTCATTCGCTCTAGGACTCCTCAGGCTTATGCGCATAAGCCTGAGTAGTCCTAGAGCGGATGAAACGCGGGATATTCAGTTTAGCTTAATCGCCATATATATTTTATATATATATATATATATATATATATATATATATATATATATATATATATATATATATATATATATAATCGGTTAAAAGTACAGTAACGCGTTCTTAAAATTTCTGGTCAAGGAGTGGTTGGGATGGTATCGAATCTGTGTGTGATACCCCGTGGGCCTCTCAATCAGCGGTGGGTCTAAAGAGTCATTTAAGAAACCAGAAAACCTTGTTTGTCAACCCTTCATATAATTAAGGATAGGAACTCGTTTTGGGTGGCCATAGAATATAGATGACAGCTGCAAAACAGATACACACAGACGCAAAGACACACACACACACACACACACACACACACACACACACACACGCACGCACACACACATACGCAAACACACGCGCAAACACACACACACACACACCACATATATATATATGTGTGTGTGTGTGTGTGTGTGTGTGTGTGTGTGTGTGTGTGTGTGTGTGTTTCAGAAGATCTTGAACATATCGGTATCGACGGTTTCAAATCCAAACAATTCTCGTCGGAAGAAACACGTTTTAACCGACTCTGTAGAGCGACTGTATATTATAGCTACGGGCAAAATGCCGATGTTGAAAATGAATAAACATTTTGACCCCTCCCTTTATTTAAAAAGTCACCAAAAATCAGGAAATTAACCAATTTTAATGAAATTTTCAGTATTTATCAAATAATGATCGCGAAATATAATGAACTAATTATTTTTATTTAAATCTTAGTGGAAATGTATTATTTTGTTTAAACAAAAAAATACCGTTACTAAAGTTATCGTTTTCTGTAGTAAATAAAAAACGAATTTATTTTTGTTTTTTTATATATAAATAAAGCATCGTAATTTGTAACAATAAAAATAAAACAAAATAATTTTACAGGAATATTGCGAAAAAGCCTCTAAAGTCCGTATTAATGAATTCGATATAACTAGAAGAAAAATTAATTTCTCGAACTACCGATATTACCATTGAATTGAGCATTGTTTATTTAATATTTTCACAACAACAAAAATTATAATTGCAAAAAATATTTCCACTTCTTTTTTTAAATTACAGGTTTCGCATAATTTTTATATGCAAGATTTTAATAATTTCCTTGCTCGCAAGAATGTGAAACTTTCGGCGTAACATATTGTTTATATAATTTTGAACAATAATTAAAAAAAAATAATTTAAAAACAGGAACATAGAAAAATAATTAAATTAAAAAATGTAAAAATTTATACAAACGTTCAGTATAGGAATGTACGGATGCAGGTCTGGGAAAAAAGAAAACTATCACACCCCTTCCTCTCTGTTAATTACATGACGTCGTTTTTACAGTCTTTCGACTGCCTGAAATTTTGGGCCTTCGTATATTCCGGGTTTAGAAAAACTTTAGTTTGTTGGGTTTTGCGAACAGCAGAATCACTCGGTTTGGGGCTAATTAATTTATGTTTTGTACAAACAAGGTGTTTTTTTTTATTATTTAATTTGATATCTTAGGACTTTACTAATTATCTTTGAAATAGACCCAGAAAACTAATATTTCTCTTTTAAAGGATTTTTACAATGAATTTATTTAACTTCAAACTTTAGCTGAATTGGTTAGCTCGCCGTGAAAACATTTTCTATAACTTTTTTTTTTTTTCACGTGTACAAATATTTTTTTTCCTTTTGGAAATAAAGTTTAGTCTTTAATCTTTCAAATACAATCAAAAAGTTGTCGGAACAAAAAATGATGATAAATCATACCGATGTGTTTCTGATATTCCGTAATACATATATATGAATAAATATTGCGCTCTTATCTGTGGCATTTTCTTTATAATCGATCGATCTGCCGGGCTTTTCTTCAACTAACTTTACACGCCCGCACACACACACACGCGCGCGCGCGCACGCACTCACACACACGTCAACAAAGTATGTAAATACATCCACTGGAAAATCTGCACAGAGATGCAACTTGACAGATCGTCGAACACCTGCGAACATGAACAACCATCGATAACATCAAACGGAAAAGTGACAGTATTCTATAAAAACAAAAACATACACAAAGAGATACACCAAAGACAAGGCCATCAAGCCAGACATTGTAATCTGGAACAAGCTCGAAAGAACTGCACTCATTATCGATGTCACAGTCCCAAATGATTTTGGCCTGAATAGAACTGAACGGGAAAAGACAACAAAATATCAGAACCTAAAAGATTACGTAAAAACTAAAGAAATAAACATTATACCGGAGCAACTTGTTTAATAAAAAAAAAGACTTTTCAGAAATACTTAGAAACAATCTCTGGAAGACCAAACTGTAAGGAAATACAGATAGCAGCCATAAAGGGAACAGCGTTTATTCTTCAAAGAGCCCTCGGATATAAATTTAAATCGTAACGAAATCAAGTGTTAGCTGCAGGAGGGATTAACCCCTTGATCTCTTAAAACTTACTAAAGTAAAATAAAGAAAAAAAGTAGATATATATACATATATATATATATAGCCTAATGCGTAAAAGGAAAAGAGAGAGTTCAATTCCACATGAGGAGACTTATCTGGATAATGCCAAGCTCAACAATTATTATTGGAGCTTATACAATAGGACAACATGAGTATGAAATGAAATCACAAAACGCTGCATCTCCTCCATGCTACCTAGCACCTTTTCTACTCTTCTGATGAGAAGCATTAGGCTTCGAAATGCCCTGACATAAAGAGTCCCTTCTATCCTCCAAATTTTGCTTGTATTCCATTATTCAATAAATGATCCATTCTATATCTACCAATATATAGTTTTGTGCCTTCATTTCATACTCTTGTTGTCCTATTATTACACACACACACACACACACACACACACACACACACACACACATATATATATACACACACACACACACACACACACATATATATATATATATATATATATGATTCATAAATTAATTAAATTGTTAGTACGAATAGTTGGGTTTAATGACTTGGTTTGATTAAATTTCAATATTGCGTAATGGAAAAATATAAAGGTAACTGCAGCTTCTCTTCTAATTTTCGGATTTCCACCATGTCAAATCACATTTCAATTCCTTTTGACTGATTGATTGTTGTTATTTCTTCTGATGAGTTAAGGGCATAATAGATTCACTGATTGATATAATAATTAAGTGATTGATTTTGCGCTACGAAACAGATACTGTCAAGAATTGTATAAGTCAACTGATTTAAAGGAATAAATTATAAGATTGTCAACATCATGAATTTTCGTAATATAAATCTTTGTCATTTATGCTATATATTGCTCTTGAATCACATTGAGCTTCTTATATAAGGATTGATATATAATAAGTAAAATATATTTCTACAGAAATATATATATATATATATATATATATATATATATATATATATATATAACAATAAGTGCTCAATGACACGCAGAGCGTAATTATTCTGTGTTTGTTTATACAAATGGCTACATATGTGCATACATGTTTCTGCTGAAATTCATTAAGAGAGACAGGTTCATCAGGTTTTATATTGGTTTTATTTTGATAAGAACTGCTTCTCTAAAAGAGATGCAAAATAACATGTATGCTCATATGCAGCTAGCAATGTTTTTATAAATATACATACTATAAATATATATACATATTTTATAAATATACATACTATAAATATATATACATATTTTAAAAATATACATACTATAAATATATATACATATTTTCAGAATGTGAGAGATGGTTGGTTGGCTGGTTGTTTTTGTTTTACGGCATATAAACCTTTTTCAGGTTATTTAATGTCGAATCTAGTTATTTTGAGGAACCATTTTTAATGGAGTATATATATAAATATATATATATATATATATATATTATTTTTTAAGTCAGATTCTATTTAATCCATAGTTGGAACCCTAACAGGTACTACCACTCCGGGTCAGAGTGTACCTGGGAGCAATGGCAATTAAAGGGTGGCTCCACACTCCCTAAGGCCCGCAAGGTGGGGCCTCACCATCGGATATAGTTTTAGGTCATATCCAGGACCAGAATGTGAGAAAGAGTATATAATTATTTCTACAGCCAGACAACGTATATATATATATATATATATATATATATATATATATATATATATATATATATATATATATATATATAGGGAATCGAAAAAATCGGAAACTTTTCTGATATCGGAATCGGTATCGGAATCGGAAAAATTTGTGCTCATTTTCCGATGCCAACAACGATTCTTTTAATTGGCTAGTAATGACCATTCCGTCAAAGATATTTGAAAAATTGGTACGTAAGGATGGTCGGGTTGTATCTGTTTGCTAACTGTTTCACAATTACGCATGTGCATTATTTATGTTAAGAATAAATACGTTTTAAAAGACGTGTTAAGCTAGCATAATAGTTATCGTACTTGACTCACCGTCCTTATGTTTTGGTTTCGATCTCAGCTCGCGTACTTTTTTTTTCTTTTACTTACAAGAAGTGAGAAAAAACATAATACTCGCATGCACATGTCTCAGTTTCTGTATGAATTAAAATATATTATTTAAGCGTATTTTACGACTGAGCAACGCCGGACGATCTGCTAGTATTATATAGTGCACATTTTTATGAATATGCTAACTACACAGCGTACTGCCTCCTTTGTTGGTAGCAACGTACCTCAATAAGATATTGCCATATACACAAAATAAACACATATATTATACTGGCCGGCCGCACGGCATTGCCCGGTCGTAAAATTCATTTAAATATGATATTTTGATTAATGCGTATTTCGAAATTCTTATTATATCATATTGAACCCAATATATATATATATATATATATATATATATATATATATATATATATATATATAGTATTTAAAAAGTTTTTTAAAAAAATACCCGTGCGCTACCACCAAGAATCGAAACCAAAACGTTTAGCTTACGATTTATTTTTTTCCTTTGACATTAATGCCTGACCTATGAAGACATCTTTACTGCAAGTCTAAAATTTAAAACATAATCAATAACTATTACGTCACACATGCATATTCGAAATGCCGTCGTTCGAACTTTACCTGACAAATTTCATTTTTCTTTTAATTATAACACTTTTGCACCGATTTTCTTCGTCTAAAACCCAAATATAATGTTTTGCGTGAGTTCGAATAAACTGTATATGAAGTTTCATGTCTGTAAACCAAAAACTTAAAAGGAGTTTGGTAAATTTTTTTAAACATATGTACGTATACATAAATATATATATATATATATATAAAAGGTTTGTGCTTACTATAACCTTTTTACGCAAATATTACGCAAGTATAAATCATATAGAATATCTGCATGAATATAATTACACGTAATAGTAAACTAAAGATGATCGTCCCGTAAGAAAACCGGAAAAAAAAAACTAATAAGAAATTAATTGAAATGAATGTTTAAAAGAATATGAAAATTAGATCTGTTGCAGATAAAAGCAATTCCACGAACCATATATAACAAAGTTGTATTTTCTTTATAAATAAATAGAAAAATAGGTTGTTAATAAGAATATCAATACACAAAAAGAAAACAAATTTAAAGGAGTATAAATATGGTGTAAATTTCAATAGCTAAGCCAACTACACGAAGTGACGACAATCGAAGTCTTAAATTCCCTGGGCTAGTGTTGATGATAAGCAGGTTCCTTCAGTCTTGGACAGACTATGGATACCCACGAAGGGTTGCGCGTGAAATGTTTGTGGCAGGAGGTGCGCGATCTCCAACCACACCTCTCCTGAGACGACATTGTTAAATACCAGTGGCAAGTGAAGTACAGGACGACTGGAAACAAATGCCGAGATAAGCGGAGAGCACATACAGCGCCTACAATTCCCAACTGGTCACCCATCTGGTACTAACCAGGCTCAACGTTGCTTAACTTCAGTGAACTGACGAGAACCGGTGTGTCAGCGTGATTATGCCGTACAGTGTTGATGATACTTTGGTCCAGAAACCGTACCTAAACCCAATCATCATCCGCTAAAGACTTT
Source organism: Euprymna scolopes (assembly GCF_053919585.1). Taxonomy (NCBI): domain Eukaryota; kingdom Metazoa; phylum Mollusca; class Cephalopoda; order Sepiida; family Sepiolidae; genus Euprymna; species Euprymna scolopes. The sequence goes on from NC_136516.1 coordinate 16,250,108, forward strand.
GTTGGAAGTAATACTGTGCCGCATGCAACAGTAAACTATTTTTCTTCCATCTTTCCCAGTTTATGCTTTCTGTCCTTCTCCAGACATTTTAATTTTTATTCCCAGCAATCATATACGTACGTAGGATAAATTTAATATGTTGCATTCGTAGGCAATAAATTCACCAATTGATGTTTATCTGCACGAATAAAACCGCCGTCATATAAATCTACCTAGCACGTGCGAAATGTTCACACGTGAGACGCACATTTTAACGTTTTTGTCTATCCGTCATGATACCTTCAACTTGCCAACCCCAAAGATGGATTTCGACGCAGACGCGGTCTGGGCCTGTAAATTAGAGATAGCTCACAGGGTTTATTAGCAAGCACGTATGTGTGCCGTCAAGAGGCAACTATTTAATAATATTATTTTTAATTTACATCATTTTCGTCTGTTTGTTTTTCCCGAGTTTTTTTTTTTTAAACATAAATGATACTTTCCGTCAAAAGAGACAAAAGGCTCGCACTTCGCTTGTGTGGGATAGGTCATGAGGCGTCGGAATACAAATATGCATACTAATATTCATCTATATAATAAAATAATTTCGATTTTCCTTCCCTGTATGATTCCAGTTAGTAAAACCTTACAATCGCTAAGTAAATATTTCACACTCATCACGTGGAGCACTTTCTAAAGTATGTTTAGCGAAATTATGCATAAATTACATCATTTAAAAATATTGCATTTATTCCGAACAAACTGACTCTCTCAAATAAGTATTTTAACAGACAGACTTTTTAAAAAGAAATATGCGAATGTACAGCCTCCGGTAATAATAGTTTGGGACTTTGTGCTTGTGCAGTGATAAAAATTCTCAAATGAACTTGTGATGTTAGTTTGTATAAAAGTGTTAAGTTTTGTCAAAATCGGACTGCCTGCTTTAATCGAATTTTTTCGATTATCGATTTTCGATATTTATCGGACGCATTCCGATACAAAACCTACGCGAGGACACTTCAAGACACATCAATTACGTTTTGGTGAAATTTAAAAAAAATCGGATTAACCATTTCCGAGTTCATCGAGAACAAACACGCTCTTACACACAAACACATGCACATACACAAGCACACACACACACACACACACACAAACAAACACACACACACACACAACGTGCCTTTTATATAATCTATATATTTATAAAAGTGAGAATGTGTGTGTGAGGACGTTTCCCAACCTATATACTCAACGACGTTTTTATCTACAGACTTGAAATTTCGTATATTGGATATTCATACACGCGAAAATTTTTTAATCGGTTTCCATCCGAAATAAAATGGCTTTAAGGGGATCAAAATTGAAAATTTGGTACTTGGGAGACATCGGGTTTTATATGTTCGTCAACTGTTTCACAAATGCCAATGCGCGAATCATTCACATTATGTTAAGAATAAGTAGGCTTGAAAATACCTTCTAAAGATCGTTGCAAGCTGGCCTAATGGTTATCGTATTGACTCACTGTCTTTAGGTCTTGGTTTCGATCTCAGCGCGAGTATTTTTTTAGTTTCAAGAAGTGAACTGTTTAGAAAAAACATAATACTCGCATGCACGTGTTGCGGTTTATTTCCGTTTTTCTACTTTATATTTTTAAAGAATTTAACGTTACGTTAAATACCGGGCAACGCTGGGTACATCTTCTACTAGTAGATAATATTGTGAAATTTTTTTGTCAGTATTCGTAATACATCTGATGGTGTACAAGTTGACACTTACAAGAACCACAACCACTCTGTAAAGCTTTATGAAGTGCCATACAATGTTACAACGTGTGAAAGTTTTCGAGCAGTCACGTCTATAGTGGTGCTGGTTGTTAGGCATGAAAATCTGTCTTGTTGAAAACAAGGAATTGGTGCAATCGGGGATGATGCAATAAGCCTACGGATTTCAACATTTTACCGCAAAGGTAATGAAAACTATTTCACGCGTGTTTGACTACATATAAAAATTAAACTAATGCCGAGTAATCAATTTACAGCGTAAACTGTGTTCCAATTAATTTACATATATATAAATACACACACACACACACACACACACACACACACACACGTGTGTGTGTGTGTGTGTGTGTGTGTGTGTGTGTGTGTGTGTGTGTGTGTGTGTGTGTGTCTGTGTGTGTGTGTGTCTGTGTGTGTGTGTGTCTGTGTGTGTCTGTGTATTATTTCATGTATAGACATAAAATATCATAAGATCATATGTCTACAATTATATAAATGCAACTTTGTCTCTATGTGTGAGATCGTTCCTTATAGACTCCGAAACGGCTGAACAGATTTTCTTTAAACTTTACAGAACTTTAGTGTATAAGTCTAAAAGTGATCTTTGTCTCAGAATACCCCGATAATTACCGATAATCGAACCCGTTTTGTTAATTTATCTATCATCGATAAAGCCATTTTTTCCATGTCGTCACTAAGCAAAAATGATAGAACAACGGACCGTAAAAATTCTACTGTGGGTAAGTTAATAGCGTTTTCTTTTTTTTTTTTTTTTGCATGACGTGGTTTGTAGGTCCAAACTCCACATGTAATTTTTTTTTTCATTAACTGCGAAAGATTTTATAAGATTTGAAAATTTATGTGTTTTTTTATTTTTTTATTTTCAATTTTTATTTTTATTTTTGCATGACGTGGTTTGTGGTTTAAAACCTCGCACGTAAGTTTCATAACTTTTCTTTTTCGTTAACTGAAAAGAAGTTTATATATAATAATTTTATAAAAGAAACAGTGGGTTCTCAATAGTGCAATGTAGATTAACATATATTTTGGACTAAGTTACTGCATGGAGAAACGTGAAGCTTCTTCCCGGGCGATTTCACGGATTTCGATGACAATAAAAATATAGGAGTATGAAATATTCATTGATCATCATTCAATCCCGGGCAATGCTGGATCTCCCTGCTTGTAAAATACACACACATATATATATATATATATATATATATATATATATATATATATATATATATATATATATATTAAATGAATAATTATTATTCGAATACTATGCTTTGTCTAATATCCGCGCACTGGAATCGAGCGTTTATTAGTCCTTAATTCCTTTCTATTCTCGTGGCAATTGTTTGGTAGCCGGAACATAAAGTCTTACCAAATAGAGTCAAAGGTAGTCGTAGTAGGGTTTCTAGTTTCTGAACGACAGGAATTGTCATCCTACACTGATGATTGCGTGCGCATGAAACACTAGTGTCCGCAGGTGTAAAAATTATATATATATATATATATATATATATATATATATATATATATATATATATATATATATATATATCCTGCCAACTTTCTCGGTTTTAATTCTTCAATCAAGAATGGAATACTGCTGCCATATCTGGGCAGGAGCTGCTAAAAACAGCCTATCCTGCCTTGACAGAGTACAAAATAGACTTCGTGGCTTAGTGGGGGATACCCTTTTCTCTTCCCTGCAACCTCTCTCCCACAGAAGAGACGTTGCAAGCCTATCTTTGTTTTATCGTTATTTCCATGGCAGGTGCTCGTCTGAACTCCAATCTCTGATCCCTCTTCGCCAATCTTTTACGAAAAACACCCGTCTAGCTGAATCCACTGTCAAAAACTTTCCCCACTCTTTATCTATGCCTAAATCAAAACGTAGATTCCAGCTCTTTTCTTAGAACTGCACGCCTGTGGAACTCTGTTCCGTCTGCCTGTTTCCCTCCTGACTACAACTTGGATGTCTTCAAGTCCAACGTAAACAAATTCCTGATTAAACGCCCCCTTAAGTAGACACTTTATTAAATATCCACACTAACGTACTGTACTTACAATAACCCTTATCCTTGAGTGGCTTCCGGGCCTTGATAAGTGGATACCACCTTGTAAAAAACAATCACTATTCATTTGTTCGGGAGGACCGTGGAGGTCTATCCTTTCACACAATATGATCTGGATCTCTCACTGATGGATTTTCTAACAGTGGATTAGCGATTTTACCGATTATATCAAAGGATCTACTTTTACCATTCAAGTTACTCCACTGTTTCTGGATTTTTACTGTTTTTTTTTTACATCTTCAAACGTCTCCTTAAAGTTTAGTATTCTTTGGATCTTCTATTATCTTTAATTATTTTTTTACATAGGCATCACTACTTATCAAGGCCCAGAGGCCACTTGGGGATAAGGGTTAAGAGTGTACAGTAGTCAATTGGACAATATAGTAATCGTTAGTAATGGAAATTCGGTAAACTTGTTAACTTATATGGAACGGCTCATTAAGAACTTGTTTATGTTGGACTTGAAGACAACCATGGAAAGCAGGCCAACGGAAGACAGTTCCACGGGCGTGCAGTACTAAGAAAGAAACTTTGTTCATGGAATCTACATTTAGGTTTAGGCACAGAAAAAGAGTGGGAGAAATTATTGATAGTGGTTTCAGCTAGAAAAATGTTTCTTGTGAAAGTTTGGCGAGGGGGACCATAGATTGGAGCTCAGACGAGCACTTGCTATCAAAATAACGATAAATCAAAGACAGGCTCGCAACATCTCTTCTGTGAGAAAGAGGTTGCAGGGAAGAGAAAACGGCATCCTCTACTAGGCTACGAAGTCTATTTTGAACCCATTAAAGCAGAATAAGTCCTTTCTGGCAGCTCCTGCCCAGATGTGGCAACAATACTTCATCCTTGGGTGTATCTGGCTCTTATATAGATAGAGAATTGCATCAACAGTGAGATACCTACTGGATCGATAGAAGGATCCCACCGTTTTTCCAGTGACCTTGGCAATGGATTTGATGGATATGTTCCATTTCAGATCAGAAGTAAAGGTCAAGCCTAGAAGCTTGTCAAAACATGAAGTCTCCCTAAGACGAGAGCGATTCATTTCAATTGATGCCAAATGTGGATCAGAGCGGTGATGATGTAAAGATAGAAGCTTGGTTTTAGAGGCATTAAAAGTAACCAGCCACCTCTTTCCCCATTGTGAACCCACATCTTGCTGCCCAACTCCCCACATAGTACCCCTGTAGATTATGTCCCTGATAGTAACCCCCAATGTGCCTTATTTGGAGTGAAAATGTACTAAAAAAATTGTACCACGTGCTCATGTTCAGAGGAGAAAGGATCAGTCAGAAGTTGGTTGTTTACGGTCTTTCATATTCTACCATAGACAGTGGTGTCATCAGCATAAATGTCTAAGAATGGTGTAAGGATATGATTTGGAAGATCATTAAGGTAGATCAGGAAGAGAGGTGGGCTCAGGATAGACCCCTGAGGGACTCCAGCTTTAATACTGTGAGCTTCTGGTTTCTGATAATATTATATTATATTATCTCAGACTTTAAAGTTTTCGAACTACGTGCTAACCAGTCAAATTATAGCTGGTTTATATAAATATTATTTCCATTAAAGATAAGAGTACTACTTTGAAACTCCATTGAATAAGGAAATAATATTTTTATCTATATCTCTTGTTTCGAATAATATATGTAAAATATAATTTGTAAACTGTTAACTTCTTTCATATACCGATTATGCTACTTAATATAAGTTCAATTGACCTATTTAAGGGAAAGTGTGGCGATAGGTTCTCCTCTCACTAACTGAAATAAAGAAATAATTAAATTGACAAATTTAACGTGTGTAATTCTTGAGCAACTCGGCTAAATTTCCTCGAGTCATTCCCGACTTGATTTAAATGGAAATTGTCTACCCCTTCTGCTTACATTCGACGCTAGGTGACGCATTTACAGGGTGACCCTCAAAAACGGGCCCGTATACACTTTATGTCATATCTCCATTATTTATTCACCAATTGCCCTTATTTTACAGGACATGGCAGAATCAACGACCGTGAGTACACCAATACCCCAGTGGGAGCTGGGACAAAGAATACACTGTGTTAAATTTTACTACAAGACAGGCTCGTTTAAGAAAAACCAGGACAGTTTCATGTGTCAGTTCGAATGTGAAAAGGCTCCATCCAAAAGCAGAATTCAGAACTGGGTGGACCATTTCGAGAAGTATGAGACCATGGAGAGCCTCAACGCTGCCAGAAAGAACCGTCCCAGCCACTCGTAACGTCCCAAGAAGCGAACAGCCGAGCTGGTCGAAAGAGTGAGAGAGTCTCTCCAGCAGAGTCCGAAACGCTCTGTGCGTAAGCGAGGTCAGTCCCTCGGTATGTCCCGTGAGACTTGCAGGAGAGTGCTGGTGAATGATATCAGGGCTTACCCATACAGAATACTAACGCTGCAGACCCTTACAGCTTCAGACAAGAAGCAGAGGAGAGCTATGGCAGTCAAGATGCTCGAGAAAATCGAGGAGACACCAAGTTTTCTTAACCTTCTTTGGAACTCAGATGAAGCCCACTTCCATCTTGATGAAAAGGCAAACTCAAAGACAAATGTCTTCTGGGGGTCCTCCAGACCCAATGAAGTAGCCACCAAGCCCCTGCACTCTCCTAAGTGCACGGTTGGACTGCAATCTCGGCCAGAGGCATCATCGGACCAATCTTCATCGAAGAATCTGGCGCAGCAGTGACAGTCACAAAGGAGCGGTATATGGAGGTCCTCAAAACCTTCAAGAATGAGCTCCAGACCATCTACCCGTCGCTCATAAGCAAGCTCTGGTTCCAGCAGGATGGAGCAATTTCTCACACCTCAAACCTGTCCCGAGATTGGCTGAAAGAGAACTTCTGATTTTTAGTGGGCACCCCATAGCCCGGACCTACCCCCCCCAGATTTTTTTCTTTGGGACTATCTTAAGGACAGAGCCTACGCAGGGAAACCCAGGACCATCACGGAACTCAAGGAAGCCATCAGGGAGGAGATGAGAGCCATTACCAATTCACTCTGTAATAACGTCATGGACAACTTTGTGCTGCGCCTCAAGAAATGCACGAAGCTAAATGGAGGCCATCTAGAACATATGCTGTAAAACGGAGAAAAAAAGGCCAAAGACTCTTGTGTTTTGATGTGATGTTTTGAATATAATAAACTAGTTATGACCAAAGTGTCATTTCATTCGGACAAAACACTAAAAAACGGGGCCTAATTAGAGTTGGGCCTGTTTTTTTGGGGGTGGGGTCACCCTACATTAGTATATGTATTTGAAAAGTATACTTTCTTTTTTTTTGCAAAAGGAATGTGTGAAAACGTTGAATTAAAAATTGGAGAACGCGTTTATTTAGAGGAAATTTAACAAGTGAATCACAAGCCACAAATTGACAGCAATAAATTCCAATAATAAATTTTAACAATAGTATTTGGGGGAGGGGTGATCGGGGGGGCATGCGTAGAAAGAAAAACAATTGGGTAAATAAATTAATACATAACTGAAAGAATAAAAGACATTTTACAATATTGTTTTAATGCATACAAATTTTAATGCTTTATATCAAATATTACACATTTTCATCTGGTTAGGATTTTCCTATAAATATTAGTATTAATATCTATAATATATAAATATTAGTATTAATATCTATATTATATAAAAATATTAGTATTAATATCTATAATATATAAATATTAGTATTAATATCTATATTATATAAAAATATTAGTATTAATATCTATAATATATAAATATTAGTATTAATATCTATATTATATAAAAATATTAGTATTAATATCTATAATATATAAATATTAGTATTAATATCTATATTATATAAAAATATTAGTATTAATATCTATAATATATAAATATTAGTATTAATATCTATACACACAATTCACACACAAGTTTTCACAATTCTTTAATAATAATCTAATAAGGAAAAACTTCAATTGGGGTTGTTATATACTCGTTATCCCTCGGCATTTCGTAGTCTAACCCTTCTGCTAAGAAAGATGGGCTAAGGGGCTAGGTTGCAAGCAGCTCTATGCGACTTTCAGCTAAGGGTATAATTACGGGTATATTATGGTATCTGATATATAGAGTAGTGATGGATGAGAGGTATGCAGTGTATCTGGGGGTTGAACTAATGTACGTGATTTTTTGCTGTTCTAGGAACTTGATATGTTTGGTAGGCGGAGTTGTACAACCATCATCCCGTGCGCAATTTGTATGTTGATAGTTTGTTTTTTTAATTTTTTAACTGGATTATTATTGATTGGACACTAATAAACCAGATTATGAAAAAAATGTAAAAAAAAATCATTATTTCGACATTTAAAAGGGGTGCTCACTTTTTAGTTACAACGTTCTGGTAAATCGGTCACTTATTTTTTTTTCTATTTCCTAAACACTGAAGTGAATTATTGTCCAAACATGGAATTTAATAATTACCATTTTTCATTGTCTTTATATTGCCCCCTTTTTTATTCTTGCTTGCTTTTTCCATTTTGAACATGTGCTAATAACAAAATTATGGCTACTTCCGGAAACCCAAGATGGGAATTAATGAATACACTGAATGGAACACTGATAGAATATACCTATGACATGGCCCTGCAGGACATGGCCCTGTAGACGTATGCCAGAGCCAAACTTGACAACCTTTGCTGGAGATGCTGCAGGTGCAAAAGTACCATATCTTTACGGAGTGGTACATTTTTCGAATACGCAAAATTGACAATTTCAACAATTTTGCAAATAATGTCCCACTTCGTAAGATCCATTACATTCATCTATTATATAAATCTCACATTTCTGTTTAAATATATGTATGTATGTATGTATGTATGTATGTATGTATGTATGTATGTATGTATGCCTCATGGTCGGGTCACCGGCGACTAAATTGGTTCCCCCACCAGACTTGTTTGGTGAGGAGGGCGGCTAGTCTCCCTGAAGGATTAAAAACAAGACCTTTCAAAGGGCGGATGAACCCTTTTTAGAGGTCAACGGCCAACTAGCACCGTGTATATTTGTGTGTATGTATATATGTGTTGGGGTGGAGAGGGCTCCCGTAAGCCGTGGTGAAGGCAGCCTTTCTAGGAGAAGCAAATCTATGATTTAAAAAAACATAAAGCGGGAGACCAGTACTCGCATTAAGCTGATCTGCAGTTTAATTTGTTGCTGGCTATCTTCCTCTTGCTTGTTGCTGGATCTCAACATTTTGAACCGAGAGAGAGAGTTAGCTGTCATACAAAGCTAAGACTCTGTAACTTCATCTTTGTATAGATACTCCTTCCGGCACTTGGGCTCATGGACTTTAAGTGTCCGAGAGAGTGGCATTCGTCTGGCAAGACATTGCAATCATCATCAATCATCATGTATGTATGTATGCCTAAACTTTCGACAGAGGCGACGGATTTTCACGAGATTGATATTGTTTTGAAGCTCGACTCTTCGGACGATTAATATCGAAAAATTGGCTAAAAGCATTAACTCCTTCACTCTCCACTGGGCACTTTTCTACGAGGAGGGGTCATTTTTTTCGCTGACATTTTCACAAGTCATTCAAACCTCGCGTCAACGACGTCGCATAAAACATGTTATTTCGACAGCCCGTTGTGTCACAATCGCGGTGGGCGCATCGATAAGATCGTTTTTTTTTTACCTTCTTTTCCTCTCGTATGTTACGAGTTCGAACCTGCTTACTACTCCAATTGTCTTTTTTTTTTTTGAGCCCTTTGCTTTTGCTCAAAGAACATCCTTACATACACCACTTCTTTTCCGCCTTCGCGTCACAGGTTCGAGCCTGCCTGCCTACTACAACTGTTTTTTTGGAGTGGGGGGGTCAACACACACGCACAAACACCCGGACAACGTCGGATACCACGGCTAGTTTTAAATAAATCTCGGCGAAGACTTCTTGAATCAGCATTTATTCTAAACTCTAAGATAATTAAACAACATCACAGCTTCTACCACTTGTTCTTATAATCAGCAAATTAATACTAATCGAACACTGTACTACATTCGCAGCATTTTTTTTGCATAATTCAACCCAATGAATATTTAGATGCTTTAAAATACATAGCAACTAACAACAAAAAGCATCATTATACCACCAGCAAATAAATGTGGTGTTATAGCAGAAATGAAGAACAGCACATATGCAAAAAGATACTAACAGGCAAGAACACATGCCACAACACAGACGTCTAAACTAGAGATAAGATCATTGAAATAATAAAATCTTTCATATGTTTAATACCACTCCAACATTCCCATGTTATATGACCTTCCCAAAACACACAAACCGGACATCCTTATGCACTCCGTAGTATCTGGCATCAGTAACACTACACACAACATCGTATGTGTCATAGCTAATATCTTAAATCACTAATGGGTACAATCAACAATTCCAACAAAACTAAAAAAAAAAAAAGAACCTAAACACCTCCGGAAATTTATTGAACAAAATAATAAAATAACATTAATGTACAAAACACAACTATACCAAGCTTAAACACAATATCTGTTTTTCTTTAAGAACTAGCAGAGCATCTGCCGTTGCCTAATCATAAAATACGCTAAAATATGACATTTTTATTTATGCAAATTTCATATTTATTATTATAGAGCAAATACTCTATTTATTATTATATTGTACCCAATATATAGTAGTGATTGTTAAAATTGAAAACATATATGACTTAGGTGCCATCAGCTAGAATTGAAACCAAAACATGTAGCTCTCCAGCATTATTTGTTACCATGTGAGCTAAGTTCACATGGACATCAGCACCTAAAAAATTAACATAGTAAAACGTGCAAATGTATATTTTCCCAGACGTACAAAAGAACTTTAAGTCGACTTAAGCCTGCCAAGTTACAATTACAGCTATTTTGCTGGCTAAAAACTAAACTGGATATGTTCCACGGGTCCGAATCACCTATATATCAAGTCTCAAATCTGTCGACCAAAAATTGACAAAGTAGTTTGATAGAGACCATTCCACACACACGCACACACACGCACACACACGCGCACACACACACAAAGTTACTTATATTTATATATATATATATATATATATATATATATATATATATATATATATATATATATATATATATAAGTTTCGTGGTTCAATTTTAAATTCTGGAAAAACAACATATAGAGACATATATTCGATTTAAGAACTTGACAAAGGAATACATAGAAAGGGTTATTTTAATTTCCTTAATCCATGGATTTTCAACACTGGCACATATCATCAGAGGAAATGAAATGCAGTTAGCAAAATGTTCAGCTGCGAATGGACGCTATTTTGCTACAGGGATACTATGTGAGAAGTTTTGCAGCAAGATGTTTCACGTATGTCGCAATCGTCTTATTGTGTCAGTATGATTGACATTTATCACTGCGCCCAGCAGTAGGAAGACAAAGACCTCCGGGCAGAAAGGTATAAAGCATCTTCTTCTTCCATATATCATCCCTAGCTATGTAACAATAGTAGTTTTAATAGAAATACATGTGCCCCATGTAACGCCAGGTACCCCTACTAGCTATCTATCTATATATCTATAAAAGTGAACGTGTCTGTGCGTGTGTCTGTGTGTCTGTGTGTGTACATTTTCCTACGCGATAACTCTGTCAATTTTCAGTCTACAGATTCGAAATTTGATTTACAGGTTACTGAGATTTTGGGAAAATCTTTTAAATCCGTTTTCGGCCAGAAATTTGGCTGTTAAGGGGTCAAAGTTAAACAATTTGACCTTTGAGAACTCTACCAAACTACTCCGCCAATTTTGAGTCTAAAGACTTGAAATATTAGATATAGGTTCCTTGTACATGGATCTTAATAACTTGATTTGAGCCCCAAACAATGAATGTTAAGGGTTCATAATCGCGTTCAAAGTTTAAAAAATTGACCTCTTTTATTTATTTATTTTATTTTATTTAGTTTATTTATTTATTTTTTTTTTGGCTCAAGATACACCTCCAAACACCCGGGAAACGCCGGGCTAAAATGCTAGTATATAAGAAAGCAAAAATTTTAAATAGAGATACAACTAAAGCAATCAAGGTGAATATTTGTTGTTTTTCACTTTATTTATTTATATATTTTTTTTTGCAAAGCATTTGTTTTCATATCCGGTAGATGTGGGCAATATTTATTTTCTATACTAATCTGTTACTCATTATGTTCTTCGACAAAAAAAAAAAAAAAAAAAATCCCCGACGTAAGGAACAGGAGTGGGAAGTTGATAATGAAACATCTTGTTTTGTTATACGTTCTGACCGAGATTTTTTTTTGTAACGCGATTCAACATTCAATATTTTTTGCAAGGATGTTATCACTTATCAAGGCCCGAAGGCCACTCGGGGATAAAGGTTAATGAATGTTACGTGTTAGTGTAGTAATTGTTAATGACGTAAGTACGGTACACTTGGCCGTGAGTGCATGATGATCAATGGTATAAGTTGGGTATAATTTAAGGAAGCAGTTTAACAAGAATTTGTTGACATTAGATTTGAAGGTTATCATACTGTAGTCGGCTTGGAAGCAGGTAAATGGAGCTGTGTTCCACATGCGGGTAGTTCTAGGAAAGAAGCTGTGTTTGTGGAATCTGCGTTTAAATTTTGGCCCAGATAGAGAGGGAGAACTGTTGACAGTGGTTGTAGCTAGTCGAGTGTTTTTGAGAAGGTTTGACAAAGGGAGACATAGATTGGAGTTCAGACGAGCACTTGCCATGAAAATAACGATATAGCAGAGACAGACTCCCGACATCCTTTCTGTGGGAAAGAGTATGCAGGCAAGAAAAAAAGGCGTCACTTACTAGATTTCGAAGCAGGTTAACATAATATATATTTTTTTATTCCGAACCACAAGAAAACGAATTTATTTCAACGAATTTATTGAACGAATTTATTTCAACGAATTTATTTCAACGAATTTATGAACCACAAAACAACGAATTTATTTCAACGAAGTTATTGAACGAATTTATTGAACGAATTTATTTCAACGAATTTATTTCAACGAATTTATTTTAACGAATTTATTGAACGGATTTATTTCAACGAATTTATTTTAACGAATATATTTCAACGAATTTATGAACCACAAAACAACGAATTTATTTCAACGAATTTATTTCAACGAATTTATTGAACGAATTTATTTCAATGAATTTATTTTAACGAATATATTTCAACGAATTTATGAACCACAAAACAACGAATTTATTTCAACGAATTTATTGAACGAATTTATTTCAATGAATTTATTTTAACGAATATATTTCAACGAATTTATGAACCACAAAACAACGAATTTATTTCAACGAATTTATTTCAACGAATTTATTGAACGAATTTATTTCAATGAATTTATTTTAACGAATATATTTCAACGAATTTATGAACCACAAAACAACGAATTTATTTCAACGAATTTATTTCAACGAATTTATTGAACGAATTTATTTCAATGAATTTATTTTAACGAATATATTTCAACGAATTTATGAACCACAAAACAACGAATTTATTTCAACGAATTTATTTCAACGAATTTATTGAACGAATTTATTTCAATGAATTTATTTTAACGAATATATTTCAACGAATTTATGAACCACAAAACAACGAATTTATTTCAACGAATTTATTTCAACGAATTTATTGAACGAATTTATTTCAATGAATTTATTTTAACGAATATATTTCAACGAATTTATGAACCACAAAACAACGAATTTATTTCAACGAATTTATTTCAACGAATTTATTGAACGAATCTATTTCAATGAATTTATTTTAACGAATATATTTCAACGAATTTATTTTAACGAATATATTTCAACGAATTTATGAACCACAAAACAACGAATTTATTTCAACGAATTTATTTCAACGAATTTATTGAACGAATTTATTTCAACGAATTTATTGAACGAATTTATTTCAACGAATTTATTTTAACGAATATATTTCAACGAATTTATTTCAACGAATTTATTGAACGAATTTATTTCAACGAATTTATTGAACGAATTTATTTCAACGAATTTATTGAACGAATTTATTTCAACGAATTTATTGAACGAATTTATTTCAATGAATTTATTTTAACGAATATATTTCAACGAATTTATTTTAACGAATATATTTCAACGAATTTATGAACCACAAAACAACAAATTTATTTCGGATGTCTCGGTGTTTAACAGGAGTTTGTTACGCTTACATGCTTGTTTTCTGGAGCACGTCTGCACAACTAGGTGACAAATACCCAACTCTCGGCTTTAATCTTTTTTGACCTGTCAGTTCCAGTGACGTAGCCGATTAAAGGAAACGTCTCCTTAACGTGATCTCTGGTCACCTATTTAAATGTGGCATGAATTATCTATAAACTCTTGACTTTTACATATTTAACTTTCAGCTAAACTTATTTTACCAAAGCAATCTCTGTCCACCCCCTCGCCAATCTTTCGCGATAAACACCCATCTGGCTGAAACTGCTGTCAGTAATTTTCTCCACTCTTTATCTGTGCCTAAATCAAAACGTAGTTTCCATGAACAAAGCTTCTTTCTTAGAAATTCACGCTTGTGAAACTCTCTTCCGTTTGCCTGTTTCCCACCTGACTACAACTTAGATGTCTTCAAGTCCAACATAAACAAATTCCTGATAAATCGCCTCCCTAAGTAAGACACTTTATCAGATC
>NC_136516.1:16267191-16302191 GCF_053919585.1 Euprymna scolopes
CACCAAAGCGAGGAGGGTCAAGAAAGATGGAAAGACCGAGGAGAAAAACACTAGCCAGACCTCCGCTGGACGAGTGCAAAGAGGACTGGGACCTTGGTGAGACTTGTTGCCATCCAAATTCCAGTGAAGACCAATGGTCGCCACCAACTAGAAACCAATGGTAAGCGGTCGCTATGATAACACAAATCCATCTGCAATTGTTATCGACAGAGGTGGAGAGTACTGGAAATCTGGGAAGACTTGAATTCACTCAGACTCCAGAGAATGCCACAAGTTATTTTCAAAGAGAAATCTTTGATGATGGCCTGTCTGACTACTCCTAATGATAATAATAATTCTGATTTCGTTTATCAACGTCTCCCTGAAAAGGGGTGGAATTCATTTCCAGAGGATTTCCCTCAATCCCGGCTCCAAACCAGGAGCTTCAAAGGGGTTTTCTAATGATGTTGGTGGTACCTACAATAGAAGAAGTCTGAAGGCTGCCTAAAACATCGGGGAGTCATAGTTTTTTCAATTGTTCTTCCAGACGACTTGATACTACTCCTAGCGTACTTACTACGATC
This sequence comes from Euprymna scolopes, assembly GCF_053919585.1. NCBI lineage: Eukaryota > Metazoa > Mollusca > Cephalopoda > Sepiida > Sepiolidae > Euprymna > Euprymna scolopes. The sequence continues at coordinate 16,267,755 of NC_136516.1, forward strand.
GGGATTATTTGTGTTTTAACCCCGTGTATACGCCTTATCTCCAAGGTCAAAGGAGCATAATTACTCCACTTCTCGTTCTCCTTCTCTCTCATATTCCTGTCCCAGGATACTGAGATGTCTACAAGCTGCCAGTTTTTTGAGATTTTGTCAATGACGACCAAATTCGGACGATTATGTTCCAATTGCTTGCTCGTTATGACACTTTTGTCCCATCTCTACATACCTCTACATCTCCATCCTTATTTGTTCTCACTTCATCAGGCACCTTCTCAAACCATTTTCCAGAACACTTCACCCCAACCTTCTTACAGCCTTCCCAATATATCCGGAGTCCCATGTGATCGATAATAATAATAATTCTGTAAAATCTTAGACTTTGTGTGAATATCAAAGAAAAGGAGAAACGGAGCAAATACACAGAGCTAGCCAGAGAGCTAAAAGGGATATGGAAGATGAAGAAAATCAAGATAATACCTATAATATTAGGAGCACTAGGAACAATCTCGAAAAACTTTGAAAAAAGAATGGGAGAAATTGGAATCAAAGGAATGAATGGAAAAATACAACGAACAACAATAATGAAAACGGCTGAAATATTAAGGAAAATCCTTGAATGTGGAAACTAACACATATGAGCAACAAGTGCGGGACAGACAAACTGATGCAGAGGCAAAACATGAAACACCACATGGAACCAAGAACACTGAAGCCGTATATTGTCCTCCCATCCATTACCACATCACTGGACCCTCCTCTAAATAAAAAAGTGAAACCAAACAGCCATGTAGAATCAAGGGGGAAGGAAAGACCGAGGAGATAGCACTGACCAGATATCCGATGGATAAGTGTGAAAAGAACTAGGATTTGGGGGAGGCTTATTGCAACTCCAATTCCAATGAAGATCAATAGCCGCTGCCAACGAGAAATCAATAGCAAGCAGCTGTTGCGATAATGCAAATTTATTTTCAAATGTTATCGAAAGAGGTGGAGAGTACTGGAAACCTGGGGAGACTTGTTGTCACTCAGCTTTCAGGGAACATCACAGGCTGTTTTCAAGGAGAGATCTTTGATAACGTGTGTGAAAGCTCCTTGTGAGCCAATAATAATAATAATAATAATAATAATAATAATAATAATAATAATAATAATAATAATCAAATAAATCAAATTTAATGTAGAATACATATATTAACGTTATAAAGTAATCTGCTATATCTACTTATGGAATAATAGACATATCCAGAAACGTTACCACGGATCAATTCATGGCAGTTACGGTCCCAGAATCATGACGTATACCTCTATAACATATTTCTGTTAATACACTTTTTGTTAATTATATTATGTTATCATTATCTTGATTATTACCGGCCTGTAAGACTACAACACATCGCAACAACAATTTAAAAAAATATACAAGAGTAAATACCGAATATGCAAAGGAATAAAAATAACTGAATTTAAAAAAACTAAAAAAAATATCTAGTCAATAAAATATTAAACGAATACACTTTCTGCATATCCAAACTTTTGCTACAACGTTAATATTCAAGTATAACAACGTTTGAATAATTTCTTTAAAAATGTAAATAATATTAGTGTTTTGAAAATGGGTGTATTTCTCACGAAATATCAAAATACATGTTCTCCCTCATCCTAGACTCTAATAACAGTAAGTAAAAAGCAATTAGAATTTATATCGACCGTTTATACACAAATAAAATAAAAATCTACTGTCACGAATTTAAAAGTAACTAACTAAGTTATATTGCATTAATATAAAATAAGTGTATTAATAGAAACAAATAATGGCCTTGCAAGGCACAAATAATAAATGATTATAAAACATAAAATAAGTTAATAAAGGATTATTGTTTTCTGCTTATCAAAACAGCTTTTTAAAAAACGGAAATACCATTTTCTTTTGAGAAAGGGTGTGTTTCTCTTGGAATATCAAATTACATATATGGCACTTGTGTGTTTTGTTCAAATCTTTCGCTGTTCCAGACTCTACTATATTGGAAACAGCCTTATTTTGTTGTGTTACCAACATCACACTCAACCTTGAGGTAGTTGCCTGTCTAGCTGCACTGATGAGCTGTGAAACAGCGAAGCAGTACTGTATGTGGAGGACTATAACGCTTCTCATCTTGGGTAGAGCATATTGAGAAGTGATACAAGAATTACCATTAGCGTATAAGCGATGCTCTTTGTGTAAACAAATCGAGCTTAGGTATTTCGGACGATGTCAAAACATCGTTAAACTCACGACTCGCTCAGCAGCAGCCGATAGTATAATGGTTAGGAGCCTTGACTGTCGTACAGACGGTCGGGTTTCAATTCTGGCTTGAGGTAGTTGCACTGATGAGCTGTAAGACTGTATGTGGATGACTATATATATATATATATATATATATATATATATATATATATATATATATATATATATAGTAGCGTCCAAAACTAAGGGACGAAATTTTAAAACCTAATATTTGTTAGAAATAACAACTGTGAAAAGCTGAAATTTTGACAACTGGTAGTCGTTATCATCCATAATAACATACTAAAATTTGAATCATTTGCAAAGGATATAAAAAAGAATTATAACAATTATTTATTTATTTTCAAAAAAAGATCGTTCAAATGTAAGGGACAAAATTGACAAAACTATATTTAATATTTTTGCATTTGGTTTAATATTCAGCAAACTTCGTGTAGAGCGAGCCACCATATTTGTAATGGTCTGTCGCGTTGTTTTTTTGGGCTTTGTTTTGTAATAAGGTGTGTAATCCGGAATAATAGATTGTTCATCTTTCAGTGAATGAGAATTGCCGGAATGTTAGAAAGAAGAAATTATTATTTTTTAAATCAGGAAATGAAAGGATAATTATATGTCTATGAGTGTATGATCCATTTCCGAAGTGTGCCAGGATAATATAGTTATAATGTTTATATTTCTTGTCGGTCTTAACTAGGTGCGGTAGAAGGACTTTAGATTTAGAGGGAAAAATATGAACTACTTCGTCTAAAGAATATGCGATTGTGATAATGTTACTCCTAGGATGTAATGTAGGATTTTATTATAACGACTAAATGTATCTATAATATCGTTCTAAAGTGACATAAGATAATGGCTGATAATCTTGACATAATAAATTTGTATGTAGCATATGTTGTTGCAAATCTTCGTTCCAGAGGGGAAATTCTGCAATCAAAATATTATATGAAACAAAGCTCGCTATTTTTATGAGCAGAGATATATTTTCAAACCTATTTATCCTTAACATAAGAAAGCTGTAATCGTTTTCGACCGCGTATACGCAGTCGTGAAACAGTTGACAAAGAGATACAAATCCAACGACTCTTCCGTACGAAATTTCTCATTTTTACCCCTTAGCGATACGTTTTAACCGATTAAAAGTTTCCATATGTCTTATATACTAAATTTCAGGTCTAAAACAAAAATTCGTTGAGTATATAGGTTGAGAAGTGTCCTCACCCCCACACACATAATCACTTTTATAGATATATAGATAGATTATATACTATGTATTCAAATTCTGTTGACGCAACAAAAACGAGGAGTACTTTACTGTTTTATATGAGAGTGTGTGATTTGTTTTGCGTTCTCTTTCTTTCTTTCTTTCCCTCTTTCTTTCTCTCTTTCTTTCTTTCCCTCTTTCTTTCTTTCTTTCCCTCTTTTTTTCTCCGTCTCTCTCTTACCTTCATTGTTTACTTTCCTTTTTATCAGCTTTGTATTTATTTTTATTTTTATATTTCCCCGTCTTTTTCTTCCTCTTGCGACCTCTATTTACAACTGGTCTCCTTTCTAGCCATTTGTTTTTCTTTGTCCTTTCCACTCTCTTGTCGTCGCGTGGGTGAAGCTTCGACGCCGCCATCTTGTTCACTGAACTACATGCCTGCTTCTCAAGCACATGATAGCCAGGGACACTTGAAAGACGAAATTTATTTCAGAAACATTTCCGCTTCTACTTCGCATCTCGCGATGCAAAGTTGTTCAATCTGAGATTCGCCAGGTAAAAGAGGTTAATACGTCGACCCACAAATAGACTAGAGCTGGCACACAAAGGAGAAATATGCATAGCTATGAGCACGCGCTATCAAATCGCTAAAACAAAAGCACAGAGAGAGTGTCGACCTCCACCAATTCTTAAAATACTTCAACTTATTTCATTTTAATAACCACTAATTTTATCTCAACAAAGCCGCCATTCGTCCATACATGTAGTATTCCATCGGCGCAATGTTACATCTCTGTGTCTCTTTTACAAGTACTTTAATGAAATGTGCTGTTACTATACAATAGCACTGTCTCTTTCTCGACGTATATACCCTCAACTTACTCGACAAGCTGCCAAATCGCTGCTGTTCATTATTGAGGCACCTATATAATGGAAAGCCTACTACTCTAATAATAATGTCTTCCTTTGACGAGGCTGCTCAGGCATTTTTGAAGGCCAGTCCTATGCACCTTTGGTGCTGGACTTTGAATTCCCACGTTCCGGCCTTGTGTCACGCTTTGTGGTAATAAAGAAAAAAAAATACTAACAGTCTCATTCAAGCACGACGTGGATGAGGACCATTACTAGAAACTCAATTATATATATATATATATATATATATATATATATATATATATATATATATATATATATATATATATATATATTATCCGTTAGAAGCGCTGGCTGAAATTTGGAAATAAAATACGTATTGAATACGTTTGAAGCTAAAATTGCAACGCCAATTTTTTTAAAATAAACAAGTGTTTATTTTTAAGAAATTATTATTAAGAAATATATTTCCGAGTAAAACTCCCTTGTCAGTCTTGTGTTTTTTTTCTTCTTTTTCTTCGCCATGATGTTAAGAAAGTTGGATGAGCTGCGGTAATTTTATGTTTTTATTATAAGAGATGAGAAATAAAGGTTACGTGTAACTTTATTATATCATCAGGTCAATAAATGAAAGAATAAGAGAGAAAGAACCTTTTTAACCCATCACATTACGAAGCTAAATGCTTCTCATCAGAAGAGGAGCATGGCCAGCATCATATCAAATATAATATATAGACGAACGATGGTTAGAACATTTAGATTAGAAATAAATGGGAGTATATAATAAGATGTATTAAAGGAGTTATAAAACAAAGGCGTATATAATAAGATGTATCAAAGGAGGTATAAAATACAAGAATTTAAAAAATTAGAGCATAGACAGAAAGACGGGGTAAAGCATACGTGTATAGGAGGATAAAGAAATATAAAGAATACATAAAAATTAAAAATAAAGAGAAATAAAAAAAAATAAAATATAGGAGAATAGAAAACGCAAACGAATACAAGAAATAGAGATGGCTAAGAAAAATAAAAATTAAAAATAAAGAGAAAAAAATAAAATATAGGAAAATAGAAATAAATACAAGAAATAGAGATGGCTAAGAAAAAAAAATTAAAAATAAAGAGAAATAAAAAATATAATATAGGAAAATAGAAATAAATACAAGAAATAGAGATGGCTAAGAAAAAAAAAATTAAAAATAAAGAGAAATAAAAAATATAATATAGGAAAATAGAAATAAATACAAGAAATAGAGATGGCTAATAAAAATAAAAATTAAAAATAAAGAGAAATAAAAAAAATAAAATATAGGAAAATAGAAATAAATACAAGAAATAGAGATGGCTGAGAAAAATAAAAATTAAAAATAAAGAGAAATAAAAAAAAAATAAAATATAGGAAAATAGAAATAAATACAAGAAATAGAGATGGCTAAGAAAAATAAAAATTAAAAATAAAGAGAAAAAAAAATAAAATATAGGAGAATAGAAAACGCAAAAAATACAAGAAATAGAGATGGCTAAGAAAAATGGGGATCATTAAATAAGAATAGAGGATAGAATAAAGAAGAAAATTCGAGAAGTGTGGGAGGCAGAAAAAGCAAACAGAAACACATATAGCAAGGATTTTTTATATATAATAATAAGTGAAGAAACAGGAAATAATGTAATAATAATTAAAAAAAAAATTTTTAATTTTAAATTTAAAAATAATAATTTTTTTGAAAAACATACAATAAAAATGTTAAATTAAAAAAATAATGATTTTTAAAAAGAATATACAAAAAATAATGATTAAATTAAAAAAATAATGTTAAATTAAAAAAAAATAATGATTTTTAAACAGAATATACAAAAAATAATGATTTTTTTATTTTTAAAAAGAATAAAAAATAATGATTTTTAAAAAGAATATACAAAAAATAATGATTTTTTGATTTTTAAAAAGAATATACAAAAAAAAGTTCAAATAAAAAACAATGAATATTTTAAAAGAATAAACAATAAAGCTCTTCAAATTATAAAGTAATAATGATTTTTTTAAAAAGAATAAAACAAAAAATTTTTAATTAAAAAAGAATAATGAATTATTTAAAAAGAATAAACAAACAAATTTCAAATAAAATTTTCCCCTCTCTCTTTCTCTTTGTCTTTCTTTCTCTCACTCTCACCTCTCTTTCTGTTTCTCTCTCCTGTTCTCTTTTTCTTCCTTTTCTCTCTCTCTCTCTCTCTCTCTCTCTCTCTCTAAGTCTTTAATAAATTCGAGATTATATATGTGGTAATGCTTACAATCAACACATTCATCCATTTTTTTAATCTTCTCAGAAGAGATACAAATGATTTGTATTATTTACTTTTTTCGGACTACTATTCTTATATTGAATGCTGTTTGCATAACATTTCGGCCGATTTAATTTCCGAGCTTCTTCGAAGTCGGGATTTTTTCTGTCGAACTCGGGAATCTAGAGAACTTCGAACGAAACCCTTTATTTAATCCACAGGGATAGCTTACTCTCATTCTGTCACCCATGACCAGGAAAAATCCTAAGTAACCCCCTTTTGTATCGCCAGCACTTAGAATTAGACCTTTAATCTTGAAAGAAGTGTCACTTCGAATTGAATGTGTACTTAGTACTTTATTATATATAATGCTCCTTGTCTTGGGTTGAGCATATTGGGAAGTGATATACAAATTACCATTAGCGTATGGAGCTATGCTCTTTGTGTAAACAAATTGAGCTTAAGTATTTAGACAATGTCAAAACATTGTTAATTTATTGCCCGCATAGCAGTAGCCGAATAGCGTGACGGTTAGAAGCTCCGACTGTAATTTAGAGGGTCGGATTTTTCCATGCTGGCTTGAGGTAGTTGCTTGTCTAGCCGCACTGATGAACTGTTAAACAGCGAAGCAGTACTGTATTTGGATGGATATATATATATATATATATATATATATATATATATATATATATATATATATATATATATATATATATATAAAGTGACGTTGTCTGTTGGGACGACGAACGGTCAATTTTTAATTTACTGATTTTTGACTTAAACTTGGATTTGTGAAACTAGTTTGATTTTGTTTGAACCAATAAAAATAGTTTGTAACACATCAAAATTGAATAAAAATGGAACTTGTCAGCCGTAAGTCCACTTCAACTCCTCTTATACGCATATACAAATATACATTTATACGTTAAAGTCGGTTAAATTTTAACGTTTTCTCATCCACCTGTGTGTGCTCAAAATAATAATAAACCTGGAGCCACAAACATTTTGATTTCGGTTCTAGCTGACAGCACACACGTCATGTATATATATATATATATATATATATATATATATATATATATATATATATATATATATATACACTTTTGAAATTACTAATATACATTGGGTACAATATACTAATCCATAAAGTATTAACTCTATAATAATAAATACGAAATCTTCATAAATGAAAATATCAATTTAAACATAATTTAAGACTGGGCAACGCCGATAGTCTGCTAGTATATATATATATATATATATATATGTATATATATATATATATATATATATATATATATAAAGCTGAATGTGTGTGTGTGTGTGTGTGTGTGTGTGTGTGGTCACGAATATGCTCTTATATGGTTGACTATTTAAAAAAACTGATTACATATAATAATAGAAGATGTATCGAGACACAGGAATGGGTATGTTTGATCTAGCAGAAGGCTGGTTCATTAAAATTGTGGGGTCTGCGTTCGCGCCTGGCCTCCATAGAATGGAAATAGGCACAAACTTTAATAAAGACTTTTCATATCCATCTGCGTAAATATACTTTGATAATTATGTTTCAGTTTGAAGAAAGATGGTATAATAAAATTATGGGGTGTTCGTTCGCACCTGACCTCCATAGAATGGAAATATATCACAAAGTTTAACAAGGTGTTTTAATATAGATCAACAGAATATTGTGATAAGTGTGTGAACAGGTATGGTATAATAAATTATGGGGTTTATCTATTTTATTTTTACTTTCATCATATTTTGCTTTGGTTTTGATATCCCCAAATTCGAAGCTATCTCTTTACAACCCTTCCTTTTCATAACCTATCATACGTTCACTACTTTTTTGTTTCAGTCATTTCTATATATAGTATGATTTTAGCAAAATATACCATTAAGAGGTTATCTCATTTGCATATTGCATTAAGGAAAATCGATTTTATTAAATAACTTTATGTTAATTATTGTTTATAGCGAGAGAATTGTTTTAAGTGTTTTATTTAAATTTGTTATTTAAATTAAATTTATATTGATAATATATTTAGTTTTATTTATTTTTACTGACATCGATTTTTTGCCAACTGGTTTGAGTTATTTCTCCTTGTTATTTTTTAAATATGTAATTTATTTTATTTTTTACCGACATCGATTTTTTACAAACTGGTGTGAGTTGTTTCCCTTTGTTATTTTTTAAATTTTTTTCTTTAAACTTTCAAGCCTTATTTTTTGGAATTAGTTTAAATAAAATCATTCTCAACGTGATTTCGCAATTAACGTTGTAGTCCAGTGGATTTTTATTTAAAAATAAACAAATAATTCAATTCAACTATGGTTTCTTTATTTAATAAAAAAACTTTCATTTACATTATTTTACCAGTTTTTTTTTCTTCGCATTTTTTTTTTTTTACCTTGTAACTGCTATTTTTTTCTTTTAAACAACACAATAAGCCATAACTCATTTCTAATCACTTCTACCGAAATATTTGTTGAAGCAGTTTTCACATACTTCTTTCTTTGGGAGATTACATTTTCGTGTTTTTATCCGTTCATTTAAACTAAGAACAATTTCCATATTTCGATTTTTTTTTCATCAGAGGGTTACATTTTTATTTAAAAGAAACAAACTATCCAATCCAATTACGATTCTTTACTTTAAAAAAAACAAAAAAACTGTCATTTAAATTTTTACCAGTTTCTTCTTCACATTTTTTGACATCGTAACTGCTAATTTTTTTACCTTATAATCTCTCTATATAAATAGTTATATATTTATTTTTCTCCGGAAAAGTTAAGTTTTGTATGGTTTATTTACATTTTTTACACTCAATCGAACACACGCACCCGAGTGCTACGAATAAAAAAATGTAAATAAACTGAATTCCGGAATAACTGCTTCTTTACGAATCTGCTCAGACTTCCATCTATTATGAAGCGCAACAGAAGTAACAGTAAAGTGTAGTATCTGTTCTTCAGATGCTGCACTTCAATTTCTTGTTCTCTGTCAGTAGAGGAGAAATCCTTCACGACTGAGACAATTTTTATTTTTGTTCCTTTTCTCCACGTTAAAAAAACGACCCTGGTGTCTAACTCTGTCCCGTGGGGAGGCATTGTAAATAGGAACAGTATTTCAACAACTCCACATGCTCAAAGGATGAGGCTACGTCGTCAGTCTGAGAATTGGGATGAAAGAGAAGTACGACTCTCATTGCAATGGCAAAGACAGAGAGATGAGAACTCTGCTGAAAGAGAAGAATGCCTATCAAGACAATTACAGTACCAAATAGAGTCCCGTCAAAATGAATCCTTCGTTAACAGTCAAAGAAGTCACAGGAAGAGAGACAATTGCATTTGAATGTTGATAGAAACAGATATTAAAATTTAAGACAACACGAACTTCAAAATGCTAAACGTACTACATTACTCTATGACGTTCGACGTACTACATTACTCTATGACGTAGTACATTACTCTATGACGTACTGCATTACTCTATGACGTACTGCATTACTCTATGACGTACTACATTACTCTATGACGTACTGCATTACTCTATGACGTACTACATTACTCTATGACGTACTGCATTACTCTATGACGTACTGCATTACTCTATGACGTACTGCATTACTCTATGACGTACTGCATTACTCTATGACGTACTGCATTATTCTATGACGTACTACATTACTCTATGACGTACTGCATTACTCTATGACGTACTGCATTACTCTATGACGTACTGCATTACTCTATGACGTACTGCATTACTCTATGACGAACTGCATTACTCTATGACGTACTGCATTACTCTATGACGAACTGCATTACTCTATGACGTACTGCATTACTCTATGACGTACTGCATTACTCTATGACGTACTGCATTACTCTATGACGTACTGCATTACTCTATGACGTACTAAATTACTCTATGACGTACTGCATTACTCTATGACGTACTAAATTACTCTATGACGTACTGCATTACTCTATGACGTACTGCATTACTCTATGACGTACTACATTATGACGTACTGCATTACTCTATGACGTACTGCATTACTCTATGACGTACTGCATTACTCTATGACGAACTGCATTACTCTATGACGTACTGCATTACTCTATGACGAACTGCATTACTCTATGACGTACTGCATTACTCTATGACGTACTGCATTACTCTATGACGTACTGCATTACTCTATGACGTACTGCATTACTCTATGACGTACTGCATTACTCTATGACGTACTGCATTACTCTATGACGTACTGCATTACTCTATGACGTACTACATTACTCTATGACGTACTGCATTACTCTATGACGTACTGCATTACTCTATGACGTACTGCATTACTGTTCTAGAGACGCCCACTAATTAGCGTACGTTGGTGAAAAAGATATAGATAAAGGTATCAAGTCAGCAAGACCGGAGAGCTGTGTTCGAACGCTGGATAGGCAAGACGCATGTGCCGATTGCTCCATTAAAGAATTTAACACGCCCTCTGCCGGACCATCTTCCCACTGCAGTACAACTTCACCTTTGTAAATATGTATTTTATTTCCATCTTAATATATTTGTTTTACCTTTACTTTCTGCGTTCGTGTTGTTATTGATACAGACACAACAATTACTCTATGACAAGAATGACTCATGTGACAATACTGCAATAGGACACATGCGTCAAGTTTGTCAGTGTGGTGCAAAAAAATTTAAAGAGGAATCGCCAGGACTTTGTTGCGGAAATGAAAAAGTTACACCACATCCACTTCCATCTCTGCCTGAAGTGTTACATGATCTATTTACTGGGCAATCTTCACTTAGCAAAGATTATTTGTCAAGTATTAGGGAATATAACACTCTCTTTGCCATGACAAGCTTTGGTCACAAAGATGCATCTGTTTAGGGTTGACATCCTTCTGTAAAGATCCACCAAGATCAAACCTATGATCAACTAGGATCACTACTACCACCTGAGGATGGAACAGCGAGATATATCAAAGTATACGTTTTAGATAATTATAAAGATCAACTCGGAACGAAAAAAGTGCATCAGCACTTGAATGCTGAGGTGTTAGAAAGGATCACAGTCTAGTTAAATGAAAATAACCATTATATAAAGACATCAAAGACAGCACTAGAGCAAGTAAGACAAGCAAATATTAATGACAAGAAAACTGTAATTCTGGAAAAGAAGTGTCCCCCAGGGAGAACATGTGCGGCGTTTTAATGCACCAACCAGGGCTGAAGTTGCAATTTTAATGTACAAATGAACCTATAGAAATTGAAACCAGGTGGACTGAAGAGAATTTCAGAGTTACATCGATCATATGATCCTTTGATGTATCCTTTATTTTTTCCATATGGAACAGATGGCTACCACATATATTTGCAAGGGGGGGGGGAAATGGTTGCAGTTTTACTTTTTTCATATTATGTACAGAGAAGGGAATTATCTCTTCCTTGGAAGGCGACTCTTCCAGCAATTCTTGGTACGAGGGCGTGCAATAAGTTATGCCTCTGACCCACTTCCAGTTGTCTGATCTCACTGCAATTTTGCATATGCAATGATTTATATCTCTACGGGTTATGTGGCAAATTACAGCTCTGAAATAATTGTGGTTTCTGTTTTACAGGTGTTTGAACTGAGGCAGGTGTGAAATGAAGCCTGTTGAATGTCAAGCAGTGATCCGGTTTTTGTATTTGAAAGGACGCACCTTATGGTGGTAATGCCCCATCATATGACCTAGTAAAACGCTGGCATCGTGAATTCAAACATGGCCGGAAGTCTGTGGAAACAGCTCCCAGACCTGGTTGCCCCCTTCTGCCATTGATGAGGCATCTGTCCGTCAAGTTGAGGCTGCCATTTTGTAAGATCGGCGCATTGCTATTCGCCAAATAGCCCAAGATGTCAAGATTATTACAGGGCCTGTGAAAACTATCATTCATGACCATTTGTATATGCATAAGGTGTCTGTCAGTTCCCAGGTTGCTTACACCATTCCAGAAGCGAGAACGAGTCGAGTGCATTTGGAGATGTGCTAAAAAGATGAGTCAAAGTTTTTCAAAAGACTGATTACACAGAATGAAACCTGGGTCCATCACTATGATCCAGAGACCAAAGCCCAGCCAATGCAGTGCAAGCACTTTGACTCACCACCTCCAAAGAAGGCAAGGGTGCAACCCTCCGCTGGCAAGGTCATGCTCACAGTCTTCTGGGACCAAGACGGAGTAATGATGATAGATTTCCTGGCAAAGGGTACCACAATTACAGGAGCCTATTATGCTTCACTTTTGAGGAAATTAAGGGAAGTTATCAAAATCAAGAGGCGAGGCAAGATCAGCAAAGGTATCCTTCTCCTGCAGGACAACGCTCCGGTCCACAACTCGCATGCCGCCAGATCAGAAGTACGGGCGTGTGGTTATGAAATACTCCCCCATTGTCCTTACTCTCCTAACCTTGCACCCTCTGACTTTCGCCTCTTCCAAGCCATGAAGTTGTTTTTGAAAGGAAAGCATTTCCCAGATGATGCAGCCTTGATTTCTGAAGTCGTCGTGGTTGTAGGACCAACCTGGGGTGTTCTACAAAACCGGTCTCCAGAGCTGCATCAAACGATAGGAGAAATGCATAACTCTGGGTGGTTCATATGTAGAGAAAGACTAATAACTATGCCAATTTTCGTTGCTCTACTGCAATGGGAAGTGGGTTAGGGGCATTATTTATTGAACGCCCCTCGTAGATGCATACTGAATAGAAACATAATGGCACATAAAACGTTTTTTTAATCAATTGATCGAACATTGCAGAATATTACAGGTGTCAAAAAGCCAATGGGCGGTATTCCAACTTTAATGTCAGGGATTCAATGAGATATGTAAAAATATATACTAGTAGATTACCTGGAGTCACTCGAGATTGAATGAGATACATGCAAATGTATGCAAACAGAATACTTTACTATCAGAGGACTTCCGTCAAATTTTGCCTGTTGTAAAAAATGGAACAAAGGAAAACATAGATAATGCAAGTTTAAAAGAATCTGACCTTTGGAGAAATATCTTTGTAAAGGACATAACAAAAAATATGAGGGCTTATATGACTGGAGCTTTACAACCAGCAAGCTTGTCAAGTCTTCTGCTTAGAATTGGCGACGGGCGTCTTCCTTATGTAGAAGTACCGGATACAATTTTAATTCCTGAAAAACTAGGTACATGTGTTGAGAAACTACACGAGTTGAAAGAAAGAGTGTACCCTGATTTAAATTTGAATGGAAAACATCCGGATCGGCTTGATGGGCGAGCAATTGTTTCTTCACTAAATTCGAATGCCAACAAGTTAAATAATTGGCTAATGGCTGATTTTCCAGGCCAGGAAAAATTTTACAAATCTATTGACAATACTGTAGATGAGGATGATGCTGTGAAATATCCTACAGAGTTCTTGAATTCAATGGAGCTTTCTGGAATGCCTTCCCATTCTCTTAAAGTTAAAGTTGGTTGTCCAATCATGATTTTGAGATCATTGGATCCACCAAAAACAACAAATGGAACAAGATGTGTAGTAACTAGATTGTATGACAATTTGATTGAAGCAATGATTACAGTCGGGCCTTATAAAGGTCAAACTGTTCTAATTCCAAGAATTCCACTAATGCCAAGTGATAACGGTTTGGCTTTTGCTTTTCGTGGGCTACAGTTTCCAGTGAGGCCATAAGTATCAATAAGAGTCAAGGGCAAACATTCAAAGTTATTGGAATTGATCTGACAAACCCATATTTCAGTCATAGTATGTTTTATGTGGCAGTTTCCAGAATAGGAACTCCAAAGTACCTCAAGATACTAGCCAATCAAAGAAAAACAAAAAATGTTGTTTACTTAGAAGTTTTGGTTTAGAACCTGTAATTCCATGAATATTTAAAAAAAAAAATGCTAATTACTATTGTGTAAATAAAATATGTCCGCAGCAAAGCTCGGGTAAATCGGCTATATATATATATATATATATATATATATATATATATATATATATATATATATATATATATGAGGAACGAACTCTCACACGCACAGAAGAGATCGTTCCCCATAGACTCCGAAACGGCTAAGTCGATTTATTTTAAAATTACACACACGCACGCACACACACACACACACACACACACACACACATATATATATATATATATATATATATATATATATATATATATATATAAATATATTAATTAACTTACATCTTGGTTCTCGGGATCTCATTTAAATCTGCAGTTAATTGCTTTCAATTAGCGCTTTTACCATTACATCCAACTCGATTTCATTTCTTAAACCGGCATTCTATTCTGAGCGGTGGAAAGACAGATACACATACAAAGCGGTGGGGGTGGGGGGTATAAGACTGAGAAAGTTTTACGGTGAACTATAATTAACTATCCGGCCACGTGGCGTCTGAATTGTGTGAAAGTCACGTTTCTTCTCGTGAGAACATTCTTAATTACACAACAGTTGCTTCCGTCTCTGCTCTCACTCGTAACAACAAAGGAAGATCTCGGAAAATGTAGTTCATGCAAGGTCAGTTATGATATTAAATTTTGTATTCGGTAATTCTTGTGGCTTTGCCGACAACTTCGCTTTCGGAATGTGCGACGCAGGGTCGAAATGGAATGATCTCTGTTGTTGATGAGTATATGAATGTTAGGATTGAATCTGAGTAATTTTGCAGTTTTAAAACGGTTCGTCTCCAAAATAAAGTCATAAAGGTCTTTAATATGCCAAGAACTTTTCATAGGTATGCATTTTTGTTAGTATTTGAATAGTTGACAAAGAACACAGTAACAGTTAAACATGTATTAACGAAAATACATGAAAAAGGTAAATTTAGCAATATCTTTGCTTAACTGCTGGACTAGTGGGTGACGACCATACTCTCCGCGTGTCCGTCTCTGACTGACTTGGTAAACCGGCCCTCGTTATCCGGAAAGGGCGTCATGCACGCAAATGACGCTATGGACGTTATTACAGGCAATAGGGGTGCGTCCCGCCAAATTTTTATTATAAAATAACATTTTACGTACTTTAAGCAAATTTTTTCAGTACTGCATCCATGATAACAGTGGAACGATAAACTTGTCGCTCTAGAAAAGACGACATGATTCCAGTTCTGTTTGATGAAAACCGGTTTTCTTTTATATGGTTGAAGACCATCTACTGGTTAACCAGCTGTCAACAAATCCCAAGAGCAGTAGGAGCCTTCTATCATGTCTGAAAGTGACACAATGTTCTACGAACGAGATCAGAGATATACCGCTGTACAAATCATGCTCTTTATCGATTCAAGTTATGACAACAGGACCATTGCCAGCACTCTCAAAATATAAATCCGGACGATTCACTGTTGAGGGCGTACTCAGAGTGATGAAAACAAAGCTTTCGACCATGGTTAAGGTCTTTGTGTGGTTTCAAGTGAGGACCACATTATGCCAGCTCACATCATCGAAGTCGGTTTAAAACTCAACACTAAAATATACCTGGATGTGCTAAAGAGTGTGGTAATCCCCTGGTACAATCAGGTGGCCGCTGGCAGACTCTGGGTGTGACAGTAGGACTCGGCGCCGACCCACAAATCCAAAGAGACATAGGCTTGGCTTCAGAAGGAGTGCTACGACTGTATATCCTCCTCTCACTAGTCCCCTCCTCCTCGACCTGAACCCACCGGACTACTTCATTTGGTCATACGTCGAGAACATCACGAACATGACCTCCTACACACCAAAGCCAGCCTTATCGCTGCCATCCACCGAGTATTCGCCAAGCTCCCGCCGGCACTTGTAGAAAAGGCATGCACCCAGTTCCGGACCCATATCGAAGCGGTGACTGAGGTTGAAGGTGGCTATATTGAATACATTTCAGCTCTACTACATAATTAAATTACCTGAATTGATTTTTTCAATAAAAGTTTTAAAATAATGCTGTAGTGTTGTTTTCTTTAGGACGACAACTTTATCGTTCCACCTTGCAATGCTTTGTAGTAGTATGAAAACATACTTACAGCAAGTAAGCTACGTATCTGGCCTCTTGGCCAAGATCAAGGTGTAGTATCTGTTCTTCAGATGCGGCACTTCCATTTCTCGTTCTCTTTCAGTGGAGGAGAAATCCTTCACGACTGAGACAATTTTTATTTTTGTACCTTTTCTCCACGTTAAAAAACGACCTCGTGTCTAACTCTGTCCCGTGGGGAGGCATTGTAAATAGGCACATAGATGCGTGCGTGCGTCATTTAAAGGGAAGTCATCACGTGGAGAAATGCAATTATGCTGATGTTTTTTTTTTCCTCGGGAATGAAATACAAACATTTCTGTGTAGCTTACTTGCCGTACGCATATTTTCAGACTATATATGTGTGAGTGTATGCATGGCATTCGTTCGTTACATACTATTTTACCGAGTAACATTAGTTCAAAAACAGAAAAACAGACAAAAGACGCCAGCCGGTTGACAGGTCGTCTTTCAGCAAAACCACTTTCGTCGGTCGATCGTTGTTACCTCCCTTTTCTGGTTGCTTTTTGGAACGTGATTTTCTCTTGTTTAAACGTTTATTTTGATATAAAATGGATGAAATCTCCGACTTGTTTGATTTCTTTACAATAAATGACTCAGATTTCTATTGTAAGTTTTTTTTTTCTTTTACTTAGGTTTTCTGTTTCATTTGAATCGTGTATATCAGCCATCATTTTTAAACATCGCTGTTCATCGTTAAAAGAAACAATTTCTTATCATTCCGATATCTCCAAAAATGCACGATAGCTAAAATCGCTATCTTATTTTGGATCTATGATTGAAACAGTTAACTAAAGGCTGTATAACTTAATTTTATCTTAATGGGATTTTTTATTTATTAAGTATAAGTGCTGTATCTATGAAAGTACTTTAATGATTTTTTTATACAATCTTGAAAAATTCTTTATTTTGAAATCAGAGCTGACAGAATGGTAAAACTAGATATTAGTCTTTCTCCTCAAATATTACTATTTATTAGCAGAACCCGTGGAAATTCCATGGTAGTTGAAAATTTTTAAAACATATTGTGGCACTATATCTTAATGGCCCGGTTGTGGTGGTTGTTAACACCCTCCTCCTGCATGGTCAGGAGGTGATTTGGCCGCAGAAATAAGCAACCAGAATGCAATCCCAAAATTCACTTTTCCTCGGTCTCTTTTTCGTCCGGACAGCATGGGGTAAATACGTATTATTTTTCTTTCTGTAAACGAGACAGGGACATTCCCCCCCCTCTCTCTCTCTCTCTCTCTCTCTCTCTCTCTCTCTCTCTCTCTCTCTCTCTCTCTCTCTGCACTAGTTAAGGTTCGCTAGTTTTAATCGTGGAAGTTGTAAATTGTTTTGTAAAATATTGTAGTGTTTTCTTATAAAAAAAATAAATAAATAGTTCATTATATTTCTCACATATATTACAAACTGTGTTGTGTGTTTTTGTGCCTGCCTTAAATGTGTGCATTAAAGAACGAAGCGGGCCTGAAGAAGAAGGTTCCAACCAGAATGCCACCAGAGTGAAGATGTCATCTTGAGAGAATGAAGGAGGAACACACCGACATTCTACATCTTAGGTATGATTTTCCTCTTGATACTCGGACCCTATTAACTGACCCATCGTCACATCATCATGGGAAAGTTTCTAAGACATTTAGTGTAACACGTTGGTTGGTCACACACCAGTGATCAGCTGTTCGTGGTATATTAGAAATAAAATAAATAAAGAATAAAATAAAACAAATAACGAATTTTAAAACAATTGTTTAGTATATTCTTTGTTAACCTTTAAAACTAAAAAGAATTGATTTTAGAAAATGTTTATTGTTTTCAAAATTCAACACACAGCACATCTAATTATAATTTGTTTTATTTTATTATTTTTAGTTGTTGCTTTAACAACGTTCCGGCCAATTATTCCTCTGGCCTTCGTCAGGTGGTTAACCGCGATGAGATAGAAATATCGAATCTCCCAGCTGCATCCGCAACAATTACTGCCTTCCGTAGTTGTTGACTCACCACGGCTTGGCCAATTGATCATCTGACCAGCTTTGGGTGATTCTTTGACCGGCTATCCCGTCGTGGTTAAAAATAAAATAAAATAAATGATACAAATTACTCATCTCCATAAAAATTCCAAATTAATTCAATAATATAACATTCGGTGCGGAAGAACAAAATATAAAAATTGAAGAACAAAATATAAAAATATGGATTTATAAGACAAAAAAAAATCAAACCTTGATTGCCCTTCGAGGCCCGTGTCGCAGTGGATAGATATGCGGATTATCTACGATTCTAGCTAAGCATTGTTTGAAGGTAGCGGTTTCAATCCCACTCAAAGCCGGTCAGAGGATCAATTGGCCAAACCCTGGTGAGACAACAATTATGGAAGGCAGTAATTTCTTTGTAGATGCAGTTGGGAGATTCGACATTCCTATCCCGTCGCGATTAACAACCTGACGAATTCCAGATGAATAATTGGCCGAAACGCCATGAAAACAACTAGAAGATAAGGATAAATAATAAATAATTAAATAAAATAAACTATGCAAATTACTCATTTCCAAAAGAATTCCAAATTAATTCAATAATATATAACATTGGCGATTATCTTTTGAACCTGTCTAGGAGCGAGAGACTGGTGCATCTGCTACTAGTCTCTCACTCCTAGAAGGGTTCAAAAGAGAGTCGCCAAGCTAATAGGTCCTGAACTGTCATCTAAGCTTCAGCCTCTGTCCCATCGACGTAATGTAGCATCCCTCTGCCTGTTCTACAAGTATTTCAATGATGAATGATCTGACGAACTGCAAGCACTTTTGCCCCCTCGACGTAAGTATCCCCGACAAACCCTACAAGCATCAAAATTCCACCCCTTCACAGTTTAGATCCCTAGATGTAAGAGAGCCTTCTACTCCAGTAGTTTCTTCTCCAGAACCGCTGAACTTTGGAATTCCCTTCCGAGTTCCTGCTTCCCCTTTATTGACATGCAGAAGTTCAAGTGTAACGTGAACCGACATCTTGCTTCCCAACTCCCCACATAGTACCCCTGTATGTCCCTGATAGTAGCCCCCTACAGCAAAGTGGCTATGTGCCTTGTTTTGAGGTGAAATTGCAATTTAAAAAAAAAACCGGTGCAGAGAATAGAAGGAGAAAATATAAAAACGTGGATTTATAAAACCAAAAATTCAACCTCGGTGGCCTTAAATAATTAAATCGTACAAATTACTTATCCCAAAACGAATTCCAAATTAATTCAATATTTTTATTAATTTCTTTTTTAACTTTTTAAAGCTTTTTAAAAGAATTGATTGAAAAGATTTGGATTTTTTTTTTTCAATGAAAATCCAACACACAACGCATTATTTTGTTTCGTTTTGGTTTTTATTCTAAATATTTTTTTATATAAACTATAAAGGAACAGATGTCAATTCACTGGCACATTTTTCATTTTAAAAATGATATATAATAAAAAGAAACTTACAGTCTCCTCTCAATATGACTTTTTTTTTTTAATTCAAAAATATAACAACAATTTGAAGCTATAAAGAAAGACACTTTTTTTTAGAGTTTTTGAAAGGAAATGGTTTTAATGCGTTTTAACAGACGAAGAGCGACTATAAAAGTACGGAAAACGTACAGAAAATTAAATTAATATTTAGATATTCTTTTTAAGTTTACAGAAGTTTTCGGTTTGTAAACTTATTTTTACTTCTTCATATATATATATATATATATATATATATATATATATGTATGTATGTATACACACACACACACACACACATATATATATATATATATATATATATATGTATGTATATATACACACACACACACACACACACATATATATATATATATATATATATATATATATATATATATATATATATATATATATATATTGCAGGACTAGTTTCTACTGTGGAAAGCAGCCATTTATTAAGTCGTCTCACGAGGACTTCTGGTTTTAAATGACTATTTGTCCGAAACGTTTATGTTATCTAAGTTTCAAACATAATTTTATTGCATATAGTTCTCCAAAAATATCCTCACGTCCAGATTGCATTTATGAAATTCACCAGCTGTGATAATCAGGCTTTAGTATGGTGTATTCCAATTCCTGCTGCAGCTTTTCACTTGAACTCATAACTCATAAAAATTAGTCAGCCATCTCATAAGTTGTATAGCAAAAATATACTGAATTTTCAAAGTCGACGACTATTTTAAATGCTTATACAAAAAAGCGTGGAAACTTATTGAAAGTGCCATGTGTATTAGAAATCCAAATACTACAGGGTGGAACGATAAAACTGTCGCCCTAGAAAAGACGACATGATTCCATTTCCGTTTGATGAGAACAGGTTTTCTTTTTTTGTTGGAGACCATCTACTGGTTGACCAGGTGTGTACAAATCCCAAGAGCTATAGAAGTCTTCTATAATGTCTAAAAGTGGCACAATGTTCAACAAGCGAGATCGGAGATGCGCTATTGTACAACTTATAGTCTCTATCAATTCAAGTGGTGACAACAGGACCATTGCCAGCATCCTCAAAATGCGGACTGTTCAACGCTTGAGGGCGTGCCCAGAGCGATTAAAACAAAGTTTCCGACCACGGTTAGGGTCTTTGGTGTGCTATTAAGTGAGAGCAACATCATGCAACTTCATATCTTAGGAATCGGCTTTAAAGTCAACAGCAAAGTGTACCTGGATGTGCTAAAAAGTATGGTGATCCCCTGGTATAATCAGATGGTCGCCGGCAGACCCTAGGTGTGGCAGCAGGACTCGACTCCGGCCCACAATTCCAAAGACATCCAGGCTTGGCTTCAGGAGGATTGCTACGACTTTGTAGCCTTTTCTCATTGGGCCTACTTACTCCGACCTAAACACACTGGACTACTTCGTTTGATCATACGTCGAGAATATCACCAACATGACCTCCAACAACTATGGTTCCCCCTCGCCAAACTTTCACGAGAAACACTCGTCTAACTGAAAACACTATCAATTATTTCCCCCACTTTTTATCTGTGCCTAAACCTAAACATAGATTCCGTGAACAAAGCTTCTTTCTTAGAATTGCTCGCCTGTGGAACTGTTTTCCTGCTTTTCAGCTGTTTAGAATATGGTTGCCTTCAAGTCCAATGTAAACAAGTTCTTGGTGAGCCGTTCCACTTAAGTTAACGAATTTTCCGAATTTCCATTACTAACGATTACTATATTGTCAAATTGACTACTATACACTCTTTAACCCTTATCCTCGAGTGGCCTCTGGGCCTTTATAAGTGGCGATGCCTATGTAAAAAATACAAAAAACAAAACAAAAGAAAAACAGCAAAGCCAGCCTGATCTCCCTCATCCGCCGAGTATATTAGTCATCCAAATACAACAAATTAAGTATCCGCGCTTAAGATATTCAGAAATGAAACTATTTTTCTAGCTGGTCTGGCGGGAAGAGGAGGAACTCCGACGAAACCTAGTTAGCAGATTGATAAGATGAAATTCTAACCGCAAAGTCTCACCTGCGAGTTGAATCATCGTTGCTGAAGTCTGCATTGCACTCGTTAAGCATCGAAATCGGGTTACATGATAGTCATCCGGTGAGGATATGTTCCGACACTGTTTTTATGTGTAGACGAGCTTATTTACCGGATAAGTTTTCGCGCTAAAGAAAACATAGATGTATCGATAAGCTATACAACTACATCTATACGACCAGATCGATTTCGTGTTGTATCAAGTAGGTGACGATGCAAATTTGCGCATTGAACAAAATACACCTTATGATCGATATAATATCGAACTATCATTCATTATAATAAAGCTGATCGTTTTTACTCATCTATAATATAAATCTCACCTGCCTGCTTAAATGTATGTACGTATGTATGTATGTATGTATGTATGTATGTATGTATGTATGTATGTACGTATGTACGTATGTATGTATGTATGTATGTAGGCGACAGATTTTCACGAGATACGGTATCATTTTGAAGCTCCACCCTTCGGACGACAAATATCGAACAATTGGCTAAAAATATTCATTCCTTCGGCCTCAACTGGGCACTTTTCTACAGGGAGGATTCGCTTTTTTCGCCGATATTTTCGAAAGTCATCTCCTCTTTTTGATTGTCTAGCCTTAATTTAAGCCTACGTTATTCTGGTTTGGCGATGGGCGCAACAGCAAACCCGTCACGTTTTTTTGTTTTTTGGGGTTTTTTTTTTCACTATCTTTTCCTCCTTCGCGGTACGAGTTCGAGCCTGTCGGCGTGCCTACTACCACTTTCTTTTTCTTGTTTTTTTTTTTTTTTTTTTTTGCTCAACACACACCTTCAAACACCCGGGAAACGCCGGGAACCCAGGCTAGTATTCACCTAAAACAAGGCTCATTGACAGTGAAACGTAACAGCTACTGTAAATAGTAACAGGAAACAGGAAGGGAATTCCAAAGTCAAGCAATGAATAAAGGAATAGGAACTAAAATTAAATTGGGAAATAGGGACACTCTTCGTATAGAGTTGCTTAGCAAGATGTCTGTTCACACTATATTAAATCACCACGTGATGATACAGTCATGGTAGTAGGAAACAGGAAAGGAATTCCAAAGCCAATCAACGAATAAAGGAATAGGGACACTCTATGTATGAAGATGCGCAGCGAGATATCTCTTAACACTTTATTAAAACTTCTGCGTGATAGTACAGTCATGGTAGCAAAAAACAGGGTGGGAATTCCATAGTTTTGCAGCTCTAGTAAAGAAATTATTACAGTAGAAGGCTTTGTTGCATCTCCGGATCTTTATAGTGAAGCTTCTTGTCAGATTAATCGAGGATATTTACATCGAGGGGACACAAGTTCTACGCGTTCGTCGGAGCACATTTCCTTCAAGTACTTATAAAACAAAAACATTAATTAATAAACATCTGTGTCCTTAAACTATATATGTATATTACAATAGAAAAATGCGAGCATGAAAAGTAATATGGTTAAGCTTAAACATGGAAAAGTAAAGAACTAGTTTAAATAAAATACGTATTATATACGTTTGAAGCCAAAACAATTGTAATAATGCGTTGTTTTGGCTTCAAACGTATATGATACGTATTTTATTTTATTCTAACTCAACCAGCGCTTCTAAGGAACAAAAATCTTAACGTAAAGGACTGGTTGTTCAAATTGAGAAAGAAAAGGACAAGATATTCTAGTAAAAAATGTAATCAATTTATAACTTAAAATATTGCAGCATTAAGAATTGATTATATAATATTATAAATTGAATTTTATGAAAGTCAAAGGTGAGAAAGCGCTTGTTGGCACCTGCGTTAGGTAGTGGTGACAGAGACTTTAAAAAAAAAACACATGTAAGTGCGAAGAGACTTTAGAAAAATAATGTTTTGGAAAACCACGAATAAATGAATATCATTTGCACTTAAAAAAAAATGTCGTGTTGGATTATCTATTTTTGTTTGTTTGTTCCTTTGCGACGGAACCAGACGAGGTGGGGTGCGAGAATTTTGAACTGTAGCGGCACAGTTAAAAAGTTACGGCCACGAAACGGTACACACGATCTAAGAAGAACTAGGTAAACCAACGCACACACATACAGAATGCCACGCTGCCAAATACTCACATATGTATATTACTTACGCACGCATAATCTCACTACGAATATATTGACATACATATAAATTATAACGATAAATCCAACATTTTTGACGCTTGCATGAATGACGGGAAATAGCTTTTAAATTTTGTCTCTTTTAAAATTTCGCTTTTCTCGATTTTTACATTTACAAAACTTTGTTTACGTTTAGCTGCTCTCTACTTTCTATTCTGTGAATGTTTTATTTATCTCCATTTTTTTATGCACGAATATATATATATATATATATATATATATATATATATATATATATATATGCTTTATTTTTTTACCGTTTTATCTCTTTGATTACATATGTTTCGGATGTTGGACCATGTTTACGATCCAACAGCCTCGTCAGACCTTACATATGTTTCGGATGTTGGACCATGTTTACGATCCAACAGTCTCGTCAGACCTTAAAGAAGGTTTCTTTAAGGTTTGACGAGGCTGTTGGATCGTAAACATGGTCCAACATCCGAAACATATGTAACAAAACAGATAAAACGGTAAAAATATAAAACATATATATATATATATATATATATATATATATATATATATATATATAATTGTAATAATTATGTGAGCTCTTTTAAGAAACTCGGTTTCTTATTGTTGAGCACTTTAAAGTTGAAATAGAAAGTCGGTCGCTTAAGCTCGCATACATAGATCACGATGTTATAATCATTAGATCACTATGGCCGGATATTATGACATTTAAAAATAAATATTAAGAATTTCAACGATATTTCTCGTGGCTGAGATTGGCCTTCAGTTTAGTTCCTTGCTAATGGAGTCAGAGATGGCTTCGTAACCGGGTTCGAGTCTTCTGACCGGTAGTAATCGTCTCACCTTGCACTGATAATTCCTGATAGGATGAAACACTAGTGTCTGCAGGTATTAAAAGTATTATTTTAATAATTCTTCAGTTTCTTCCTTCATTCTTCAGTTTCTGGAGGATCGTTGCTCATCACATTCTGGGAATGTTTCTCGTGGATGCCTCCATTCAGAATTAAAATCTGATCTATATGGCACTGTGTCCTCTCTGTGTCCGACCATGTTGTACCAGAATGTGGCTTCTTCGTGTTGTATCCTTCCCCTCTCAGTTATAAATTTCTCCGGGCCTACAGGCTGTTCTGTAATAAATTCTTATCTTCCATTTTTTAACATCCTCCGGAGAACTTCTGAGTGGAAAACGGTGCCATTGTCCATTATCACCTTCTTTACTAGACCTCGTTCAAGCATCATCTTTTTCAATCCCTCTGCAACTGCAGATGCCGACTCTGCAAGTAACTCCCTCAATATTGCCAGTCTACTAGTTCCAAAGTAAATCATTGACAAGTATCATAGCTAATCTTGTCCAATTCTTTCAAGTCCAAATTTCTCTAAATTATGTATATTTGGGGCGAGATCAATCGATTGGCATCGAACACAATACGAAACCACCTTCTGAACTTCTTGGGCATGCTTGGATAGCAACTTGTAATCTATCTATCTATCTATCTATATATATATATATATATATATATATATATATATATATATATATAGAGAGAGAGAGAGAGAGAGAGAGAGAGAGTTGTTGTTGTTGTTGTTGTTGATGATGATGATGATGATGATGATGATGATGATGATGATGATGATGATGATGATGAAGAAGAAGAAGAAGAAAAAGAAAAAGAAAAGGATAGCAAGAAAGAAGAGAAAAAGAAATGAACTACTGACAATTGTCATGTACATAACAAAGCTCAAATTGTCAACTGCTAATAAGCCGCCATCGGATGATCTGCTAGATGCCAAGTATCGGTTGCTATACTGTATAAAATATCTATATTTACAGTCATGGAATCGTTTCCTTCTTTTTTCTCTATATATTTTGAATGTGTGAATTTCTGACTTCTCTGAGGAAACGTACGTTTTTTTTTTTTTTAATTTATTATTTTTTTAGCAAAAGAAATAGATTAACAAATAAATCAAACAGATTCACAGTTTCTTTTTTTTTCTAAATCGCCGTAACCTCGCTAACGTATACTTATGTTACAACTAAGGGTAAAGTTTAGAAATTAAATAGAGCTATTTGATACGAGATTTGGACGTGTATGCTAAACGTTGCAATGCGATCCGCTTAGTAAATTGGATGCAACTTTGTAAAAATACAAACTGCTCAATCCGAAAACGACTATATATAAACAGTGATGCGCATAAGTATTGGATACAAGTATTTTCTTTTATAATTCTAGATTATGTCCGCCATTTTGCCTGATATTAGTTAAGTAATATCTAGTAAAGCTGTTTCAGTTGTATGTTGTTGTATCCATTTTTTAAATCAATGTTCAAAATTAACTTATGCAAAAATGTTGGATACATCAATTTAATATTTTGTTAGCCTCTGTTTTGTTTCACTGTTTCCAGTTAATTTCTATAGTTGGTCGCAAGTTTTTTTTTACATTGACGCACCGTTACTTTATTCAATTCTTTAATTGTTTAATGTATTGTGGATTTTATGAAATTTAATGTGTAAAGTATTTCACAAATACTCAGTTGAATCTAGGTAAGGAAAGATTTGACCAATTGAGAGCATTAATACCATTATTTTCAAACCATTTTTGTATGTTTTGCGGTATGTTCGCGGTCATTATTTTGTATGTTTTGTGGTATGTTTGGGGTCATTATTTTGTATGTTTTGTGGTATGTTTGGGGTCACTATTTTGTATGTTTTGTGGTATGTTTGGGATCATTATTTTGTATGTTTTGTGGTATGTTTGGGGTCATTCTTTTGTATATTTTGTGGTATGTCTCGGATCATTCTTTTGTATATTTGTAGTATATTCGAGATAATTCTTTTGTATGTTTTGTGGTATGTTCGAGATCATTCTTGGTTATTTTGCAGTATGTTTGGGATCATTCTTTTGTGTGTTTTGCGGTATGTTTGGATCATTGTTTTTTTATGTTTTGAGGTATGTTTTAGATCATTATTTTGTATGTTTTGTGGTATGTTTGCGATCATTTTTTGTATGTTTTGTGTTTGTGACCATTCTTTTGTATGTTCGGGATCATTCTTTTGTATTTTTTGTGGTATGTTTTGGGATTATTCTTTAGTTTTTTTAGGTATGTTTAGGATCATTTTTTGTGTGTTTTGTCGTATGTTTGGCATTATTTTTTTGTTTTGCAGTATGTCTGGGATAATTCTTCTGTTTGTTTTGTGGTATGTTTGCGATCATTCTTTTGTATTTTTTGTGGTATGTTTGGGATCATTCTTTTGCATGTTTTGAGGCATGTTTGGGATCATTCTTTTGTTTGTTTTGTGGTATGTTTGGGATCATTCTTTTGTGTGTATTGTGGTATGTTTGGGATCATTCTTTTGTGTGTTTTGTGTTTGTGATCATTCTTTTGCATGTTCGGGATTATTTTTTAGTATTTTTGTGGTATGTTTGGAATCATTCTTTTGTTTGTTTTGCGGTATGTTTGGGATCATTCTTTTGTTTGTTTTGTGGTACGTTTGGGATCATTCTTTTGTATGCTTTGCGGTATGTTTGGGATCTTTCTTTTGTGTGTTTGGTGGTATGTTTGGGATCATTCTCGTATTGAAGCACGAAATCATGTCCGTATCCTCAAGAAGTTTAAAATTTCTGAAGGTTCTTCTTCAGAATCTTACTGGACATGCTACCATTCATTCTACCATGGATAACATGTAACTCACTTTGATGAAACGCATTCCTGAATCATACCGGAACCGCCATCAAACTTAAGTGTGTGAATAGTATTGTGCTTGTTGAAAGCAGTGTCATTTTTTACCATTTTTCCGAACAGTTTGTTTCTTTACATCCGACCAGATAACATTTTTATTAAAATAGCATATCTTTTTTTTTTCATAAGTATCGACAAACTTTAATCTATCTTTGATATGTTTTGTTTTGATTAAAGTCACTTGTCTTGATGATCTTGAATGAAAGCCTGTACGATATAGACCTCTGCTAATGGAATCCTTATAAATAAATATATATATTTCAGAATGTATGAGAGAATATATATATATATATATATATATATATATATTTCCACAGCCATACAACGTCGCAGCTCACAAGAGACATGAAAGGCAATAAACCGGAAGTCCAAGACTCGAGATTCGCCCTCATTTGTTCTCATCAGTTAGACACACCCGAATTCAGTATTCGAAACCCAAGCCTCTTGCATGCGAGGCAAGCACTCTACCAACTGAGCAAACTCACCGCACACAAGAAGGTTTTGTTAATATCATAGATCAAGCAAACCGCAACGAAATTCGACAGTGGAATTAACCTACTTTCTTCTCCAACAAAGAATGTGATCGTTCTACATTAGTGGTTCTCATCCTTTTTTTACTCATGGACCCCTTTTCCCTTCTTTTTATCTTGGTGGACCCCTTCATAAGTATTGGTCATAAGACAATCTTCTATTTTACACTCATATAAATTTTGAGGGTTTAATAATCTAAGAAATATTATATAATTAAGCTTTATTTTTAAATGAAAACTAATTTAATGCAAATAAAGTTTCTACACCAACTATAATAATAATAATAATAATAATAATAATAATAATAATAATAATAATAATAATAATAATAATAATAAGTTTTGTTACGTTTTGCCTGTGGACCCCCAGAAATATTTCATGGATCCCTAGGGTCCATGTAGATCCCGGTTGAGAACTCCTGTCCCATTCTATCACATATTCTGAATTATTTGCTCGTTATGATGACATCCCTAGTGAGTATAAAAATTCCTACTGTTGAGACATCGGCTTGGGTTAAGCATGATACTTGACTTTTGCATTTTAAACTTAAATTCAAGCCATTATCACCGCTGAAGTAGAAAGTTCCAGCATATAAAATCATCAATAGGTTCTTTGATATGACATGGGCGCGTTCGAAATGAATGAGCACAATTGAACCATGATACTTGATATTTGCATTTTAAATTTTAATCCAAGCTATTATATAAAATAATTTTGTAGAATCAGCAGTAGGTTCCCTACAGTGCAATGTAGACTAAAATGTATTGTGGACAAAGTTACTGCGGATAGGAATGAAAAATGAGCGATTTTACCGATTTTGGCAACAATAAAATATGGGAGGGTGAAATATTCGTAAACCCTTATTCATTCATTCCCGGGCTACGTCGAGTCTTTCTGCTGATATATTAACTTGATTTTTGTAAAAATTAAAATGAAATATTTGTCTGATATTTTGGCGATGAAAACTAAACATTGATTCTGTTATAAAGAGTGTTAGAGAATGGATCGAGAGAGAGGGAGGGGGTGTAAATTATATTGAGACACGTTGACCGGAAGTCAGAATCAGCTGATCGGATTGTGTGTGAGTCACGTGATCAGGTTAGCTAAATCGTAGAGATTTGGTTTGGACGTAGAAGGCGACGAACGGCTTCAGAGACGTCTCCTCTTCTTCACTAGGGGGGGGGGGCTGACGTGTACCACGCAGTCCAGAGATTCACTTTCCATCCTTCTGCGAGACATCTGAAAAGTGAATAAAAACTATAAAACCAATTCTTTGTCTTGGAGTGAAATGAATCTTCGTCCAACAGGTACCAGTCTTCCCTCGCAGACACGAGATGATTGCAGGTAGATCAACATCCACGACGCAGGAAGGTATGTCTAAAATACATATACCATACACACACATACAACGGCATATGGACAAATAGACAGAACAACTAGATCACACACAACGTTAACTCTGACTACAGGATCACACACGATCCCCTTTATGATACAACAACACAACAAGAGTTATCTCCCTTTGAGCAAAACTCTTGTCCCATAGATGTTGGGTGGGTTGCGGTGTATTATATGCCCAGTACGCGGATAACGCGGGCCTGGCGTCGAATTTGTGCGTGAGTGTCAAAGCTTAATGCTAAAAAACTTAATGACATGGTTTCAACCCGACGGGCGAGTGCAGCTGCGAGTCCAAAGTTTGTTGCAGCATAGTGTTGGTATGAATGTCAATTGTGTGGAAGGTCATCCTATACCATGCAACCTCAATAAATAAAGAAAGGGCACACGTGAGTTTTTAGTCAGAATAAGAGAACTAGTCAGAACTAGAGTCAGAGGTAGATAGCGATATTCATGATGAGGAAACAGAAAAGAATAAAAGGATCTGAATCGATTCAGCGACCCAGAGGCTCTCCCAGAAATAAAGAAAATCCTCTCTACAACAAGTCGTGATTTGATTTCCAGATTGAAGGCAACCATCGTGAGAGACACCGACCGAAGAAGCAAGAAAAAATACGTGCCTTAGGATCGCCTTATAAAATTATGTATGCGACACGCACACAGCCATGACTGTATACACACATGTGCACACAGATAGACGAGCAACGGTCATACTTATATACAGGGTAGAACGATAAAAGTGCTGCCCTAGAAAAACATGATTCCATTTCCGTTTAATGAAAATAGGTTTTCTTTTCTTTTTTTTTTTTGTTGCAGACTATCTACTAGTTGGCCAGTTGTGTACAAATCCCAAGAGCGATAAGAGCCTTCTATCATGTCTGAAAGTGACACAATTTTCAAGGAGTGAGATCGAAGATGCACCGCTGTACAACCCATGCTCTCTAACGATCCAAGTTATGGCAGCAGGACCATTGCCAGCATCCTCAAAATGCATCAGTTGATTGCCACGGATTGCATGAAGGTGTCCCGGATGATGAAAGCAAAGTTTCTCACCACGTTTAT
Organism: Euprymna scolopes; assembly: GCF_053919585.1. NCBI lineage: Eukaryota > Metazoa > Mollusca > Cephalopoda > Sepiida > Sepiolidae > Euprymna > Euprymna scolopes. The sequence continues at coordinate 16,298,831 of NC_136516.1, forward strand.
GGTCTTTGGTGTGGTTTTAAGTGAGGGCCACATCATGCCACCTCGCAACTTCGAAGTCGGCTTGAAAGTCAACACCAAAGTGTACCTGGATGTGCTGAAGAGTGTGGTAATCCCCTGGAGCAATCAGGTGGCCGCTGGGTATGGCAGCAGGACTCCGCGTCAGTTCACAAGTCTAATGAGACCCAAACTTGGCTTCAGAAGAAGTGCTATGACATTGTACCCTTCTTTCACTGGCCCTCTCCTCCACCGACCTAAACCCGCTGGACTATTTCGTTTGGTCATACGTCGATAACAAACAACGTCGATCACCAACATGACTTCCAACAACACCAAAGCCAGCCTGATCGCCGCCAACCGACGAGCTCTCGTCAGCACTTATGGAAAACGCATGCTCCCAGTTCTGGACACGTATCGAGGCGATGATTGAGGCTGAAGGCGGCTACGTTGAATAGACGTCAGCTCTACTGCATAATCAAGTTATCTGAATTGATTTTTTTCACTAAGTTTTTAAATAAAGCTGTAGTGTTGTTTTCTTTGTACGGCACAATCACGTTAACACACCGGTTCTCGCCAGATAACCGAAGTTAAGCAACGTTGAGCCTGGCCAGTACCAGATGGGTGACCATTTGGGAAGGCCAGACGCTATATGTTATTTCTGGGAATGTTGGGCGTAGGGCCAGCACCCTCACTCCGAAAAAAGAACAAAAGCATCTGCAAGTTGTAGATGGCCCATGCCTCACCGAGGGCTCGGGGCTATGGGTAGATGATTGTGTAGACCTGATACGTAGCACGTGATCGTTAACACGGTACATGTATTAGTGTGGATTTAACATTAGATTTGTAGCGATTAACAAGCTTTGAACGATCAGTATGAGTTTTAAATTGAAAACGTGACACTTTTGGGAAATTGTATAGTTTCCAAAATCCCATTACAAACATCTTGAATGAATGCGGATGTGCACAAACACACAAAACAGAAACTTATGTATTTTTAAAATGCCACTAGTAAATCTATTATTATTAACATGCGTCATTTCAATCTACGTGTTTGGTGATTGAAATACTATTTACAACTAAAGCGTGACAGACGAACGAAAGAGGCCTTTACTATTTCAAACGTAAGCATGACAGATAAAAAAAATAGTCTATATAACACTTAAACGTGACAGGCAAACGACAATTATCTGTTTTTAAAGTAAACGTAGATAGAAAAAAGCTATCGTCCCCGCCCCCTTCGCCAAACACTCGTCTAGCTGAAAACCCTATCAGTAATTTTTCCCACTCTTTATCTGTCCCTAAAACTAAACGTAGATTCCATGGACAAAGTTTCTTTCTTAGAACTGAACACCTGTGGAACTCTCTTCTCTTTTCCTGTTTTCCAGCTGACTACAATATGGTCGTCTTCAAGTCCAACGTAAACAAATTCTTGATTTGATCGATTACTATGATATTGTGCCTTTGACTACTGTATACGCTTTAACTCTTATCCTCGAGTGGCCCCAGGGCCTTGATAAGTGGTGAATACTTTATAAAAAAATAAAATTCTATTTCAAACGTTAGAGCAAAAGGAGTAAGCGAAGTTTTTTTTTCAAAGACTAGTGTGACAGATAATCGAAAATTCTATTTCAAACGTATAAAAAAAAAATAAAATTCTATTTCCAACGTCAGAGACAAAACGTAAGCGAAAGTTTTATTTCAAAGACATGCTTGACAGAAAATCGAAATTTTTTATTTCGAACGTGTGATAGAAAAAAACTAAAATTCTAATTCAAACGTTGGCGTGACAGATACGCGAACATTGTATTTCAAATGTTAATGAGAAAAATAAAAATGCATAAAATAAAAAACGCATCAAGTGCGCTTGAAAGTCAAATTACAACGCAGTTTTATATGATTAAACAAATATTTTAATTGTTTGAAATTTATAATTTAAGTATATTTCGGGGTCAAACTCCATCCCCAGTATTCTGTGTGTTTCCTTTCTTCTTCTTCTTCTTCTTCTTCTTCTTCCGTGCCATGTTGAAAAGGTGGAGAAAGAAAAGTCAGTATTGTCTCTCAGCGATTACCTTTACAACATTGCAAGAAAAAAAGAAAGAAAGAAGAAGAAGAAGAAGAAGAAAGATAAAATTTCATGTTTATTTCATCGTATATAGATGATTCACTTCTAAACTAATAATTTCAGAAACACAGGACATAGGCGTAAGAGATTCACATCTGGTTATATTTATTTTAATTTAGTTTTATGCGAGGAAGTTAAAAAATGGCGTGAAAATTCAGATACATCCGCCTCTTGTAAGAGATATTAACTATCAGTTGTGGATAACAATTAAATAATTATTTGGATGCTTCGGACTACCGTTCTCACCGTGAGTGCCATGTTCACAGCATTTCGGTCGATGTAACCTGCGACCTACTTCGGATGTACCTTGTCGGAATCAGAAACGTTTCTGACAAACTCTGAAATTTGGATGGAATTTGAACGGAGTCGTTTATTTACTTCACGGGGGTAGCATGTTCTTGGTCCGTCAGCCGTGACAATCAGGCTTTAGTAAGGTGTATTTCAATTCCTGCTGTAGCTATTCATTTGAACCTGAAATCATAAAAATTGGTCAGTTATCTCATAAGATGTATAGGAATAACATAATAAATTTTCAAGAGTTTTATATGCATGTACAAAAAAGTCTGGAAACTTATTGAAGACATCTCGTATATGGATTTTAGTCTTCAAATCTGACATAAAAGTGATGCAAAATTCTTCTGTTCGGTAATTAATTTTTGCCGTCCTAGGACAGGCGTTGATCCCAATGTTGTACCATTTGGGATGGTGCATTTGCTATCATTCCTGAACAACGTTCAAAAGAGAGTCGCCAACCTGATAGGTCCTGAACTGCCATCTAAGCCTCAGCCTCAGTTCCATCGACGAAATGTTGCATCCCTCTTCCGATTCTAGACGTATTTTTTTATTGAATACTCTGACGAACTACAAGCACTTGTACCCCCTCAACGTAAATACTCCCCCTCCGACAAACCCGACAAGCAGCAAAATCCCACCCCTTCACAGTAGACATCCCTAGGAGTAAGAAAGCCTTCTACTCCAATAGTTTCTTCCCCAAAACTGCTAGACTTTGGAACTCCTTTCCAGGATTCTGCTTTCCCAACTGTACTGACATGCAGAAGTTCAAGTGTAATGTGAACAGACATCTTGCTGTTCATCTTCCTTTATAATATCCTGCAACTTATGCACCCGATAGTAGCCCCCTACATCAGAGGGGCTCTATGGCTTTTATGGGGTGAAAATGGAATTTAAAAAATAAGAAAAAAAAAAAAAAAACGCGACATAGAAGTGGTGCAAAATTTTTCT
>NC_136516.1:16307191-16322191 GCF_053919585.1 Euprymna scolopes
TATTGTAAGAATTGAAATTGATTTGACTTACCGGAAGTGGGTCGGACCGAAGAAAAGACACTGAACTGCTGTTTGTCGTTACTGAGAAACTGGGTGTCTATTTCCTACTAAGTTCAATAGACATTCTAATGTCGTTGGAAATCACGTTGGAATTCTCGCCACTGAGAGTTAGTATGTATAAAAGGAGTTGTCTCACTACGGGTTAGTGATTAGTTAAGAACCTAGTTACCTAGCTTGCTAGTCGGTTGGTGTCTCTTAGACTGATTATTTCGTTACTGTTGTATGGCAAACGTTACCTGTTAAGTGTTACCTTTACAAGGAAAGAAAAGACTGCTTGTAAGCAACGTCACCATTTCGTTGCAAACCCTTACTGCCTTTTCTTATACTCCCCTCTTCTTGTTGGTGAAATAATCCCGACAATATATATATATATATATATATATATATATATATATATATATATATATATATATATATATATATATATATATATGAAAAATCAATACGAAAAAAAAATATATATATAAATGTTTATATCTTTTCTGTATTTATTTCCTGTGTGTTGACGTGTAGGAATACAAAAAGGCTTTGGAAAAAAAAACAAGAATGTTTCCTTCAAAAGCACATCATATTCGACCGATCCTTCGATCTTCCTCAGTGTGAATGATAGAAAACATTTATATATATATATATATATATATATATATATATATATATATATATATATATATATATATATATATATATATATATATATATAGGTGTTTTCTATCATTCACACTGAGGAAGATCGAAGGATCGGTCGAATATGATGTGCTTTTGAAGGAAACATTCTATTATTATTATTATAATAATTATCAAATAATTAAGTATGCATATATATATATATATATATATATATATATATATATATATATATATACCAAAACTCAAAGAAAAAGAAAACGATAACAGCAACAATCGCTCTTGATGAAGAATATGGCCGAACAACAACGTTTTGGCGCCATTTTATATAATATGCCAGTTGAAGTTAAAAAGACCGTTCGGCGAATGGAAAACATATCCAGAAAAATCAATGTCTTTAATCAGACGTGGATGAATATATATATATATATGGTCATGCACATACAGTACTGTTTCGCTGTATCACAGCTCATCAGTGCGGCTAGACAGGTAACTGCCTCAAGTCAGGATCGAAACCCGACCGCCCAAATGACAGTCAAGGCTTCTCACCATTGCGCTATACGGCTGCTGCTGCTGCTGCTGCTGTAAGGGTAATGAATTAACGATGTTTTGACGTATTTATATATATATTTGATATATTATATATATATATATATATATATATATATATATATATATATATATATATATGCATACTTAATTATTTGATAATATAGATATAAACAAGGCTCCCTTCGGTTTGACAGACTATGGATACCTACTGTAAGAGCTCCTGCGCGTGAAATTTTTGTGGCAAGAATTGCGTAATCTCCAACCACAGCTCTTCTGAGTCGACATTGTTGAATATCAGTGGCAAGTGGAGTTTCAGGACGACTGGAAACAATGCTGAGATAAGCGGAAAGCACATACAGCGCCTATTCTTAAATGGTCACCCATCTGGTACTAGCTAGGCTCAACGTTACTTAACTTCGGTGATCTGATGAGAATCGATGTGTCGACGTGATTGTATCGTACATAATATATATATACATATATAGCGTAATTTACAAATAAATAAATAAATAAATGTGTGGGTGTTTATACGCGCGTGCGCGTGTTAAAGGCATCTTAAGTTTATCTGATGAAGAGGAATGTTTAGCAATAATTTTGATTTATTTTTTTTATATATGGTCGCAAAAATTGTAAAGACTCTTAACCCAATTTACAGTTCAATTGGGTCGAACAACTGGGTTTGCCTTATGGAAAAAAGTATGTCATAAATTAATAAATATAACGACTTTGAAACTTTAAGAGCTGATGCAAAGACGCGCCATTTTTGTTTGTATTTCTTGTAACCCATTTTTTAATCGACTTCGCTTATATTCAGAGCGGAAGAAGTTACGTGGGTCAGGCAGGCTTGGATCAGGCATGCGCAACATTTTTTTAGCGAATGAGGTCGAACCAGATTTGCTTCCTTGTCAAGCGGTTGTTTGATGCTGAACGTACCTCAACCACCTCAGTGTGATTATTTGTTTGTTTTGTTTTACGGCATATCAAGCCTTTTTCAGTTGTTTAATGCCCGATCAAGTTATTTTAAAAATAAATTTTTATTTTTAAGTGTTTTATTTCCTCAAATATTTATTTATGGTGTTTGTTTTTTGTTTTGTTTTTTTTTTTTGTTATTTTACGGCATACCTGCCTTTTCCTTGTTATTTATTATTATTTATTTTTATTATTTATTTTATTATTATTTATTTTTATTATTATTTATTTTATTATTATTTATTTTTATTATTATTCATTTTTATTATTATTTATTTTGTTATTATTTATTTTTATTCATTTTTATTATTATTTATTTTTATTATTATTTATTCTATTATTATTTATTTTATTATTATTTATTTTATTATTATTTATTTTATTATTATTCATTTTTATTATTATTTATTTTTATTATTATTCATTTTTATTTTTTTTTATTTTTATTATTATTTATTTTTATTATTATTTATTTTTATTATTATTTATTTTTATTATTATTTATTTTATTATTATTTATTTTATTACTATTTATTTTATTATTATTTATTTTTATTATTATTTATTTTTATTATTATTTATTTTATTATTATTTGTTTTATTATTATTTATTTTTATTATTATTTATTTTATTATTATTTATTTTATTATTATTTATTTTTATTATTATTTATTTTTATTATTATTTATTTTATTATTATTTATTTTATTATTATTTATTTTTATTATTATTTATTTTTATTATTATTTATTTTATTATTATTTATTTTATTATTATTTATTTTTTTATTATTTATTTTATTATTATTTATTTTTATTATTATTTATTTTTATTATTATTTATTTTATTATTATTTATTTTTATTATTATTATTTATTTTTATTATTATTCATTTTTATTATTATTTATTTTTATTATTATTTATTTTTATTTTTTATGTATTTTTATTATTATTTATTTTTATTTTTTATTTATTTTTATTATTATTTATTTTTATTATTTATTTTATTACTATTTATTTTATTATTATTTATTTTTTTATTATTTATTTTATTATTATTCATTTTATTATTATTTATTTTATTATTATTTATTTTTATTATTATTTATTTTTATTATTATTTATTTTATTATTATTTATTTTATTATTATTCATTTTTATTTTTTATTCATTTTTATTATTATTTATTTTTATTATTATTTATTTTTATTTTTTATTTATTTTTATTATTATTTATTTTTATTTTTTATTTATTTTTATTATTATTTATTTTTATTATTATTTATTTTATTATTATTTATTTTTATTATTATTTATTTTATTATTATTTATTTTTATTTTTTATTTATTTTTATTATTATTTATTTTTATTTTTTATTTATTTTTATTATTATTTATTTTTATTATTATTTATTTTATTACTATTTATTTTATTATTATTTATTTTTTTATTATTTATTTTATTATTATCTATTTTATTATTATTTATTTTATTATTATTTATTTTTATTATTATTTATTTTAATTATTATTTATTTTATTATTATTTATTTTTATTATTATTTATTTTATTATTATTCATTTTTATTATTATTTATTTTTATTATTATTTATTTTTATTTTTTATTTATTTTTATTATTATTTATTTTTATTTTTTATTTATTTTTATTATTATTTATTTTTATTATTATTTATTTTATTATTATTTATTTTATTATTATTTATTTTATTATTATTTATTTTATTATTATTTATTTTATCATTATTTATTTTATTATTATTTATTTTTATTATTATTTATTTTAATTATTATTTATTTTATTATTATTTATTTTTATTATTATTTATTTTATTATTATTCATTTTTATTATTATTCATTTTTATTATTGTTCATTTTTATTATTATTTATTTTATTATTATTTATTTTTATTACTATTTATTTTAATTATTATTTATTTTATTATTATTTATTTTTATTATTATTTATTTTATTATTATTCATTTTTATTATTATTCATTTTTATTATTATTCATTTTTATTATTATTTATTTTATTATTATTTATTTTATTATTATTTATTTTTATTATTATTTATTTTTATTATTATTTATTTTATTATTATTTATTTTTATTATTATTCATTTTTATTATTATTTATTTTCATTATTTTTATTTTATTATTATTTATTTTTATTATTATGTATTTTTATTATTATTTATTTTATTATTATTTATTTTTATTATTATTCATTTTTATTATTATTTATTTTCATTATTTTTATTTTATTATTATTCATTTTTATTATTATTTATTTTTATTATTATTTATTTTCATTATTTTTATTTTATTATTATTCATTTTTATTATTATTTATTTTATTATTATTTATTTTATTATTATTCATTTTTATTATTATTTATTTTCATTATTTTTATTTTATTATTATTCATTTTTATTATTATTTATTTTCATTATTTTTATTTTATTATTATTCATTTTTATTATTATTTATTTTTATTATTATTTATTTTATTATTATTTATTTTTATTATTATTCATTTTTATTATTATTTATTTTCATTATTTTTATTTTATTATTATTCATTTTTATTATTATTTATTTTCATTATTTTTATTTTATTATTATTCATTTTTATTATTATTTATTTTTATTATTATTTATTTCTATTATTATTTATTTTTATTATTATTTATTTTTATTATTATTCATTTTTATTATTATTTATTTTCATTATTTTTATTTTATTATTATTCATTTTTATTATTATTTATTTTTATTATTATTTATTTTTATTATTATTTATTTTTATTATTATTTATTTTTATTATTATTTATTTTTATTATTATTCATTTTTATTATTATTTATTTTTATTATTATTTATTTTTATTATTATTCATTTTTATTATTATTTATTTTATTATTATTCATTTTTATTATTATTTATTTTATTATTATTTATTTTTATTATTATTTATTTTATTATTATTCATTTTTATTATTATTCATTTTTATTATTATTTATTTTTATTATTATTTATTTTATTATTATTTATTTTTATTATTATTCATTTTTATTATTATTTATTTTATTATTATTCATTTTTATTATTATATATTTTATTATTATTTATTTTATTATTATTCATTTTTATTATTATTTATTTTATTATTATTTATTTTTATTATTAACAATTGATTTCTTCGGTGGACAAAAGTTTGTTTAAAGTTATTTTTAAAAAAAATGGTGAATATGGCGATAAAAATTCATTTATTTGAAGGTTAGGATGTGCTTTTGTTTATTATTCTTTTACAGAAAAAATAAAAAATAAAGTTTTCATTATTTGACATTATATTTTTGCCCTAATACAACATTTTAAAAGACCTACAATAAAGCGATGGACAGTTGAAAATTACTTGATAACAAATAAAATGTCATAACTTCGTGAATATCGCATGAATTTGAATAAAATTAAATAAAAAATAAAGTTTTCATTATTAGACATTATATTTTTGCCCTAATACAACATTTTAAAAGACCTGCAATAAAGCGATGGACAGTTGAAAATTACTTGATAACAAATAAAATGTCATAACTTCGTGAATATCGCATGAATTTGAATAAAATTTTGGGAAATAACAAACCTTAACGCAGTCATTTGATTATACAATTTTTATTTTTTTGTGGAATATATTTAGTGAAATACTGATATTTTACTAATCAGCAATAAAGCGATTGACGTAGTTTTAATATATATATACCAAATAAAAACGCTCAATACAAACACAATAGGGAGTACCGCTTGTCATCAGGAATAGAAATTAAGACTGTAAATTAAAATTTACAAATAAATTTGTTGTTCGACAGAATACTCCAAATGAAATTTTAAAAAATTCCTTTAAGGATTTTTTTGAAAATTGTATATACGGTGTGTTTGTGTCTAAAATTTCTGAAGAACTAAGGTGAAGTTTTTTACATTTAATAGGCTTTCGAGCCCTCGTTCCCCCCGGTACTTCGAGACATTACAACTGGTCGGCTCTTCAACTCTCTGTCCGTCTCCTTCAAATTGTAAACACTAATTTCCACGTATCTTTAAAAAAAAAAAGACCGGCTCCCCTCTATATGACGTCATTATTATACGTCACTAAGATAATAATCTTGTGTTTTTACGTCATTATTTCTAAGCTGTCAACTAAATCGTTATGATAACATTTTTAAGTTAACATTCCTAAAAACATGTATTTTTTGTTAACTTAACATTCCTAAATCCATATATAAAAAATATTTATTCGAAATATTTTTTATTTTAAAACATATTTTAGCTGACATAACTTTTTGGCTTTAATAATCCTAATAATCATTGCCCGGTAAATATCCAACACTTGTCAGGTTGGTCGCATATGTTTATGGCCCTTTGTTCAACCGAAAAGTGCACCTCCATGTTGTTTTCCGCAAAGCTACAATGTTCCGTCTTCAGAAGAGTCCGTTTACTTTCCCTGTGATCTGATCCACATCTGGATAAACCAAATCCCGTCGTAAATAAGTGCTCAGCATTTGAACTAGGTACCTCGAGCTTAGTTGAACCCGGTTTTATTTTGTAGAATATTTGATGGGAGCAGGCGGAACATAAATTGCCAGTTTACTGTCACCGTCGGGTTTCTGTCTATATAAAGATGATAGGAAGTGATACGGGCTTTCGTTAACTGAGTTTGATCCCAAATTATTGGCCCCCGAGGGTGGGGAATCAAATGAAAGGATTCTAAGACCGTTAAAAGACCACAAAAAATGTACAAGACTGTTGAGGCTTGCAACGGATGGCTGAAAATTTTTTTTTTTTTTTTGGTTCGCCGCGGATTGCAAGAAGAAGAAGAAGAAAGGGGAGGGGGGAGAGGATGAATAGAGGATGAGTAGAGGAGATGGAAGAAGAAAAAGTAAAAAGAAGAAAAGCAAAATCTACAACGTGACGACGACGACGACGACGATGATGATAATGAGGAGGAGGAGGAGGAGAAGGAGGAGGAGGAGAAGGAGGAGGAGGAGGAGGATTGAAAGGAAAGGAGAAGAAAATAATGAGAAAGGGGGAGGAAGAAGAAGAAGACACAGAGGACGATGATGATGATGATGATGATGATGATGATGATGATGATGATGATGATGATGACGACTACGACAGAAAGAAGAGAAGAAAGAAAAAGATGATCAGAAAAGTAAATTAAGATGAAGATGATGATGTAGAGGAAATAGAAGAAGAACGAAAAAATTAAAGAAAAAGAGATAGATAGATAGATAGATAGAAAGAAGAAGAAGAAGAAGAAGAAGAAGAAGAAGAAAAGAGTATGAAGATGAGGAGCTAGGAGGATGAAATCGTTGGGGTGGAGGATAGACTCTTCAATAAAAAGGTAACAAAATGGAACTCTTGAACAGCTGCGAATTCTTGTGTTCAATTCCTTTCTAGTTTTTCCAACATTTCGAGTTCTTTAGTTTTGCTTTTTTTTTCTTTATAAATTTTAGGTCGAATATTTTATTAAAAGTTTGCAAATATGGCGTTGCCCGGAAATTAACTATGACCCGGTGCACATCTGTTCCTATGTAAAGAAAAAAAATCGTGTCTAAAATGGTTTCTTTGTTTTAGTTCATTATTTTTTATTTTCATTTACAATTTATTGTTATATAGTTTCAAATTTTTTGTCCTTAAATGCTCGGCACGTAAACATACCCCATGATATTATCGTCCAAAAACTTCTACAGTTTTCAAATTATGAAAAAATATAATGAAACTTCACCTTAGTTCTTCAGAGATTTTAGACACAAACACACCGTATATACAATTTTCAAAAAAATCCTTAAAAGACTTTCAAAAAATTTCATTTGGAGTATTCTGTCGAACAACAAATTTATTTGTAAATTTTAATTTACAGTCTTAATTTCTATTCCTGATGACAAGCGGTACTCCCTATTGTGTTTGTATTCAGCGTTTTTATTTGGTTGGAATTAATATATTAATACATAAATATTAATATATATATATATATATATATATATATATATATATATATATATATATTAGATTGTAGTTTACAGTTGCTTGTATCGAGTAAGCATTTCATTTAAATTGCCTTGATTGTTATATATATATATATATATATATATATATATATATATATATATATATACACGTTTTATTTATCAAGTAAACACTACATCCCTTTGTTTTCATTAATATACTAGACTACCCGTGACCCGTTCAGTTAGTATGTTATATTAGCTATGGAATTAATGTATGAGCACTTATGGTTGTCCACGGGTTAAATTGGATTTACTGTAAGAGAATTGCGTTAAAATAACTTAAACATAATACGGAAATGAATAATGTAAAAAAAAAAGTAGAAAGTTTAACAATTGTTTATTTGGATAATTTAAACGCGAAAAAAAAATTGGTACGTTGAAAACGTACACAGTAAAACGGTACGTTTTATTGTCGCCTAAATTATTAAGTATAGTATATATCGTATATATGAAACAGGTCGGTGAGTATACGTATTATTTGTTATAATGTTTTGCGTTTGTTCTCATATCTTGAAGTTTTTTATTCAATAAATTTAAGACATTCGCTTTTCTAAGGATGTCCGTTTGTTCGAACGAAACTGGTCCAGCGATTAGTGTTTATTTGTTTACGCTGTTATGGGTTTATGTACTTATGAGAATCCGGAAGTCGTAAACCGGATGTTGAGTTACAATACTCATTACACATTTGAGTTTTATAATTATACATATATATATATATATATATATATAGAGAGAGAGAGAGAGAGAGAGAGAGAGAGAGAGAGAGAGAAAGAGAGAGAGAGAGAGAAAGAGAGACAGACAGACAGAGACAAAGACAAGAGAGAGTCATTTTCTATGCATTTTTTGACAGGTTCTGAAAATACATGTCACTCACACACGATTCCCTTTATGATACAACATAAATATATAAGATAATCAAACACTCAACCCTTTATTATAGAGACAATACAACACATATATATATATATATATATATATATATATATATATATATATATATATATATATATCACCAGGTCAAAGGTATTCAACAGTGATCTCTTTTAATTTAGAATTTAACGAGATTATTAAGAGTGCTCAATAAAAGAAGAGTGATATATATTTTCATTAATATAAACAAATTTACATCGTCGCGATAATGGATATACTAATGTTTCAGCCAAATGGTTGGTTAAAACCAGATGTCGTCGTAAGGCGGCTGAATATATGGTCGCTTTACTAAGAAGACACCAATTCTCAAATCTATATATATACAGAAATATATATATATATATATATATATATATATATATATATATATATATATATATATATAAAGTCTGAAATTAATAAGATACATTTCTTTGATAAAAAAATTAAAAAAACAAAGACGTCGTAAGAAATAAAGAAGAAAATCTAATATTTTTTCTATTTTTTTTTTTTCATTTAATAAAATGTTTATGGGTTTTAAAAGAAATTATTTGTTCATTTTAATTTTTTAATTTATATTTATAATGCTTTAATAGATTCTGTAAATTTTACTATATATATATAAATATATATATATACATATATATATATATATATATATATATATATATACATGTGTGTGTGTGTGTGTGTGTAAGGTTTGTTATTGGCATTCTTGCCGAGATAAGCGGAGAGCACATACAGCATCTGGAAGTTCCAAATGGTCACCCATTTAGAACTGACCAGGTTCAACGTTGCTTAACTTCGGTGATCCATCGGGAACCGTTGTGTCAACGTGATTAAGCCATATTTTACTTATTAAGTTCAATTTATGATAAAAAAAGGTAACATGTCAGAGTCAACATATATATATATATATATATATACACCCACACATAAATCAGAATCGACACATTAAAACACACACACGTGCGCGCATACAACCACACACAGACATAACACCCCTATCTCTAATACAACACACTGAACAACACCAACCCTACTTAACCTCGAAACCAACAATACTAGGAAACACCTAGAACCATAGTATAATATCTGTTCCAACACCTCGCTCCCTCCTCAGTAAGTGGAGGAGAACCCCCTCATGACTGAAACAACTATCATCCCTTCAATCATCCCCCTCCCATACCTATACCCCCTCCAATGCCCCCCCTCTGGGGAACAAAATCTTCCCCACACTAGGAACCGATCCTGGGTCTGGCCATACCCACATGGGGAGACAAATAAATAGAGACATTAAAAAATCCCCTATTTTAAATACACCCCTCTTTCTAAACAAACACAATATAAGGAATACCCGAAAAGACTAAAACGAAAAATCACAATACTAAAATCCAAGAATCCAAAAAATAAATATCAAAATAGAATGAAAGCACCCCTACCCTTATTTCAGAAGAACTAGTCCTCCCCCTCCCCACACATACACATTAGTAACGACCTCGGATCACAGCCGCCTTCCTTAGGAAGCAAATAACCCCAAAATACTATAAAACAATATACACATTCCCAAACCAATAAAAGCAAACACACACACGCATACACACGCGCACACACACATGCACACACACACAAACACACACACACAATCACACACCCTACCCCACCCTAAAGGAAAAGAAAAAAACATTAGGAGAAAGAGATAGCGACTACAGCCAGGTCAACGGTCTCCCTCACAAGCCCAATAAAAGAGCAATAAAAATTGAGCATGCCAATGAATAATAAACACTTACAAGCCTCCACCCCTTGGAAAAACTTCAAATTAACTAGGAAAATCGCCATTTTTACATCTCCAACACATTTGAAAATAATTTCTGACGAGGACGCATCACAGAACGTCTGAAACGCGCGTAAAAACGAGTTCAATGACTTTAAAACATTATTACAATGATCCAAACATAATTCTCAATGAAAAACCAAGACACGGAATAATAAAATAATGTTAAAAAATACACATTGTTGGTGACTACTCCCTTATTAAAATATACATCTTTCTTTCGTTGGAATTTCTTAACCCATTTTATATAAATATATGTATATATATATATATATATATATATACATATATATATATATACATATATACATATATATATATACATACATATATATATACATGAATATATATATATATATATATATATATATATATATATATATATATATATATAAGAGATAAAGAAAATTAAAACTGTAAGTTGAACTTTACAATCAAAATTTATTGTTCGACTGAATACTCCAAAAAAACAATTTACCAAGTCCTTATTCCGTGGAGTTTCAAAGAATGCTATTCTTGTTATTCTTCTCATCAAAGGACCTAAATAAATCAGCAAATTATATTATATAATAAGCTCTACTCTCTATTGCGTATTAAGCTTTTTTAATTCAGTTGGGATTAAATTTTCGATATATAAATACTGTTATTTATATTAGTTTGAAGTTTACCATTGCGTATATTAGGTAAACACTACATCCCTTTGTTTTAATTCATATATATATATATATATATATATATATATATATATATATATATATATATATATTATTTTAATTTGTTTTTGCGATACGTTTTGAACGAATTCATTTATTTATACGAAAGTGCACTCTTGCCTAAATGCGAGTTGGGGAGCGGCATATATATTTTATTTTTAAAAGATAATTATTCGCTGACACGTTTTTCGTCCTCTAGAACTCATCAGTGGCTGCATCTTGCGAGATTCGAAATCGGGACTTCATGGTAAGAAGACTAAACTCTTACCACTGGACCACCTCACACGACTGTCTCGCTATATCGCGATTTATGTAGATGTAATTTTTATTTGTTTTTCTTTTTGTTATACGTTTTTAATTAATTAAATTATTTATACGAAAATTCATTTTTACTTAAATGCGAGTTGGGAATAACATATATATATACAGTATAGTACTATATATATACAATGGGAAAATAAGTGTTGGACACATCCCATTATTCTTTTCTTTTTTTTTGCAGCGAATGACGCGAAAATTTAACAAGAAATAGTTACTAATTTAACAATAACTAATAACTTCAGTCATTGGAACCTTTTAATGCATAACAAAAATTATATCATAAAAACAAGAATAGCCGGAAAAAGGTATTGGACACATTGTTTGAAATTATATTTTATTATTTTTTATAAATAATTCTGGAAATTGTTATTTGCATTTTAATTTGCCGAAACTATTATACATTTTAGAAGTTTCTCGATTGTTGTAGACCATACTCTACGTCGTTGGAAAGTATTGAAACACGTTAGTCACCAGTAAGCCATCACGTGTGAAGGTTCTCAGGATGAGTAAACGTAAAGAACTCTCTCAAGTCGTCCGTGATAAGATTATTGCCGAGCACAAGAATGGAATTGGCCATCGGCGTATATCTGCTCAATTCAAAATCCCTGTAAGCACCATAGGAAACCTTATTAGGAAATGGAAGGTGTATGACTCAACCGTGAACCGTCTACGCACCGGAGCTCCTCGCAAGATTTCGATCGAGCAGTGAAAAAGATTGTACGAAAAGTTCAGCAGCAACCGAGAACCACACGAGGCGAACTTCAGAAAGATTTGGAAGAAGCAGGGATAGTAGTAACGAAATCAACGATTAGTAATGTATTCCGACGCAACGGTCTTAAATCGCGTACACCTCGAAAGACACCATTACTAAAAAAAATGTCATGTTAATGCTCGTCTGGAGTTTGCAAGAGACCACTTCTTGAAAACAGATGATTACTGGAAGAATGTGATCTGGTCCGATGAGACGAAAGTGGAACTTTTCGGCATTAACTGTACGTCGAGTATGGAGAAGAGATGAACACTCTCCCCACTGTAAAGTTTGGTGGTGGAAATGTCATGCTCTGGGGATGCTTCTCTTCAAATGGTACTGGGCCACTTCATATTATAGATGGAAAGATGAATGCAGCCAAATATCGGGAAATTCTTGAAAATAATCTCTTGCCTGCTTCCAATGTGTTAGGTATGCGACAGGGATGGATCTTTCAACAAGATAATGATCCCAAACATAGTGCTAAAATAACCTCCAATTGATTCGTACAGAACAAAATAGATGTTCTTAAGTGGCCCAATCAGTCCCCAGACTTAAATCCTATAGAAAATCTATGGAGAGAGTTCAATCATGGTCCACCAGCGAGATCCACGTAATATTCAGGATTTGAAGAAAGTATGTGTTGAAGAGTGGGCCAAAACATCGCCTGAACGTTGTCACAAATTAGTTTCGTCGTATAGAAAACGTCTCGAAGCTGTAATAGCCAATAAGGGGTTTTCAACTAAATATTAGATGAAATTGTGTTAGTGTGTCCAATACTTTTTTTCCGGCTATTCTCGTTTTTATTATATAATTTTTGTTATGCATTAAAAGGTTCCAATTTCTAAAGTTATTTGTTATTGTTAAATTAGTAACTATTTCTTGTTAAATTTTCGCCTCATTCGCTGCATAAAAAATGTGTTAAATAAAGAATAATGGGATGTGTTCAACACTTATTTTCACCACTGGATGGAATACTGTTGCCATATCTTGGCAGGAGCTGCTAAAAACAGCCTATCCTGCCTTGACAGAGTACAAAATAAACTTTGTGGCTTGGTGGGAGATGTCCTTTTCTCTACCCTGCAACCTCTCTCCCACAGAAGAGACGTTGCGAGCCTATCCTTGTTTTATCGTTATTTCCATGGCAGGTGCTCGTCTGAACTCCAATCTCTGGTTCCCCCTCGCCAATCTTTCACGAAAAACACCCGTCTAGCTGAATCTACTATGAAAAATTTCCCCCACTCTTTATCTGTGCCTAAATCAAAACGTGGATTCCATGAACAGAGCTTCTTTCTTAGAAGTGCACGCCTGTGGAACTCTGTTCCGTATGCCTGCTCCCCACCTGACTACAGCTTGGATGTGTTCAAGTCCAACGTTAACAAATTCCTAATGAACCGCCCCCTTAAGTAAACACTTCATCAAATCTCCACACTAACGTAATGTACTTGCAATAACCCTTATCCCTGAGTGGCTTCCGGGCCTTGATAAGTGGTGACCACTGTGTAAAAAAAAATATATATATATATATATAAACAAATGTTTTTGAAGTGCATGGAATTCTTCTGTTTTATCATCTTCCTTTTCATCTTTTCCAATCTCAGAATAGTTTTATTTGTGTTTTTTTTTTTCAAAATTGTATAAGTCGATAGCGAGCGCTTTCGACAAAGATACCTTTATAATCCTCAGGCATGTTGTAAAAATTATGTTTCTTTTCTTTTCCCTAATTATATATATACATATTTTTATCATGGGTACGTGGTGGCTTATTACGGATTAGGTGGGAGGACATTTTTTAATAATTATATATAGAGTATATTAATTTATTGTATATTTACAAATGTACATATTTAAACATTAAAATCTGCTATCCTAAACATTTTAAAATATTTCGACTATATTCCTAATTGATATTCTGGACCTGCGTTTTTTTTTTTTTTTTGTTTTTTTTTTAATATACAATGCTTCGGGTATTTTTAGTCTTGCAAAAAAACAAAGAAAACTATTGTATCTGTACGCACGTAATATTGAATACCCTCGCACTAAACACTGTTGAGGCGTTTAGAACTTTTTGGAGGGAACAACGATGAATAATTTAAAAAAAAAAAAGAAAAAGACTAAGAACAAAAAATAACGGAATCGGAAGTTCTCAGTTGATGCCAGATGTCAATGGAAAAG
>NC_136516.1:16324691-16349691 GCF_053919585.1 Euprymna scolopes
AAGAGTTGAAGATGATTATAAATTTCTTTACAAAAGAAGTCTCGGAACCTTTAGAAGGAAACTCATATATATATATATATATATTAGTGTCGGAATCGGGAATCAGAAAAATCGGAAGACTTTGATAAATCGGAATCGGTATCGGAAAAATTTATGCCTCTTTTCCGATGCCAAAACGATTTTTTTGTCTTTTTTTATTTGATTTTGTTTCAACCAAAATCTTCCATTGCTGGTAATAATGATAAAACAATAAATATTTATTGATTTTAAATTGCCAGTAAAGCTAAAATCGATAGATCATCCTCCACAAGTGTATTTTGACGTTTAGGAAAATATCTGCATATTTAACATGTGTTTTTACGAAAATCAGGGGAGATAAAAATCTTATAGTTAAATAATTAAAGATGTATAAAGAATCGGAATCGGAATCGGTAATTGAATCGGAATCAGGAATTTAGCACAGAATCGTTAATTGTATCGAATCGGGAAATATCAGAATCGCCCCATCACTAATATATATATATATATATATATATATATATATATATATATATATATACACACACACACACACACACACACATATATATAGTATATATGTGTATGTGTGTGTGGAGAGAGAGAGGAGGGGAGAAGAGAGTGAGAGAGATTTTTACACAGATACACACACACACACAGTATTTGGTAAGATGATTCTATTAATAGAGAAATTAACTTGTATAGCCTTTATCCAATTTGTAAACGGTTTACGACTTCAGCTGTTGTGTTTTTCTGAGAGATCGGCATGATATGAAATCGTTTTTTAAACAATGAATGGCGACATTTAATCGTGATGGCTGTTATATACAATTTAATTGGAACAGAAAACGTAAGTAAAAAAAAAAAAAAAAGAAGAAGCTACTTTACAACCGAAATCGTTGCAATTTATTGTAAAGAAAACGAACAAGTCGGAGATTCGATCCGGTTTATATCGAAATAGCCGTTTAAACGAGAGATAATCACGTTCAAACTGAAAACAAAGGGAGGTTACTGCGACCGAACGATGAAAATAGTCTGTTTTGTTTTTCTCTTCTTATTTTCTTGAATAACGACTTGTCAACCGGTTGGTGTCTCTGATTTCTCAGGCAAATTCTTTCTTCTTTTATTAAACTATTTTTACTTCCTTTTCTTTAAAATCATATCCTAAATCAATTTAAGTATACATGTTATCTATAATAAAATCTCACCTGTCTGTTTAAATGTATGTATGTATGTATGTATGTATGTATGTATGAAAGGGCGAATGAACTCTTTTTCTGGGTCAACGGCCAACTAGCACCGTGTATATTTGTGTGTGTGTGTGTGTGTGTGTGTGTGTGTGTGTGTGTGTGTGTGTGTGTGTGTGTGTGTGTGTGTGTGTGTGTATTGGGGTAGAGAAGGCTCCCGTAAGCCGTGGTGAAGGCAACCTTTCTAGGAGAAGCAAATCTCTGATTTAAAAAACCATAAAGCGGAAGACCAGTACCCGCATTAAGCTGGTCTGCAGTTTAATTTGTTGCTGGCTATCTTGCTCTTGCTTGTTGCTGGATCTCAACATTTTGAACCGAGAAAGAGACTTAGCTGTCGTACAAAGCTAAGACTCTGTAACATCATATTTGATATAGATACTCCCTCAGACATTTGGGCTCATGGATTTTAAATGTCTGAGGGAGTGGCACTCGTCTGACAAGACGTTGCAATCATCATGTATGTATGTATGCATGTATGCCTAAAACTTTTCGACGAGGCGACAGATTTTCAAGAGATCGGTATCGTTTTGAAACCCGACCCTCCGGACAACAAATATCGAATGATTGACTAATAACATTAATTCCTTCACCTTCAACTGGCCACTTTTCTACAAGGGGGTCGCTTTTTTTTTCGCCGATATTTTCGAAAATTATCTCCTCTTTTCGATTGACTAACCTTAATTTAAACCTTCGCCACTTCCAGCTTGGCAATGGACGCAACGGCAAAGACCTAACGTTATTTTTTTTTTGTTTTCACGTTCTTTTCCTCCTTCACGGTATGGGTTCGAGCCTTCCTACTACCACTTTCTTTTTTTTTGGGGGGGGGGGCAACACACACCTCCAAACACCCGGACAACGCCGGGTACCCAGGCTATTATTAATTATAAATTCTGTTACATTTCCTCTTAATAATAATTTCTCCTGCTCTCTACCTGATAAAAAGCAATTCTACCTCCAGGTTACCAAAAATTAACCCAAGCATTGAGGGAAATTTAGCACCTATAAACGCTAAGTACGCGAACAGAAACAGTAAACAGTCATTAAATATTCAACGACAGGAAGTCAGTTGCATTTTGGTTGACCGCTTTTTCTTAATTCCCTTAAGAGGGTTCAACTTCATTTTCTTAAAGGGTTCCATAACGATAATATTTTTATAAATAGATATTAACAATTACTTTTATACCTCCAAACACTAATGTTATATGCTTACGCGATCATCAGTGTAGGAAATGATCATTATTATCATTCGGGGAGATCGGAACCAGTCACAATGTCATCCTTGAGTCTGTATGCTAGTATTCTACTTCCAGCCTACCAGAAATTTATCCGTTCCGGTCAGACAAAAGTTGGCGAATAAAAATTGGTATTTCATGTGTTGAGGGAAATTGAGAAAGCAAGTCGGTTCCCATAAAGCGTATAAATCGGATACAGATTTATATTTTTATCTTTTCTTTTATTTTTACTTCATAGTCACCACCTGTCAAGGCCAGGATTCCATTCAAGGATAAGTTAATTTTTAGGTAGATGGAGATTACTTAATGATGATCAGTTACGGTGGAACTAAGGTAGGACTGAGTTATTAAAGAGGACGGGGCGACAAAATTTTTCACATAGGACTTGAAATGTATCAAGTTATAGTCAGTCAAGAAACAGCTCGAGGATATTTTGTTCCACAGTCGGACAGCTCTAGGAAAGAAACACTGCTAATGGAAGTTATGTTTAGTTTTAGGCACAGATAGAGAGTAAGGGGGATTATTGACGGTTGTTTTAGCTTAATGAGTATTTATTATGAAGTTTTACGGGAGGGTGAGCATAGATTGGAGCTCAGTCGAGTGCCTGCTATAAAAGTATCGACAGAACAATGATAGACTCGCAACGTTTCTTCTTTGAGAAAGAGGCAGTAGGAGGGTGTAAAGGTTCTCACTCACTAGATTCTGAAAACGGTTTTGGACCCTGTCTAGGTGGGAGAGGATATTTTTAGGAGCTTTGTCTCAGATGTGGCAGCAATTCTGCATCTTGAGTCGTATTTGAGTCTTGTACAGGTAGAGGATAACATCGGGAGTAAGATACTTTCTGCAATGGTAAAATGATGCTGCCATTTTGTCAGTAGTTCTGGCAACGGATCTGGTGTCGGTCTTCCATTTCAGATGAGGAGTAAAGGTCAGTTCCAGAACTTTGATCAAAGCAAGGTGCTTCCTCAAGACGAGAGCCGTTCATTTTGATTGGGCCAAGTGGGGATTTGAGAGTTGGCGGTGGAAAAAAAATAGAAGTTTTGTTTTGGATGCATCAAAGATAATTAGTCATTCCCCCCCATCCATTGTCCCACACGCTTCAAATCAGAGGAGAGAGAATCAGAATAATTCGTAGTCATTGCCAGCCTTTGGGGGGTTGCCATAGATAGTAGTATCGTCCGATGAATGAACGAAGAATGTGATTTCGGAGATCGTCGATGAAGATCAGAAAGGGAGTTGGGCCAAGGATGGATCCCTGGATGGATCCCTGAGATATGCTAGCGTTAATAATACGAAATTTTGCCCATCAATGACTAATTTAATAAACATATTGGAGACAAAGGATTTGATGGTTTACAGGACATTTCCATTAATACTGTAGCTGGAAATCTTGTGAAGTAGACTTTTGTGGCAAACCCTATCAAATGCATAAGATATGTCAAGAGCTATTGCTCTATAAACGAAGCTACCGTCAATAGATTCAGTGATCCTGTGTGATATGTTATGTATACATATTGTGTATTCATTAGTGATAGGATACAATTTCCCGATTCCGATACAATTACGGATTCCGTACTAAATAACTGATTCCGATACAATTACCGATTCCGATTCCGATTCTTTATGAATCTTTAAATATTTAACTATGGAGTTGTTATTTTTTCCGATTTCCGTAAAAAACAGATGTCAAATATGCAAATGTTTTCTTAGACGTCAAAATACACTTGTGGAGGATGATCTATAGATTTTAGCTTTATTGATATTTTAAAATCAATAAATATTTATTATTTTATTAAAGGCTACAAGTGCCTTGGGTTTGTCGGAGCACATTCCAAATAAGTACTTTTAAACGATACACAGGGGCACAACATTTCGGCGATGGGACAGGGGTTGGAGTTTGATTGATAGCGCGGAACTTATTAGGTTAGAGATACTTTTTGGGACCCTGTATAAGAGTTAGAGACTAGTGGCAGATGCTCCAGCCCTAATGTGGCAACAATACTCCATAAATGGGCGAATGGTGGCTTTGTAAAGATATAGGGTACTCTTAGGTGTGAGCAACTTTCTAGCACGTTATAGAGATACCATCTTGTTTGCAGCAAGCCTTGCAACGTCTTCACTGTATTTGTTCCAATGAATGTTGTTTGTGAATATCAAGCCAAATTAGTAAAAAGTTAAACGCAACACTTACATCACTTACATAAAGAGCAGTTGTCTGTGTTCATATATATGTATAGCAAGCCAAAAATCTCAAACTACGAAACAGACATCCACAAAGTTGGTATATTCTTGATCTGCGTTGCCCTGGATGCATAATATCTAAATTCAGAAAAAAAAACTTTCATTCTTTGACCCTAAACTGAAGCAAATTTTGTCAAGGGGGGGAGTCGATTTTCCACCAATTTTATGTACCATCTAAAGGGAAGTAATTCTGATTTCTTAATAGTTATTTCTCTCATGTTGACTCATTCGCAGAAAAAATCTATATTAAAAAAAGTAATGAGTCCTCCCTATGCTTATTTCTGTCCAGAATGAGGGATCAGTAAGTGAAGCGGAAGAGAAAGAAAGGCTGGAAGAAATAAAGATAGTGATGTAATATAGAGCGGGTGTAAATGCATGCGGAGTGACGTCACCGGTATAAAAAAGGACCATAAAAAGAGAAAGAGAATGATCACGAGAGAGAAAAGATAACGTTCGAGATCTCGCGAAGATGTGGATAACGTTCACGATCATATGCGATGCGCGAAGAACACCCGAGAAGACGATCAAATGAGAGAACGAGGAAATAAATGTTGTTGCTACAGAGAACGATCGAGTTGGGATTATTTCCTATTCTTTGTCTTGGTTTATTTTGCGACTGAAACTAGATACAATATGCGTTGGCTAACGTTACAGTGAGATGGATAGAGATAGATACAGTTTTAATAGAAAGCCTAGGGGGCGTAAAATAAAATACGCTTAAATATGATATTTTAATTCGTTCAGATTTCGTATATATTATTACATAGTCGTGATTTCAAAAGTTAAAAAAGTATTTGGATGCCATCAGCAAGAATCGAAACCTTAACTGTGGCATTATATGTTATCACTGTACCAACGTGACACGCATATGAACTGATTAAAAAATGAAAATTAAAAATAAATTAAGATGAATGTACAAAATGTTTGACGATTTTTTTCAACCCTTAAAACTCCATTAACCGGCTAAAGACCCAGAAAAGAACGGTCCATAAAAAATCCAATCATTTGAAGCTCCTGGCGCCGCTCTGTGAGTTTAAGTTTCGGAGGAGATATGGTTTGAAAATATGGAGACAGACAGACAGATAGCCTTTTATATTTTAGATGATACACTTTATTCCCGGGTAACGCCAGCTATGTTTGTTAGTTTTATATACAAGCAAAAATTGCAACCAATGGGGGGGGGCATATTAGTTTTAGTAAATACAAAATTATTCTGAATTATTTTAAGTAAAGAGAATATGAAATGGGCTGACATTTATTTTCGGCGGCATTTCAACTCTCATTCTTTTATTTTGCCATTGATTTATTCCTCATATTCTGTGAGCGATGTTTCTGACAAAGTGTAAAGAATTGCTGTTTTCTGGATCTGACTCTATCAACACATGTTTAGTAGTTTTTGACCTTTAAGTCATATTTATTTTTTTACTTTCTTACATCAAGTGGCTTTATTCCTTGCCTGGAGCGATTTGCATAGAAACAAAGAAGATAGATGTTAGATGAATTCTCTCATCAAGTATGACCTGTAACGAACACAGTTATAGGAACAGTAAAAGATGGAGATTTTTTTTTTTTTTTTTTTTTTGCCTATTGCGACTTTTGAAGAATTCTTGAGAATTCTTCACATTCCATCAAAGTCATTAGCCTTTGGTGAAAAAAATAGAAGAACAGAAAACGCACCTTCGTTTCCTGTCTACCAAAAATTCACTGACAAAATATGTTTCTTTTTCTTAACGAAGACGCGGAAGTTGACAGTAACAAATTCACACGGGTCGTAGCACAGGCACGTCTACGTGGGGGACACATTTTAACCCCTGAAGGTATTGAATTTTTCTCTGATGTTTTTGCACTCCTTTTAACAAACAACTTTTTTTTACATATTTATATGGATACCTTTTTTCAATATTCTTATAATTTTATTCTAGCTGGGGATGGGGCCTCCTACTGGATGTCAGACATTCACTCGTTATCTCGTGTATTCCAAGCGGAGGATCTTTTTTTTTTTTTTAATTTTGTAATCGTCCCTTTCTTTGTAGTTGTTTGTGTTCCTATTGATTTTAGTTCATCTGATATTTTTGCCAAGTATTTTTTCAAATTTTTTTTTTTTTTATGAATTAGATGGTTCCCATAATTACTGAAATGATGGAGATCTTCCTAAGTTTCCAGTTTCTTTTCATGTCTTGCATAAAATCTTCGTATTTCGTTCACGGGGAACATGAATTGGAACAGATAAATTCAGAGCATTGCCAAGGCTGCTACAAAGAAGGTGTGCTTTATCTACCGTGCTAGAAAGTTACTTACGCCTGAAAATATCCTGTATCTCTACAAGTCCACTGTTCGCCTATATATAAAGTATTGTTGCCGCATTTGTGCTGGTGCATTTGCTACTAGTCTCTTACTCTAAGACAGGGTTAAAAAAAAAAAAAAAGAGTGGCCAACCTAATAGGTCCTGAACTGTCAGCTACGCTTCAATCGTTGTCCCATTGACGAAATGTTGCATCCCTGCCCGTTTTACAAGTATTTTAATGGTAGGTGCTCTACTGAACTACAAGCTCTTGTACCCACTCGACGTAAATACACCCGATAAACTCAACAAGCAGCTAAATCCCACCCCTGCGCAGTAGACATCCCCAGATGCCAGAAAGCCTTCTACTCTAATAGCTTTTTTTTTCCCCTAGGACTGCTAGACTTTGGAATTCCATTCCGGGTTTCTGTTTCCCTGACTGTACTGACATGCAGAAGTTCAAGTGTAATGTAAACAGACATCTTGCTGCACAACTCCCTACATAGTATCCCTTCAAATTATGTCACAGATAGTAGCCCCCTACATCAAAGTGGCAATGTGTCTTGTTTGGGGTCAAAATGCAATAAAAAAAATATATGCAATGTACCATAAAGAAATTTCGAAAAAAAATCTTTTTTTACCAAATATTTTCTGTAAACTTTTTATATTCCGGACTAAATTTCAATCAAGCCAGACGTATTTTAATGAAAAAAAAAGAACCAACATTCCTCCTGCTCTGTCGACTTTGTCCATGGAAAAAAAGAACTTGGCATCCTAATTAAATATGTATAATTATATATATTAAAGATCAAAAGTATTGATTACACATTGGCAAAATTTATCATAAATATCCATTAAAATGCAATTTAGGGTAACCGCCCTACACCGGCACCCGTGGAATCGTTAAGAAAATCCACAATCTTTTCTGCAACCCAACCATAGCTTTATTTATGAAAACTTATATGTGTATATGTTTATATATTTCTATATAGTGTTCAATCCTAAACTTATTCGCCGCTTATTATGAACTAGCAGGGGAAGTGGGTGCCGGCTTTGCCCGGGCGTAAAATACGCTTAAATGTGATATTTTAATTTGTTCGGATTTCGTATATATAATCATAGAGTCGTGATTTCAAAAGTAAAAAAAAAGAAAATATATTTAGGTGCCATCAGCTAAAATCGAACCCGAAAGCAAACTTGTAGCATTCAAAGCTGGTGACGTTACCACTGTACGAACGTGACACATATATGAAGTGATTAAAAATAAACTAAGATGAATGTACAAAATGTATAAAGATTTTTTTTTTTAATTTTGCCCCATTTTTGACCCACTTAAAAACTATTATAACCGGCTAAAAACCCATAAAAATTCCAATTATTTGAGTCCCTTAGCGCCGCTCTGTGACTTAGTTTCAGGAGAGATAGAGTTTGAATATATGGAGACAGACACGCATACTGAGTTTTATAAATTAGATTTTCGAACACAGCTGCTGGACGTAAGGGTGGAATATGTTGGCTATATTTAGTTTCATTTGTTTTATGCAAAGGAAACAAGAAACTTGGAAGGGCTTTCGTAGAAATTTAGATGCCTACGTTTTTTGTATGTGTGTGTGAACTTTTAACGATACATATGGGACAGTCCAGTTTCTTTTTAGTATTTTAAAGGTTTTTGAGGGTACGTAATATGGGCACAACCGCTTTTTGAAAATTCAAGTATTTCAGATTTGTATTAAATCTGGTCCATAGTCATTGAAGACCAATTAAGCATTAATAGTTATTGAATTTCAGTTTCTTTGTAAGACTTCTTTAGTTGTAGCCTTAAATATCTGACATGTTCTAGAAGCAAAATCGTGTAATGGATTTGGATACAAATTGAATAAGGATTT
This sequence comes from Euprymna scolopes, assembly GCF_053919585.1. NCBI lineage: Eukaryota > Metazoa > Mollusca > Cephalopoda > Sepiida > Sepiolidae > Euprymna > Euprymna scolopes. The sequence continues at coordinate 16,333,597 of NC_136516.1, forward strand.
AACACATTAGGTTTAATAGCATTATATCTTGGTTTTAAAAGACGACATAATTCCATTTCCGTTTGATGAAAACCGGTTTTCTTTTTTGTTGTTGCAAGCAATCTACTAGTTGGCCAGTTGTGTATCTGTTCTTCAGATGCTGCACTTCCATTTCTTGTTCTCTTTCGGTGGAGCATTAGTCCTCCACGACTGAGACAATTTTTATTTTTGTACCTTTTCTCCACGTTAAAAAACGACCCTGGTGTCTAACTCTGTCCCGTGGGGAGGCATAGTAAATAGGTACTAGTTGTCTGAAAGTGACACAATGTTCAACGAGCAAGATCGGAGATGCACTGATGTTCAAGTCATGCTCTCTACCGATCCAAGACCATTGCCAGCGCTCTCAAAATGCATCGCTAGATTGCTATGAATAACAGGAACGTACCTAGGGTGATGAAGACAAAATTTCCAGCCACGGTTATGGTATTAATGTGGTTTTAAGTGAGGGGCACATCATGCTACCTCACATCTACGAAGTCAGCTTGAAAGTCAACACCTAGATGTGCTGAAGAGTGTAGTGATTCCCTGGTGCAATCAGGTGGCCGCTGGCAGACCCTGGGTGTGTCAAAGGTTTGGCTTCAGAAAGAGTGCTATCACTTTGTACCCTTCTCTCACTGGCCCCCTTCTCCCCCGACCTGAACCCGCTGGACTACTTTGCTTAGTACTACGTTGAGAACATCACCAACATGACCTCTTACAAGACCAAAACCAGTCTGATCGCCGCCATCCTCCGGTCGGTTGGTTATTTATGTTTCACGGCATATCAACCCTTTTCAGGTTATTTAATGCCGAATTTTGAAGTAAAATTTTTAATAGAATATATATTTTTCCTGTCGGTTTCTATTTAACCCATAGTTGGGACCCTCGCAGGTACTACCACTCTGGGTCAGAGTGGACCTGGGAGCAATGGCAATTAAAGGGTGGCTCCACACTCTTCAAAGCCCGCAAGCTGGGCCCTCACCATCGGATATAGTTTAAGGTCATATCCAGGACTGCCATCCGCCGGGCATTCATCAAGCTCCCTCTGACGCTTATGGAAAAGGCATGCTCTCGGTTCCGGACCCGTATCGAGGCATTGATTGAGGCTGAATACCGTATACTATATTGAATAGATGTCAGCTCTACTACATAATCAAGTTACCTGAATTGATTTTTTTTTTCAATAAAAGTTTTTAAATAAAGCTGTAGTGTTGTTTTCTTTAGGGCGACAACTTTATCGTTCCACCTGCAAGAGAACATAAAAATGATCTGAGGGATTTGTTTTGCCTGCTCTGGGACGGATATTATTCAAGTTTAATATAAATAAACTTCAGTCTAAACCTGACTTACACACGAGGTTTCGGTTGTGAATATCCCACAGTTGTTGGTAAATGTTTAAAATTGTCTGGTCGACCTCTTCAATGCAGGAATAATCCGGGCATTATTTGTATATAGATCACTCAACATATAAAAACAAATGTTGGAGGTTGAGATCCGGTGAGTATGGAACCCATTCTGAATCCCATCTTTTAGTGTTAAAATCATCAACAAAGTGCCTCGTCTTATTATTGAACAGCGATGAAACAAAGAGTGTTGGACATTAGTTACTGAACCTTGGTGGACAAGTTATGCATAGAGTGAAATGTGGTTGAATGGTTTGTGGTGGCATTTTTCTGTTGACGGTGCCATGTATTACAAAGAAATAACACAGAATAAAATAAAAATATGTTTGACCGTGATCCACTGAAATTGAAACATTTTGTTTTAAAAATAATAACACTTTTAATCTTTATAAATATTCTTTTGCACACACACACACATGTATGTATATATATATATATATATATATATATATATATATATATATATATATATACATGATCTACAGTAGTGAAACATGGGCCCTGACAACTCGCTAAAGTTAAATCTTGACAGTAGCACAAAGGTAGATGGAGAGGATAATGTTAGGCATCACTCTACAAGACAGAAAGACAAACATCTGGACCCGCCAACTTATAAGAGTTATTGACATCAATATTGACATCAGAACATCCAAACACAGATGGGCAGGGCACATAGCTAGACAACGTAACAACAGATTGTCCTTCAGGACAACGAAATGGACACCTCGTCCCACATGGCAGCGAATAGCTCGGGACAGAGTTATATGGCGAAAGTCTATATATATATATATATATATATATATATATATATATATATATATATATATATAATAAAAAATACGATTAAATTTACCAAAATGATCCAAGATGGTAAAACTAAAGTATATTATAAATATTAAAGAATTAATATTTATAATAAAGTTATCTCAACCAGATGTAAACCAAATAGGATATAGAGCTTATAATAAGAGCAAATAGTTAATAAAAGATGTTAAAAAACACTTTGAAAAAGAGTTAAAAAACATATTTAATCTGAAAAGGAAACACTTGATAAGTGGATAGTCGTTAATCCGCGGAGTTTCGAAGAAATACTTTCCTTCTCATCAGAGGGTAGGAATTAGCAAAATGCGGGATCGGATTTTGCATGCAAAAGTATTTGATGAAACTACAAGTAAGTCAAAGATCTTATATATATATATATATATATATATATATATATATATATATATATATATATATATTGTTTTTATTTTGGTTTTAGCGATATGTTTTGAACGAATTCAATTATTTACGAAAGTGCATTTTTACCAAAATGCGAGTTGGGAATAATTTTCCCTTTTTAACCAGTTTGGTACCTCCACATGGGGAGCGGTATATAATTCTTTTTTTAAATGTAATTATCCACTGACATGTGCTTCGTCGTCTACGACTCATCAGAGTGGGTGTATCTAGCGAGATTCGAAATTATAAATTACATTATATATATATATATATATATATATATATATATATATATATATATATATATATATATATATATATATATATATATATATATAAGAAGTATTGCGTAGTTTGCTCGAAGCATTATTAGAGAATAAAACGTATTTTTAGAAGGCAAGAACAATGCAGGAATGTACAGTCGTTGTGTGAAGATAAATAAATAAATATATGAATAATAAATAATTCAATTTTGTTTTTCTTTTTTATTTATTTTTTTAATATATATTTATATTTTTTAATATATATTTATTCATTTATCTACCTGAATTTTAACTGTGGGTGGTATTTAATTCCAAAGGTCCTTTCGGGTAATAACCCATCGTCAGTGGAGAAATAAATCCTCTCTCTAGGATGTAAATTGCAATTTACATTGTTCTAGCCTTCTAAAAATACCTTTTATTCTCTAATAATGCCTCAAGAAAACTACGCCATACTTCTTATATATATATATATATATATATATATATATATATATATATATATATATATATACACACATATATATATAAATAAATATATATATATATATATATATATATATATATATATATATATATATATATATATATATATATATATAGTTAGTAATTTATAAAATATATATGGCGGTTAAGCTACACTGAATATTCGGCGTTTCATCCACTATAGGATTCGTCAGGCTTATGCGCGAATTTTGTGGTTGTTTTTCGTTTTTATATATGTTGAGGATTTTAGTTAGCTAATCAGCTTTCTAGTATCCACCGCGCCCCTTCCTTATTTATATATAAAAAAAAAGCAGAAATGAGGAAAATCGTCTGCCTTAAACCACTAACCTAGTTCTAAAACAGATCCTTTGTTCTATAAAATGCATGCCCATTAGCTGATAGAAAGGGGTGCGGTGGATACTAGAAAGCTGATTGGCTAACTAAAATCCTCAACATATATAAAAACGAAAAACAACCACAGAATTCGCGCATAAGCCTGACGAATCCTATAGTGGATTAAACGCCGAATATTGAGTGTAGCTTAACCGCCATATATATTTTATAAATTACTAACTAGCTCTACCTACGTATTGAGCACTTTTGAAGTAAATACTTAAAGTTTACGCATAAATCTATACTTTCGTATATTAAATTTATGTGAGTAAATGAAGTAATTATATATATATATATATATATATATATATATATATATATATATATATTAGTACTGGGACGATTAATCGGAAACTTTTTTGAGGTATCAGAATCAGAACGACTTCTTTAATTATCTTTTTTTATTTGATTTTGTTTAAAACAAAATCCTTCACTGCTAGTAGTAATAATAAAATAATAAATGTGTTTTTAAACTCGTGGTAAAACTTAAATCTATAGATTATCCGCACTCCGCCCCACATGTATGTTTTAAGATTTGAGAAAATATCTGTACATTTAACATGTGTTTTTTTTTTATTTTACGGTAATAGGGACAAAAGAACAATTTTATAATTAAATAGAGATTCATAAAAAATCAGAATTTTAGTACGGAATCGGTAATTGTATTGGAATCGATAAAAATATTGGAATCGTCCCATCATTTAGTAATCTACGTATACGTGGTTGGTCATTTTACGGATCATCAGCGTAGATTAACTGTTTTACGGATCATCAGCGTAGATTAACTGTTCTGGGGTTCAACCTTGGACTTTGAAGTTATGTCAATTTTTTTATTTTTTTATTTTTATTTTTTTTTTATTTTTTATTTTTAACGATAATTGCATATTCGGTTTTAGCGTCTCCTTTCTATATGATCAGGGAAGTTGTTTTCTCTTAGAAAGATCGAATATTTAATTACCGTTAAAAATGAACACCAAAAATGCAACACAACTTTAAGCAGATAAACATAGCACGTATTCGACAGGGATCCTAGCGTAACGGTACACGCACTAGATCATAGAACTTACGGTTCGAGGTTTGAGCCATACAACAGTCAAGGTACGCTGATGAACCTTAGAACGACGAAACGTATGCAAATTATTGTTTCATAAGTATTGTTTTAATTTCAAAATTATTGCATTTAATTTTAAATGTAATTCTTTTAATCTAAAATAGATTTATCCTACTATAAGTCATATTTTTGAACGTGAAATTCGTCTATTTTTTTAATCAAATAAATTTCAAATGAAATGCGTTTTATTTTGAATTTCATTTATTTTGACGCAAAATACATTTGTTGTTATTCGAAAATTATATATTTTAAATCGGTGTTGATTGATTTCATTTTAAGTTCTTTTTGCCTGAATTTCCAATTAATTGGTCTTTACAGAAATCGCCGTAGTTATGTGAATAACTGCGTAGACTGACGACCTAGTAGTATTAAGTTCGAATCATACAGGTTTCATGGCACCGCTTTCCCAATGGATGTTGGCAACCTTCACGTGGCCATTCCTGTGCGTATCTAGTTGCAGAAAGAATTGAGGAAAACTGATGCCAACAACAGAATTAAGCCGACCAAAAGTCGTACAATAATATTTTTTTACAAAGGTATTATAAACTAGTAAGGCCAAAAGCAATTCGAGTATGAAGGTTAATGAAATGGATAGATTGTCAATTGAATGATGAACAATATTACGAGAGGATTAAAATAAGGAATGGAATGGAGAATATTTGATTACTTCTAAAGGGCGGCTTTATAAGTATTTGTTGAGATTGGACTTGAAAACGACCGTCTGCAGAGAAGCAGTCTTGTGGAATGTGTTCCACAGATAAGAAATTCCTAGAAGAAAAAATACTGTTTATCAAAAATTCCGGATCTATTAGGTTTCAATAATCACACAAATAAGCAAGTCTGAATGCGACTAATTCGGGTCGAAACTAGTTTTTTCTGTTTACATTCGTACATTGTAATCAAACGGAAAATGAACCTGGACTTTTTTCTTCTCATTATTAACTCGGGCTTTTTATTCGTTTGCGCGTGCGCAAGTCAATCGGAAGAAACCATTGTAAACCCGAATTCGTCACTTTTGTATTGGCTTATTTCTAGGGTCCTCGAAACCTAATTGATCCGAAGTTTCGTTCACTTTTATTTACACAGCGGGAGAAACGGAGGTTCTTTGCAATGGTTGGATTAAGTCGAAATTTTATAAGGTTGGTGCAAACATAATATCGTCTTTTATATATATATATATATATATATATATATATATATATATATATATATATATATATATATATATATATATATATATATATATTACATTTTCACCCCAAACAAGGCACATTGCCACTTTGGTGTAGGGGGCTACTATCAGGGGCAGCAACTACTGGGGCACTATGTAGGGATTTGGGCAGCAAGATGTCGGTTCACGTTACACTGCATGTCAGTACAGTTGGGGAAGCAGGGACCTGGAATGGAATTCCAGAGTCTAGCGGTTCTGGGGAAGAAACTACTGGAGTAGAAAGATATTTTACATCTAGGGATCTCTACTGCGTGAGGGTGGGATTTAGCTGTCTGTCGGGTTTGTTGAGGGTTTCTACGTCGTGGAGGCACAAGTGTCTGCAGTTCGTCAGAGCATTCACACACACACACACACACACACGCACGCACACACACACACACACACACACACACACACACATATATATATATATATATATATATATATATATATATATATATACACACGTAAAAACGACAGTATTTTTTGCGCTGACCTAATACTATGAATATCTTACATGGAGGAGTTAGTGCTTGGAGCTCAGACGAACAATTTCCATGGAAATTAACGAGATACTATCTAGAAAGACTGAAACGTCTCTTAGACGGATTTACGTTTATTCTTTTTAACTTCAAATTCATTCTTATTAATTTGAACTTCACTTGTTTAAATTTGTTTATCTTTTTAGCAGGTATAGACCTCCAAGATGGGTTCTACCGTCCAAAGTGTTTTTGTTTTGCTTTTTTTTGGGGGGGGGGGGTACCAGATCTGATCAAGATTATTGATGGTCTCCCGAAGACCCCATGAAGTTTTCTTGAGAGATCCACGATGAAGTGGCACTGCTGAGCCACGCTCCACACGTACTTTTAAACACTTGAAAGAAGAGCTGACCTCGTCGAGGGCCTTTTGTCACCGGGAGGAGATTGGAAAGATAACACCACATTGGAAGTGGAAAAACTTGGATCGTGGAACTTCGGAGGTGGACACCCAGAAAGCGTTTTTGTACATTTCTTTTTTTTATTTTATTTATTATTTATTTATTTTATTTTTTGAAACATCAGATGTCGTAGACGAAGAGGGTTTTAGGGGTTTTAATGTAATTTCGATTTGTTTGATTTTTGGATGGAGTGAAGGGAAGAAGGGGAAAAGGAAGGATGGGGAGAAAGAAGGATGTCGATGCGGCTGACAAGAAATGCCAGGAGTTATCGGTTTTGAAATACGAACTGTTTATGAAGAATTAAATGTTAGTCTTATCTCCAGTTTCTCCCCGTAAGACATTCACAGCTAGAACTCGTCTGCAACCACGACGGAAAGAAGACTGTCTTTTCCTCCTCTATATGCTTAGTGTCAGAAGGAATTCCCACAGAGCTTCTTTGCGAGGGTGCCCGTTTGTGGAACATATTGCTGCCGGACTGCTTTTCTACCAACTACAACATAGTCGTTTTTAAATCTTTCTATACTATTAACCCTTATCCTTGAATAGTTCTTAATGTTAATAAGTGATGACCAAAATCTAAAAATGTTTAATTTATTCATTTTTTACTGAAGTTATAAAACGATATACACCACAATATACACGCGTGAATTAAGCGGACACATGTGAACACACCCGGTGAACTAAGTGCAAGAGAGATACAAGTAATTACAGTTAAAGAAACGGTTAGAATCGTTTAAAAACATCTACTTGTAATGTCTGAAATAGCGAGTGAGTGTCTGACATCCGGTAGGATACGCTGTCCTTAGCTAGAATAAAATAATAAGAAAATTAAAATAATAATAATAATAATAATAATAATAATAATAATAATAATAATAATAATAATAATAATAATAATAATAATAATAATAATAATAATAATAATAAGCATATTTTCTTTTCTATCTCGTCTACGTAAACACACATCCGGTTATACGAATGTGGACTGAAAATGCAATTAATATTTGTCCTTTTGCCAGACTAGGTTCATATTGCAATCGTAGGAAACAGCATTTAAGTCGCAATGAAATAAGAACAGCTGATTTTCGGATGAGTAATTGTCACGACTATAAACTATCTGCTTTGTCACACAGCAACTATCTCTTAGTCAATTATGTTTTAAGATGAAGTATTGCTGCCATATCTGGGGCTGTGCTGCCTAGAGCATGTTTTCTTGCCTTGACAGAGTAATTAATCGAGTTTACAATCTAGTGAGCAGTGATCTCTTCTCAATGTCTTTCTTATAACTGGTCTTTCTCTAGTCGTTCAATATTTTGACGGAAAATGAGCTTTAATCATGGACTGAGATTTAATTTCTGGTTCAGCATTGTACAACATTCACAGCAAGAACTCTATATATTTCGAATATTACAAAGGAAGATCTTTCTTCTTCCACATGTCGAAAATGAAACGGTATTTCCATGAAAAGAATTTTTTTTTTTTTTTTAGAATAATCTACATGTGGAACACGTTGCCGTAAGATTGCTTCCCTGGGGACTACAACTCTTAACATGTTCATATCTAATGTAAACAAATATTTTATATAAACTGGGACATAAAGAGCACTCACATTTTGTAATGCCATAAAAGCAATTTCGTTTCGGTTAATTTGGGGGGGGTGCCTTAATAATAAGACCCCCATGTTTTTTGTTTTTGTTTTTTTTTTTGTTTGTTTCATACATAGAACTCTTTTCCGAATCATTTAATAATGAGATTCTACGTTTTTACGCGATTAATTTATTTTGTTATTTTAGAATTTAAAGTGGGGGATCATTTGCGTATGCATTAATTTCCAGGTTATTTTAGCGTTTAGTTGTGCTTCTTTTTCAGTGTTATGTTATATCGGGTGGTCCTTCCCAAACTTGAATGCCCTCCTCCCTCACCCACGGGGGGGGGGGTAGGGTTGCGAGACGATATTCCAGGATTGCGGGAAAATTTTAAATGAAAGATATAGGTTATTCCTATTTACAATGCCTACCCACGGGACAGAGTTAGACACCAGGGTCGTTTTTTTACATGGAGAAAAGAAACAAAAATAAAAATTGTCTCAGCCGTGAAGGATTTCTCCTCCACTGACAGAGAACAAGAAATTGAAATTCAGCATCTGAAGAACAGATGGTATTTATTTGCTCCCCCACTGAGCAAATTAGGCACAAGGCCGATTTTTAATGTGAGGAGTGAAGGGGAAATGGGGACCAGCTCCCCGGGGAGTAGGGGAGCTGGATAGTGACAATTGGTATGAAGGGTTGCCCCTACATTGACCAAGGTCTTATATGTGGAGTTGCCCCCACATATGGTCTTTGCTTGCAGTATCTACCGGAACAGATACTACACTTTGATTTTGTCCCGAAGGCCAAGTACCTATTTACAATACCTCCCCACGGGACAGAGTTAGACACCAGGGTCGTTTTTTAACGTGGAGAAAAGGTACAAAAATAAAAATTGTCTCAGTCGCGAAGGACTCCTCCTCCACCGAAAGAGAACAAGAAACAGAAGTGCAGCATCTGAAGAACAGATACTACACTTTGATCTTGTCCTGAAAGCCAAGTACTCTTGTGTTTTTTTTTGTGTTTTTTTTTTGTTTTGTTTTTGCAATGTATTAACTACTTTTTTATTTTATTTTAAGAGTCGTTACCAAGTGGGAATTAAATACATGGCTGAATAGATTTAATCAAACCATGTATTTAACCGCGAGTTTAGACATTTTAAGGGACGCAATGTTTTAGAGAAAATTTCTTGGGGGGAGGGCGAACCAAAAATAAAAAGGTTGGGAACCACTGTGTTAGATAAACAATATAGCTGCGAGAAAGTCACACGTAAAATAAGCGTTGATCTTGTGTTGCCTCATATATAAAAACGAAATATAAAAAGAAATAAAAAAATGAAATATTAAAAAAGCGAAATAAAAAAACAAAAACAAAATACTAAAGTTAAACGAAATATAAAAACGAAATATAAAAAACGATATATTAAAAAACGAAATATTAAAACAACGAAATATTAAAACAACGAAATATAAAAAACGAAATATTAAAGTAAAACGAAATATAAAAACGAAATAAAAAACGAAATGTTTAAATAAAATGAAATATAAAAACGAAATAAAAACAAATAAAAATGAAATAAAAATACGAAACATTAAAAAAAAAACGAAATAAAAAAATAATATAACAAAAAAAAACGAAATAAAAAACGAAATATTTAAATAAAATGAAATATAAAAAACGAAATAAAAACAAATAAAAAATGAAATAAAAATACGAAACATTAAAAAAAACGAAATAAAAAATAATATAACAAAAAACGAAATATTTAAATAAAACGAAATAAAAACAAACAGAAAATGAAATAAAAATACGAAATATTAAAAATAAACGAAATAAAAAATAATATAACAAAAAAACGAAATAAAAACGAAATATTTAAATAAAACGAAATAAAAACAAGTAGAAAATGAAATAAAAATACGAAATATTAAAAAAAATGAAATAAAAAATAATATAACAAAAACGAAATAAAAAATGTTATATTTAAATAAAACGAAATATAAAAAACGATATAAAAACAAATAAATAAATAAATAAAAATACGAAATATTAAAAAAATTTAGAAATAAAAACATAATATAACAAAAAACGAAATAAAAAACGATACATTTAAATAAAACGAAATATAAAAAACGATATAAAAACAAATAAAAATTGAAATAAATATACGAAATATTAAAAAGAAACGAAATAAAAAATAATATAACAAAAACGAAATATTTTAATAAAACGAAATATAAAAAACGAAATATAAAAAAAAAACGAAATAAAAACAAATAAAAAGAACGAAATCTTAAAACAAAAACGAAAAAAAGAGTCTCAAATCTAAACGGCCTCACACTATCAACCAAGTTTCAACGTCTGTTCCATCGCCGCAATGTTGCATTCTTCTTCCCGTTTTACAAATAATTTAATGGAGTGTCCTCTGATTTCTGAACAACTCATCAAACTTGTGCCCTCTCAACGAACATATTCTCGACTAACCCGAAAAGCAGCAAAATCCCACCCCGTCACTGCTGAGATCCATAGATGCCGCACAGTGTTCTACTCTAATAGTTTCTTCCATCGCACTACTATACTTTTGGAATTCCCTTCCTGTTTTCACTTCCTTAATTGTATTAATCTGAAGAAGTTTAAAAGTTAAGGTAAGCAGAAATTTTGCTACAGTCATCTGTCAGACACGATCTGAATTAGTAACCCGTCACGTTCCAAGTGACAATATGTTTTGCTTGGAGTAAAAAAAAAAAAATATTTAATGGAGTTCTCTGACAGAAACGATTCCATACAAAGGGGTTCTGTTAACCCATATAGAACATAATCTTTAAATTATGCCATCTATTTTCTAAACAGACTGTGCATCGGTTATGCATACATGCACGTGTCTTCAACGCCACGGGTTAATTCATTTTCACAGACACGGTAATTAAGTAATCAAGTTCGAAATTAATTACTAGTTTCCATAGCTTAGTGATAAGAGGGGGGCATCCGGTGTAGTTGACTGCTTACCGGAAGTGGATTGATATTTTAATTGCACGCTCATATGCTAATCATTATTTAGTAGGTTGAGATTGGACATGGAATGTAAATGGTATTAAATGCAGTGATGGGATGATTCCAATATTTTACAGATTCCGATATAATTACCGATTCCGATTCTTTTAAAATATTTAAATATTTACCTATATATATATATATATATATATATATATATATATATATATATATATATACGTCATTCACATACAGTATTGTTTCGCTGTATTACAGCTCATCAGTGCGGCCAGACAGGCAACTACCTTAAGCGAGGATCGAAACCCGACTGCCTGTACGACAGTCAAGGCTACGAACAATTACGCTATTCGGCAGCTGCTGTGCGAATAATAAATTAACGATATTTTGACATCGTCCGAATACCTAAGCTCAACTTGTTTACACAAAGTGCATCGCTTAATACGCTAGTGGTATATGGTGTTTCACTTCCGAATATGCTCAACTCAAGATAAGGAGCATTACAGTTATCCACATGCAGTACTGTTTCGCTGTATCACAACTCATGTGCGGCTATATATATATATATATATATATATATATATATGTATATATATATTCTATAATATAAAGCTGAACGTCTGTGTGTGTGTGTGTGTGTGTGTGTGTGTGTGTGTGTGTGCGCGTGTGTGTGTGTGTGTGTGTGTGTGTGGTCACGAACAGGCTCATATAGGGTTGACTATTTTTAAAAAAGCTAATTACATATAATGATAGGAGAGGTATCGAGTATCAGGAATGGGTATGTTTTATCTGGCAGAACGGTGGTTCATAAAAATTGTGGGGTCTGCGTTTGCGCCTGGCCCCCAAAGTATAGAAATAAAAAATAAAAAAAAACGTTTACAAGGGTTTTCGATATGGATGTACATAAGAATACTTTGATAAGTATGTTTCAACTTAAATAGGGATGGTATAATAAAATTGTGAGGTCTTCGTTCGCGCCTGTACTCCATGAAAATATGGCACAAATTTTAACAAAGGCTTTTCATATCTATTTGCGTAAGTATACTTTGATAATTATGTTTCAGTTTGAAGAAATATGGTACAATAAAATTATTGGGTGTTCGTTCGCGCCTGACCTCCATAGAATGGAAATATGTCATCAAAGTTTAACCAGGTTTTTTAAAAGGGGCGAGGGTCCACAATAACACGTTAAATTTAATCTTAATTCACGTTAGCTTTTATTCATTTTTTTAATTGAACCATATTGTCGAATAAATTCACCTCATAAATTCACGTTCTTATTAAAGTGAAAGCCAAAAAAAAAGTTGGAACTTTAGACAATTCTCGACACAAATTTTGCATAACTCTGTTTTTTTCCTTCTCCTCTTACACGTGGCACTCTTTCGAAAATAGATAAATAATAAAAAATAAGAACGTTACTTATTATCGTGTCAAAATAAGGAAAAAATCCTGCTCACGTGATTACGTGTCTTTTTAAAAACATTTTCATAACCTTTTTATTTTTATTTATATATCTGTTTAAGCTGTGTTTTTGTCAGTGTTCTAGAAGGAATTCAGTTGATTACAACCCTTTCTGCGTGTTTTTTACATTACAATAGTACACCCCTGAATCCGACGGCGCAATACTACACCGTTTTGAAAAGGGCGCCATTTTCTTCTCATTCATACTTATATCGATTCTTTGCTTTAAAAAACTGATGTAATTACGTGTTTACTTTTTTAATATCCCATTTTGCTGTTTCGAATTATTTTACTAAAGTAAGTAAAGCTTCATTATTTTTCAAAACTGTTTTTGTTTCTTTGTTTTTCGATATTTCGTCGATATTATTTAGTAAGAGTGTTTAACAGAAAAAGCCAACAAACGACTATCCGAAAAAATAAATATACAAGAAATAAATGTTACCATAGTCAATAAAAGTTCGGTTCATGTTTTTTTTTTTGTTTTGAAATAGTTTTTAATGCTCTTTACTTAAAATAATTTCAGCGAACCGAAATTAAAACGAAATTTGAGGCGATAACTACTTAAATGAATTTTTATATAAACTACACATGCCATAATCGAATATTCCTCAAGCACAAAATAACGGAAAACATTAAAATATGTTCATAAATATTCCTTACGTTGACGGAACTCTCTTAAATTGTTAATACAGAATGCTCAGGTGTCCCTCCTTCGAATTGAAAACGGGGCTCTCCATTTCAAAGTCGCTGCCATTTTGATTTTTTTTTTTTTTTTTTTGTACCGGTTCGTGAATTAAATTTTTTTTTTTTTTTTTTTACAAACTACTTAAAAATACAAACCAATGAACTTTTCTACCATAAAAGTAGCTTTTATTGACTATGGTAACATCTATTTCTTGTATATTTATATTATTATATAGATAACATTTTCTCTTTGTAAGGAAACATCATTTTGTTGGTCAATCTTGGCTACGAATGGAAACAAAGTTGATATAAAAAATATATTTTCGCGAAAATTATCTTTACTTTCATCATATTTTGCTTAGGGTAAAACTTTTGAGTATCAAAGCCTATCTTTTTACAACCCCCTCCTTTTCATAACCTATCATACTTTCATCAATCGCAGTCCATTTTCTGTAGGCTGTTTTTGAACCCAGTCTTCTGCTAGTATATATATATATATATATATATATATATATATATATATATATATACCGTGAATACCGTGTAATATGTACATATATTTTTTCGAAACGAAAAAAAATACACTTATGGGTAGGTGGAAGGTACAGATTATAGATTTACTAGTAGTTCAAAATACATAATTAATGATTATTTTATCATTAGTACCGGAAGTGAAAACTTAACTCTTAAACAAAGATAAAAACGACAGTTGAAAAAAAATCGTTTTTAGCATCGGAAAATTGACGAAAATTATGAAAGCCCATGTAAGAAATTTGTTCCTTATTGTTGAACACTTTCAGTTGAATTAAAGTCGGTCAATTTAGCTCTTAAGCATAGATCATCGTATAACGATTAGATCACTGTCTGACTGACGTAAAGAATATTTAAAATTATAATGTGTAAATTCAACGCTTCGCGAAAATATATTTTTTTATATAAACTTTGTTTCCATTCGTAGCCTTCCTCTTCAAATACCACCTTACATTCATTAACATTTAACTCCAAGTGGTCTTCGGGCCTTGATAAGTGGTGTTCCCTTGTAAAAAAAAAAAAACTTTCTCGTAACTTTTGATCAAGGTGTTTTCCCTTTCCGAGCCATCCAATCGTTCAGATATGTTCTAAGATAGAATTCTGCTGTAACATCCGGGAAAATGGCATCGAATTTTTACATCGAGATGCGATTTCAACCAACACTAAAAATAAGAAATGCCTGAATAGCAACCCTCTTTCTCGCTTTGGTTCATTTGGATACGCCTTCCTCTTCAAATACGTCCTAATATGAAGTACTGTTGCCACATGTGGGCAGGTGCTGCTTAGAGCCCTTTATTCCGCTTTGACAGAGTTCAAAATCGGTTACGAAACCTAGTAGAGAATGCCTATTTCTCCTCCCTACAACTTCTTTCCTGTTGCGAGCCTATCTCTACTCCATGGTTATTTTCATGGTATGTGCTCATCTGAACTTTACTCTATTGTTTCCCTGAAAAAAATCACAAAAAAAACACTCGTCTAGTTACAACCACTATCAATAATTTCCCACTCTCTAGCAGTGTCTAAATCTGAACCTTAATTACATGAACAAAGTTTCTAGTTTCTTACATAGAACTACCCGTGTGTGGAACTCTGTTCCGCTGGCCTGTTTTCCATCTAAGTACAACATGGTTGTCTTCAAGTCCAATGTAAACAAGTTAATGTTGAGATATCCATTAAATAATCAAATTCTACCCAATTTCCACCACTACACTGCTGTCTCAGTGACCACGGTGCACTGATCAACCTTTATCCTCGAGTGGCTTTTGGGTCTTGATAAGAGGTGACTGCGTTATAAAAAAAAATTGCAAAAGTAAGTCAGAATTTTCACAGGAGCAGCAAGTCAGAGGTTTTGCAGTGTTTACTCAATATTTTCCGACCAATCAGAATCGTTTCAAACCTCAAATGTAACACGTTTACGTGAAATTACCCCCCCCCCCCAAAAAAAAAGAAACAATGAAATCATTCTACCGGGTGACATCTGCAACGTGCTTCGACTCTCAGCATCAAGGACGCTCATCCTAGAAATATCGACTTGATGTCTCCGATGCTGAAATTCCTTTCCAGTGACATCTCATACCATCAAGAAGATAAACACGCGCGCGAGCACCACACACACACACACACACACACACACACACACACACACACACACACACACACACACACATAAGGGAACTTTGAAAGAAAATTTTTGATTCTCTTTGCTAATTCTTATCAGAGAACGTGAAAACTTCCCAACAAATTGTAGTGTTTAAAATTATATTCTATATCTCTAAAATTGTTGAT
>NC_136516.1:16354691-16392191 GCF_053919585.1 Euprymna scolopes
AAAAAATAAAATAAAAAATAAATGGATAAAAAAAAGAAGCTTCTTTTTCAAAAAAAAAAAATAGCAGGGAGTGCACGTGTGACCGAAAAAATTAAAAAATAAGCCGCGATGTCCGGGCTTGAACGGGAAACGCGAAAGGGGACACGATATTTTGCTCACAGAGCCACGAAGGATTATGACGTCATGCGGTAGTAAAGTAAGCGTTTAAAATGCGAAAATTTAAGAACAAAATGGAATTTCTTTCACTGCCTTTTTTTTTTTTTTTGTAAAGGCACTTTTTTTACTGGCCTTTTTTTTTTCGTAAATAAAGGAAATTTTTTTTTGTCATTGACTTTTCGCTAGCAATGGCCATTGGTATTCACTAGAATTAGAGCGGTTAGAAGCTTCCTCAAGTCCCAGTCTCTTTCGCACCTATTTCACTCTTCGGTCCTTTTTTACTTTTCGACTATTTGGTGTGGTACCAGCCGATGCCGCCAGATTTTCCTTATATATAATTATTTATAGGATATTATTATTATTATCATCATCGTCGTCGTCGTCGTCGTCGTCGTCGTCGTCGTCGTCGTCGTCGTCATCATCATCATCATCATCATCATCATCATCATCATTATCATTATCATTATTATTATTATTATTATTATTATTATTATTATTATTATTATTATTATTATTATTTGAACACTACATGTAATTTAAAACATCTATTTCTCAGGGGGTGTATCAATACATTAATGTGTATAAATATAAATTATGGTCGTGCAATTAGTTTTATTATATAATAGACGAGCCTTATTGACGCCTTATTCTAGTATTGACGTAGATGTATCTGAAAATATTCCGTTTGGAATGTTCCGGCAGAAAACAAAATTAATGTGACGCCGCCGTCATATTCGTGCATGCCTCAAATAACTGAACGAACATCCAACATAAACAAGCGAACGAACGAACGAACGAACGAACGCGTGGATTTTTGACAATTCCCATAATGCCTAGGGAGAAGCGTGCTTGGCTTCCGGATTGCGAAAACCCCGTTGATGGCATCCGGAAGTAACTGCGATTTATCTTAGCAACAAATCAGGCTAGGCGAGGCGATTGTTTACGCTGGGAGGGTGGTTTTTCATTTTTTAGGTTGAGGGGGGGGGGTCGGAAGTGACGTCATCATTTTTATCCTCGTTTACGACTACACGAAAGGGTTTCCTCTATTTCCGGGGGATTACCCTCCATCAATTTCCACGCGCGCGTAGGTTTTTATCGCGCGAATTTCAGAGCTACGAAAGGACAGCGTCTGCAAACAGCTCATAATTTAAATATCCTGTTAGCCTTTCTCTTGCAATGCTACTCCGGTGATAATTTGATACTATTTGTGTCCGAATTTTGGAATGAGAAGTCAACATTATTTGTTGTCCGTAAAGTACAAAATAGTTTACAGTTGTGAACTATTACCCCCCCCCCCGCCCTCAAACAAAAAAAGAAAGAAAAACAACAAATAATTCATAGCAAACGCGGTAGAATGGAATTCTCGTTCGATCGGTATACTTTTAACGTGTTGAAACTTTTTTATATATTTTTTTAATTTTTACTTCATAATTTTATTTCGATACGACACGATTATCGCTGAACTTCGCTAAACCTGTAACGTTGTCCGCGGACACACGTTGTGTGGCTTCAGTCACAAAGAAGACCAAGACAAAATATAGGAAATAACTCCAACTCGCTTGTTTTTTTATATCAACAACATATATTTCCTCATTAGTACAGTCGTGATGTCAACCACGTGATCTAGAATGTTCTCCATGTCTCTCTCGGACGTTATCTCGTCTCTCACGAAATCTCGAACGTTAGCTCGGCTCTCCCTTTTGGCTTTCTCTTTTTTTTATGGTCCTCCCCCCCCCCTCACTGGTGACGTCACTTTTCGTTTGTTTATATACGTGCATCTAAGTTATGTTATAAATCAGGGCAATTAAGTGTACTATTGAAGATACCACTCGAGCTAAAGGTTTATTGTTTGTTTAATAAATTTTCAGCATGAAATTAAATGAAACTAATGCATGACTTCATTGTAGTTTTTTGTGGCTTATCGGTGAATGAATATCGAATTTTGAAATAAAAAATCTTAAATGAAATACTACGAAAAATCTTATACAAAAGAGATATTTTTAATCAGAATTTCACCCCAAACAAAGCACATTGCCACTTTGATGTAGGGGGATACTATCCGGGACATAACCTACAGGGGTACTATGTGGGGAGTTGGGTAGCAAGATGTCTGTTCTTATTACACTTGAACTTCTGCATGTCAGTACAGTTGGGGATGCAGGAAACCAGAAGAGAATTCCAAAGTCCAGCAGTTTTGGGGAAGAAACTATTAGAGTTGAAGGCTTTCTTACATCCAGGGATCTCTACTGTGTAGGGGTGACACTTTGCTGCGTGTCGGGTTTGTCGCGGGTATTTTCATCGAAGGAGCACAAGGGCTTGTAGTTCGTCAGAGCATCCACCATTAAAATACTTGTAAAACAGGCAGAGGGGTGCAACATTTCGTCGACGAGACAGGGGCTGAAGCTTAGATGACAGTTCGGGACCTATTAGGTTGGCGACTCTCTCTTGAACCCTATCCAGGAGCAAGAGACTAGCAGAAGATGTACCATCCCAAATGTGACAGCAGTACTCAATACATTGGCGAATGGCGGCTTTATGGAGGTACAGGATACTTCCAGGCGTAAGTAACTTTCTAGTAGGGTAGAGAGAGCCCACCTTCTTCGCAGCAACCTTCGTAATGATCTCGATCTATCTGTTCCAACTCATGTTTCCTGTGAACGTTATGTTATTTATGCTACTTTTGTTGAAAAAATTATTTCTTTTAATTTTTATTATTTTTATTTCTATTTTATTTTATATACATATATATATATATATATATATATATATATATATATATATATATATATATATATATATATATATATTGTTTTTTTTTTTTTGTATCTATGGTAAAAAGGACACAGGAAAAACATTTAATAGAGAAACAAAAACTGAATAAAGGGGTAGAGTCAGTCGACCGGGGTTCGCTCTCACTTTTCAAAGCTGAATCGATTTTCTTTTTTTTTTTTTTTTTTTTTTGTATAGGAAATGAATTCAAACGGGGAACGACTAAAATAAAATAAAATTATCAGAAAGAAAAAAATGGCGGGGGGACAACTAAAATAAATCTATCCTTATGATAATGGAGACGAAACGCCTTAGAGACTAAGTTCCTCCTCTCTATTGGATTATTAGCATAACGATAGATTTATTTTAGTCATCCGCCATTTTTTTCTTTCCGATAGTTTGATTTTATTTTAGTCGTACCCCTGTTTTTTTTTTTTTTTTACACAGTGATCACCACTTATCAAGGCCCGGAAGCCACTCAGGGATAAGTACATAAGGGATAGTACATTACGCTAGTGTGGAGATTTGATGAAATGTTTACTTGAGAGGGCGGTTCATTAGGAATTTGTTAACATTGGACTTGAAGACATCGAAGTTGTAGTCTGGTGGGAAGCAGGCAGACGGAACAGAGTTCCACAGGTGTGCAGTTCTAAGAAAGAAGCTTTGTTCATGGAATCCGCGTTTTGATTTAGGCACAGATATAGAGTGGGGGACATTTTTCACAGTGGATTCAGCTAGACGGGTGTTTTTCGTGAAAGATTGGCGAGGGGGGGACCAGAGATTGGAGTTCAGACGAGCACCTGCCATGGAAATAACGATAAAACAAGGATAGGCTCGCAACGTCTCTTCTGTGGGAGAGAGGTTGCAGGGTAGAGAAAAGGGCATCCCCCACTAAACCACTAAGTCTATTTTGTACTCTGTCAAGGCAGGATAGGCTGTTTTTAGCAGCTCCTGCCCAGATATGGCAGCAGTATTCCATTCTTGGACGTACTTGGCTTTTATATAGATAGAGAATTGC
The DNA here is from genome assembly GCF_053919585.1 of Euprymna scolopes. Classification (NCBI taxonomy): domain Eukaryota; kingdom Metazoa; phylum Mollusca; class Cephalopoda; order Sepiida; family Sepiolidae; genus Euprymna; species Euprymna scolopes. Next base: position 16,358,635 of record NC_136516.1, read on the forward strand.
ATCAGTAGTGAGATATCTTCTGGAGCGGTAGAAGGATCCCACCATCTTTCCAGCGACCTTAGCAACAGACTTGATGTACGTGTTCCATTTCAGATCAGGAGTAAAGGTCAAACCCAGAAGCTTGTTTGAATTACCCTTCATCCTATTCTTGTAACCTTTTCGGTTAATCTATCTTTCTTAGACTTAATCCATGTTCCGTGTTTTTCCTTCCGTGGACCCAACCTTGAGTTCACATTAGTAAAGTTTATGTTTGTACTTTCTTTTATATTTCTAGTACTTATTTATTATATGAGATAACGTTATAAACTTTGCGACTATTTTTGTTTTCATAGTAAAAGTTCACTTAATTATTTAATACGAACACTTTATCCTGATCTCACAGCACATTATATAATAGTCTTTGTTTTTGTTAAATATCCCTTTACGAGTCATATTCTGAAAAAAGAAAAAATGACTGTTTGAAAGAAGGATAATCGTGTAGCACAGTGAGAGTCAGTTAATTTTTATGATAACCAATTGGAATAAAACGTGATTATCATTGTGCTGCGACATTAAAATTGTGTTTATTTGAATATAAATAAAAATATTTACATATACTTTTATTTATATTATACTAGCGGGAGTACATGGCGTTGCCCGAGTGTTTGTAGGTGTGTGCAGTGTTAAATAAAGGAGAAACAGGGGGTAGGATTGAACCCGAAGCCCTGAGGAGAAGTTTGAAAATAAAATCGGCCAGCCAGAATGAGTTAATGAAAGATGTTTGAATTTATTTAAGTAAGAACGAAATTGACAGGTGCGCGCCCGGAAATCGTTGAGCGTTACGGCGACGACGACGACGACGACGACGACGACGACGACGTAGGTTTGTTTGTTATAAGCGAAGTAAAAAAAGAAAACAACGTTTTAATTAAGCGGGGGGAGGTAATCAAAACATTAAAAAAAACACAAAAAAACTAACGTAAGGCAAACGAACGATGAAAACAGAAAACGAACACGTGAAAAATGGCTTAAATAAGCCTGTTTCGATATTAAAATTTTAAAAATCGGTGGGTACCCGGGTGTATTTGGGTGTGTGGTCGGGGGTGGATAAGCGAAGTAAAAACAAAAACAGAAAAACGAACGTTACGTGAAAAATGGCTTAAATAACACTGGTTCAATATTTAAAAAATCGAAAAAAAAAAGACATCTCACACCACGATTCAGACCCAAAACGTTTAGATAATGAAACATCACGCTAATCAACTGAGCTAACTCGACGTACATGAAATTTGTTCAGTTTTTCAACTATTTAAAGTAAATCAGGTCATGACGTCATCTGGCGAATGTGTAGAACCGCTCGTCGTTACGAGAAGACCGTTTTTGCTGACCCCCCCCCTGTCGAAAATTGTCGATTTCGGGGTGAAAAAATGAACGTTTTTGGCCAATTTTTCGAGCGAAGGATGGGGCTTCGATATGATACCGAGTTTGTGAATTTTCGTCGTGTCTGTCGAAAGTTTTTAGCAGACACACAAACATACACACATACATACATACACACATACATACATACATGCATACATACATTTTGGCTTTTATATGTATAGATTATTTATATTAAAATAATAATTATTATTATTATTATTATTATTATCAAATAAATATTATTTTCATTTTATCTAAACAATTGCTTCAAAATTAAAATAACGTTTTATTCCAAAATAATATATATATACTCCTATAAATTCGATTTCCTTTTGTGTGCATTGATATTCATATTAAAACCCCTCTTTTCTATTTATTTAAAAAGAAAACACAATTTTCTTATATATGGGTTGTGGAAATGCATTCACTAGCAAAAGATCTAGCTAATTTGCATATTCTTTTAAACATTCATTTTAATTAATTCCCTATTAGTTTTTTTCGGTTTTCTTATGGGATGATCATCTTTAGTTAACTATTACGTGTAATTATATTCATGCAGATATTCTACATGATTTATACTTGCATAATATTTGCGTAAAATCTTTACAATACACAAAAAATTGTTTCCATATATATTTATGTATCGTATATATTTTTGTTTAATCTATTAGTCTATCTGTCTATATATCTATCTATCTATCTATATATATATATATATATATATATATATATATATATATATATATGTATAAGTGAACGTGTCTGTTTGTGTGTACATTTCCCTACGCAATAACTCTGTCAATTTTAAGTCTACATACTCGAAACAGAGGATCTGTTTTAAAACTAGGTTAGTTGGGTTTTTTTTTTTAGTTTTAGTTTATATATAAATAAATATATATATGTGTGTGTACATACATATATGCACATATATATATATACATATATATATACATACATATATGTGTGATCGTTTATGTATATTCATGTTTATTTAATTCATTTATTTGTTTATTTTCTATTGTTTTTGTTAGTTTTAAAACTATTTTGTATCGCTATCCTAGAGTAAATTTTATTTTGCGAACACAGATCCTTTGTCCGATAAAATGCATGCCCATTGGCTGATAGGAAGGGGCGCGGTGGATACTAGAAAGCTGATTGGCTAACTAAAATCTCAATAGAAGAGGAGCATATAAAAACGATAAACAACCACAGAATTCGCGCATAAGCCTGAGGAGTCCTAGAGTGGATGAAACGCCGAATATTCAGTGTAGCTTAATCGCCATATATATTTTATAAATTACTAACTAGCTCTACCTACGTATTGAGCACTTCTGAAGTAAATACTTAAAGTTTACGCATAAATCTATACTTTCGTATATTAATTTTATGTAAATTAAGTAGTTATATATATATATATATATATATATATATATATATATATATATATATATATATATATATATATATATATATATATATACTAGCGAGGTGGACGCCCGGCTTTGCCCGTTCATAAAATACGCTTAAATATGATATTTTAATTTTCCAGATTTCGTATTTATTATTATACAGTCGTGATTTCAGAAGTAAAAAACAATATTTGGGTTCCATCAGCTAAAATCGAAACCGAAAGCAAAACTGTAGCATTCAAAGCTGATGACGTTACCACTGTACTCGGCTAAAGACCCGTAACGAAACGGTCCATAGCGCAACTCTGAGACTTTTAGTTTTGCAGAGATAGACTTTACAAGTATGGAGACAGACAGACCTACTGAGTTTTATAAATTAATTTTTTTTTTATATTTTAAATATTTTCCAGATATATCTTCCTTACTTAAAAAATGGTGTCTTTAAACCCCCCACCCACTATTTTTGCTGATGAGGAGACTTTGTTTTATAAAATCAAATGATAAAATTATTGTCCAAGACTTATTGTCTGTCGCAATAAAAACATCGTTTCCGAAACGATCGTATAATTTATTGATTTTGTTTGTTCTTCCTTGTGAAACCGATATTTAATTTTTAATTTTAATTATAAATTATCAATGATTTTACTCAATATTAATATAGTTCTAGGATATCTATGCGTATCGAGCTTATTATATATCTACATTACAACGAGCACTGTTTTCTTTTAATGTATTAATGCATTTACTAATACATTAAAATAAACTCTGCTTTTAGACTGTTGTTCTAATCCCCTTTATATATATATATATATATATATATATATATATATATGTATATATATATTTATATATATATATATATATATATATCCGTCTATTTGTTTGTTTTTTTGTTTTTCTTTCTTCTTTTTTTTTACTCCTATGATTCAGGTTCTTTCCGCATTGCTTTTAGCTTTTAAAACTTCCATATATCCGTTTACCAACAATGCTTCAAGCAAACTACCATTTACTTTTATATATACATACGCATATGAACTGATTAAAAATATACTAAGATGAATGTACAAAATGTATAGCGATTTTTATTTCAATTTCGACCTGTTTTTGATCCCTTAAAAACTATTTTACTCGGCTAAAGATCCGTAAAAAACGGTCCATAGCGCAGCTCTGCGACTTTGAGTTTAAAAATATGGAGACAGACGGACAGACAGACGCACTGAATTTTATAAATTATATATATATATATATATATATATATATATATATATATATATATATATATATATATGTGTGTGTGTGTGTGTGTGTGTATTTGTTTGCTTGTTTATTTATCGTTTTTTCATTTCTTTACTCTTGTGATTCCGGTCTTTTCCGCATTGCTTTTGGCTTTTAAAACTTCTATATATTCCTTTATCAACAATGCTTCAAGCAAACTACTATTTACTTATATATATATATATATATATATATATATATATATATATATATATATATATATATATTTCCTCAAATCCCTTTTCTTTTTCCTCCTTTTAATTTTCTTTTTATATTTTCACGATTTCAACAAGAATGCACTTCTCTCGTTGTATTATTATTTTTGCTTTTTTATTTGGTCATTTTTCCTCTTTGTTTGTTTGTTTTTGTTTTGTTTTGTTTGTTCTTTGTTTCTGTTTTTTTTTTTTATTGTTTTTTGCTTGTTTTTGTTTTTTGTATATAAGTTGTTTTGTGTGTGTCAGTGGCTGTGAAGGGAGGTCTTTCTTGTACAATGTGTCTTTTTCCTTTCTTTTAACTGTCTTCACTTCCCCAAAGATGACGCTTTTGTTTTGTGACATTAGACTGGAATGTGCGACGCTGATAGATGGGAATGGGTCGTTCCTTTTTGGTGACGGGTGGTACGTCAGTGACGCGGGCGTTCAGCAAAGAGAGGTGTGTCTCGTGCGTTGATTGTCCTGGGCCAATCAGGAAACGAACAGCTCGAAATGAAGTCAACTACACCCACACACCACACTCAAGGAAATAGTAAATAAACACGCACACGCAAACGCGTACTTAGGAATCTCTCTCTCTCTTTCTCTCTTTCTCTCTCTCTCTCTCTCTCTATATATATATATATATATATATATATATATATATATATATATATATAATATATATATATATATATATATACATATATATATGCATATATACATGTATATATCTATACATATATATATATACATGTATATATCTATACATATATACATATATATACATGTATATATCTATACATATATACATGTATATATCTATACATATATACATATATATACATATATACATGTATATATATACATATATATTTATATATGTATATATATACGTACATGTTTGTATATATGTATATATAAATGTTTATATATATATATATATATATATATATATATATATATATATATATATATATATTACTTTTCCCGATTCCGATACAATTACCGATACTGTTCTAAATTTCTGATTCCGATACGATTCCCAGTTCCGATTCCGATTTTTTTTTAATTCATAAATATTTAATTAGAGATTTGTTTTTTGTTGTTTTTCTTGTTTTTTTGGGGGGGGGGTGCAAATTTCAAAGTAATTTTCACGTATATTTTTTCTCAAATGTTTTCCTTGTACTTGATTGAAAATTATAAGACAACAAAGATTAATTTTGATTTTAAAACTAAATTGTATCATTTCGTCGTTAGTGTACAACATGCTAATTGAAAGTTTTCATAAACAGTTAGAAAACGTCGACGATTGGTAAGCAAAATGAGAAAACGATGTTGGAACAACAGATTTAATTCCTCACCCATGTTACGAACGATTTTTTTTTTTGCATAAGTATCACCACTTATCAAGGCCAAGAGGCCACTCGAAGATAAGGGTTAAAGAGTGTACAGTAGAAATTGGACAATATAGTAATCGTTAATAATGGAAATTCGGAAAATTTGTAAACTTATATGGAACGGCTCATCAAAAACTTGTTTACGTTAGACTTGAAGACAACCATATTGTAGTCAGCTGGAAAGCAGGAAAGCGGTAGACAATTCCATAGGTGTGCAGTTCTAAGAAAGAAACTTTGCTCATGGAATCTGCGTTTAGGTTTAGGCGTTTAGATAAAGAGTGGGAGTAATTATTGATAGTGTTTTCTGCTAGACGAGTGTTTTTTGTGAAAGTTTCGCGAGAGGGTGGGTCATAGATTGGAGCTCAGTCGAGCACCTGCCATGAAAATAATGATAAAGCAGAGACAAACTCGCAACAACATCTCTTCTGTGAGAAAGAGGTTGCAGGGAAAAAACAAGGACATCCCCTACGAGGCTACGAAGTCTATTTTGAACTCTATCAAGGCAGGACAAGTCCTTTGCAGCAGCTTCTGCCCAGATGTGGCAACAGTACTCCATCCTTGGACGTACATGGCTCTTATATAGATAGAGAATTGCATCAGCCGTGAGATATCTACTGGATCGGTAGAAGGATCCCACCATTTTTCCAGCGGCCTTGGCAACGGATTTAATGTATGTGTTCCATTTAAGATCAGAAGTAAAGGTCAAGCTCAGAAGCCTGTCAAAATATGAGGCCTCCCCAAGACGTGAGCCATTCATTTCAATTGATGCCAGATGTGGGCCAGAGCGTTGATGATATAAAGATAAAATATTGGTTTTAGATGCATTAAAAGTAACAAGCCACCTCTTTTCCAATTGTACGACTTGCTCAAGATAATGCTACTATTTAGAAAACCATTTTAACATGGGGAAGGGCATTGTTAACTATTATGTGCCTTCTCTTTACGAATGACGTTAAAGTTTTATTTTAATTATGAAAAATTGGTGGGTTATTAAATTGATTTGCTTTGCTGTAAAAAAAACAAAACAAAAACGATATAATAATAATAATAATAATAATAATAATAATAATAATAATAATAATAATAATAATAATAATAATAAACCAACAAAACAGAAAACAGAGAGACAAATGACAAAACGAGAAAAGAGAAATGGGAAGACAAACCACTCCACGGAAGATTAATAAGAATGACAAAAAGGAGAATAACGAAAACACCTGAACATGGATGCGAAAAGGACATATAAACCGAGAAACTGAATCTCTAATAACTGCAGCACAAGATAACTCGATAATAACCAACAATATCAAAGCAAATATCGATAAAATACAAGAAAACAACAAATGCAGACTCTGTGGACAAAGAGACGAAGCGATAAACCATATAGTAAGTGAATGTAGCAAACTGGCCAGAAATGAATACAAAACATGCATGGTTAAGTGGGGAGGGTGGGGCACTGGGAATTGTGAAAACGGGTGCATTTTAACCGTACAGACAAATGGTACAAACATAAACCCGCAACAGCACTAGAAAACGAGAACCACATGATCCTATGGGACATGAACATACAGACAGACAAACCCATTCAAGCAAGAAGACCAGATGTCATAATAATTAACAAGAAAGAAAAATTCTGTCAAATCGTAGACTTTGCTGCTCCAGCTGACCACAGGGTGAGCAGGAAAGAAAAGGAAAAACGAAGCAAATACACAGAGCTAGCCAGAGAGTTAAAAGGGATTTGCATGATGAAGAAAATCAAAATAATACCGATAATAGTAGGAGCACTAGGAACAAGTCCGAAAAACTTTGAAAAAAGAATGGCAGAAATTAGAATCAGAGGAATAGCTGCAAAAATACAATGATTAACGATAAGGAAAACGGCAGAAATATTAAGGAAAACATTTGAATGCGGAGAATAATACAAGAATACAATATAACGAAGACGCGTTACAGGGAATGAAGAACACCGAAGCTGCATATCTACAAGTTCTGCATCCCCATCACGCATCCCCTCCCATTGTCTCATCACCGTTCCCCCCAACAGAAAAGTGATACCAAAGAGCCGAGAAGGGTCAAGGAGGATGGAAAGACCGAGGAGAGAGCGCTTACCAGACCTCCACTGGACAAGCGCGAAGAGAACTGGGACCTTGGGGAGGCTTAGTGCCACTCAAATTCCAGTATAAACGAATGGCCACTGCAAGCGAGAAATCAATGGTAAATGGCTGTTGCGATGACGCAAATTTATTTGCAAATGCTATCGAAGGAGGTGGAGAGAGCTGGACGTCTGGGGAGACTTGTTGTCACTCAGCTCCCAGAGAACACCACAGGTTTCCAATCAGATCAGACTTGTGTGAAAGCTCCATGTGAGCCAATAATAATAAGTCAAAAACTATAACCCTAACCCGACGGTTCCTCGACTGATGCCTTTGCCATGTTTTTGTGGTGGGACTGGAAAGAGTCACGTGGTTAATCTTTATAGCTGATTACCTCAAGCGAACACTTTCTCCCAAAGATATGAAACATCCAGCTGTTCTTGTTGCAGCTTCACCTGGTACTACAGCCAGTAAAATAAACGGCACCACACTTCACACGTCTTTTAACCTTTCCGTTTTTCATGGCAGATCAAGAAAGACCCTTTCTGATAAAACTCTAAATGATCTACGTACAAAGTACAAAAATTTGAAGGTTTTTATCACTGCCTTTGAACGTTAGCATAGAATTTATTATTTGAACTCCTCAGCCTAACATTCACAGCTAATAAACATGAATTGGAATAAATACATGTCAATTCGGATTGTAAAACAAATCGAAATGACATGGTCTTATTTACTTTTTTTTTACATAGGCGTCACCACTTATCAAGGCCGATAGGCCACTCAAGGATAAGGGTTAAAGAGGATAGAGTAGTCAAAAGGACAATATAGTAATCGATAGTAATGGAAGTTCGGTAAATTTGTTAACTTAATTGGAACGGCTCATCAGAAACTTGTTCACGTTGGACTTGAAGACAACCATATTATAGACAGCTGAAAAGCAGGAAAACGGAAGACAATTCCACAGGCGTACAGTTCTAAGAAAAAAGCTTTGATCATGGAATCCCAAGGTCAAATATTGCGTTTCCATATATATATATATATATATATATATATATATATATATATATATATATATATATATGTGTGTGTGTGTGTGTGTGTGTGTGTGTGTGTGTGTGTGTGTGTGTGTGATCTTGCTTTTAACTAGATTTCAGCAAAATCTAATGGTCGGAAAAGATTCTATGTACCGAAAAGTGCTATTTTGGGCGACTTCGACCACTTTTGAGCCCCTGGGTGCGCAAGCAGAATTTTCCCAGGGTCAAATATTACGTTCCCATATGTATGTCGATGTGACCTTACTTTTGGGTAATTTTCAGCAAAATCTAATGATCGGAGAAAATTCTATGTCCTGAAAAGTGTTATTTTTGTTGTCTTTTTTGACCCCTTTTGACTTTGGAACGCAACTAGAATCTTTATAAAAAAATCCGATTATGTTACATTTCCTCCCTTGGGTAGTTGTAACGTTATGCAAAATTTCAGAAAAATGTAATGAGGAGTTATTGAGAATTTGGGGAACGAATGGACGAACGGACGAGGGTGAATTCTAAGGACCAAATCCGACTAAGTCGAGTGACCAATAATAATAATAATAATAATAATAATAATAATAATAATAATAATGACAAATTTATAAATTAACACTCCCCGTTCCAAAATGAAATATTGCTTTTATAGGTGATAATGTATGAAACTCTTTTAAAAAAAAACTTGACGGAAATAAAGCAATCATTTTAGTATTTTCAGTGGAAGATCAGTTTCGCATATAAATCTGACGTAAAATACTATGTAATTATTTTTCGAGACGCCAGCACGCCAGCACGTCAGTACGCCAGATTTCAATCCGCCATTTTGGTCCGCACAAAAAGCACGCCAGTGTGCCAAAAACAAATTTCTACAGAACAAAAACTATAACAATAAACAATAAACAATAATAAACAGACAAAACTAACCAATATAAAATGAAGCCAAAACTAATCGATTAACAAAACTAAAAATACACAAAGGAGCCAAGTATAATCAATGAATAGACAAAACTAATGCCAACAGAAGACAAAACTAAACGATAAACATACAAAAGTGTCCAATATATATTTAGAAGACAAAACTAATCAATAAACAGAAAATAAACTATGAAATAAAAAGAAAAAGACAACACTATTCTACAGGGTGTTCTAAAATGGCTGACCCCATTCTAAATGGCCATATCTCGGGAACTACTTGATGGATCTTAATGAAACTAAATACACTTTATGTTGAAGGTCATAAATTTTATTGATTAAATTTACAAACATTTGTTAGTTCTATGACAAATTTTCATAAATGTTCAATATGAGCGCCGCCTGTGACTCTGCTTCCTTGGATATTGCACAAAACACATTAACTTTTAGTGATCCCCTCTCGTGTTCAACCTCTTCGTTTTCTTTGGCCCAAATGAGAATATTATGTTTATTAACTTTGTCACTCGTGTGAAACTTGGCTTCATCACTAAAAACTAGCCAACCTTCGAAATCGTCTTCGAGTTTATCTAGCATTTCAACACAAAATTCTTGATGTTTTCGCTTATTACCTTCCCACAAGGCCTGAACGAGCTGCAGCTTGTAAGGTTTAAATCGCAGAATCTGCCAACCTGTTGTTTGTAGGTTTCCACACTTGCTCTTCCAACACTCTTCCGAGGACTACGCAGGAAGGCTTCACGAACCTGCTCCACTGTCTCTGCTGATATTGATGGCCGTCCTGGCGATTTAGGTATGTATAAGCAGCCCTTTTTCTTGAATTTGTTGGCGCCAAGTCCTAATTTGTTTTGTAGTTGGTGCCTTCTTTGCAAAATTTGTGAAGCAGGAACGCTGCAATATTGTCTTCGGTGACTGAATCCGAGCATACTCCAACACGCAAAATGCCTTTTCTTTTGAAGTGAACGGCATTTCTTAACTTGAAAATATAGAAACGCCAAACGTTGCAAAAAAAACTTTTTTTTTTTTACACAGTGATCACCACTTATCAAGGCCCGGAAGCCACTCAGGGATAAGGGTTATTGCAAGTACATTACGTTAGTATGGAGATTTGATGAAGTGTTTAATTAAGGGGGCGGTTCATTAGGAATTTGTTAACATTGGACTTGAAGACATCCAAGTTCTAGTCCGGAGGGAAGCAGGCAGACGGAACAGAGTTCCACAGGCGTACAGTTCTAAGAAAAACTTGAAACGTTTCTACCCAAACTGTGACAATTTGAGGTAATTTCAACGAAAATTGTCAAAATTATTGACCTACGAAATGGGGTCAAACATTTTGGAACACTATATATATATGAGATGAGGTTTCATGATTTATGTATCTATTTCATTGCGGACTGTTATCCTTGTCTTCATAGTTATTGTTTTACCCTGTTTCGGCCAACTCATCCTCTGGCCTTCTTCAGGTGGATAACAGCGATAGAATAGTAATGCTGAGTCTTGTAACTGTATCCCAAGTAATTATTGCCTTCCATAGTTGTTGTTGTCTTTCCACATTTTGGCCGACTAATCCTCAGGCCTGCTTTGGGCAGGATTAAAACCGCTATCTTACGGCAATGCTTCGGGGCCCGTTGTGTAGTGGATAGAGTCGTTGAGTTACTACGATTTCAGGTAAGCAATGTCATTGATAGTAAAAGCCTTCCTTTTCTATCTAAACATTATTACAACTAATTCCTACGTATATATACTCAGCCATGAATATGCAAAAGACTTTATGAATGTTAACTAATTTGCATATTCCTTTAAAAAACCACAATTCATGAATTAAGTACTTATTTTTTATGGTGTCTGATTAGATTATTGTTATTTAACGATTATGCTTAATTCTATCCATGCATAGTTTCTACATTATGTATAATGGCGTAGAATTTAGAATGAAAACATTCTAGCATACGGACTTGTTTTTATAGATATTTATATTAGCAGATCGCTCGCCATTGCCCGGTCGTAAAATACGCGAAATTTTGATTAATGCAGATTTCGTATTTATTATTATATTATATGGGACCCAATATATACTAATGACTTGAAAAGTAAAAAATAAAAACAAACAAAAACAAAAAAAAAACTCGTGCACCGAGAATCGAAACCAAAACATTTAGCTTACGATTTATTTTTTTCTCTGCCATTAACGACTGATCTATGGCGAGATTTTTTACTAAAAGTTAAAACATTAACCAAGAGCTATTACGTTACGCTTGCATAATCGTATTGCCGTTGTTCGACCTTCATCTGGCAAATTTCATTTTTTTTTTTTAATTTTCACACTTTTGCACCAATTTTCTCCGGCTAAAACCCAAATATAAAGTTTCGTATCGATTAGAATACCCTATATATAAAGTTCCATGCATGTAGACCAAAAACTGACAAAGGAGTTTGGTAGGCAAACTTTTTAAAACAAATATATACATACGCATGTATAAATATATATATATATATATATATATATATATATATATAAAGAGGTTTTTGTTTACTATAACCTGTTTACGAAAATATTGCGCAATCATAAATCATATAGACTATCTGCATGAATATAATTACGCGTATAATAGTTAACTAAAGATGATCATCCCAAAAGAAAACTGACAAAGCTAATAATTAAAATGAATGTTTAAAAGAATATGCAAATTAGATCTTTTGTAGATGAATACAATTCCACGACCCATATATAACAAAGTTGTATTTTCTTTTTAAATAAACAGAAAAGGGTTTTTTAATATGAATATCAGTACAAAACAAATCATAGGAGTATAGCTTTATATATAAACGTGATCTTGTTTATGGCTGTGTGAAACTTCTCTAGCAAACTCCTCTCTGAATATTTGGACTACACACTTGAAACTTGATATATATGGTATTTAGATTTCGGGAACACTTTCGGTTTGGTTTTTAGCGTATAAAAAGTAGCTTCTAAGAAGTCAAAATTAACCAAAAAAAAAAAAAAAAAAACAGTTGGCCTTGGCAGGAGTAAATCGACTAACTTCTACGCCTGTGTGCATGTACATTTTAAACATGGAATCGCTTAATTTTCAGCCTTTGTTATCCATCTGGCGATAGCTCAAACGGTAACGACGCAAATTAAATCACTAAATAGCGAGTAAGGCTGGAGTACTAAATGTTTGGAGTTCGGTTTCAGCTGATGGCACCGAAAAGTCAACAGATAAAATTAGTGAGGCCTACAGAGTGCTACCAACCGAAAATATTTAGACAGGGAAATCAAAGCAAATTTAGGCCTACCTTGCTAATATAAGAAATGTTTTGTCCGCCTACCCGTTGACAGTGGTTGGCGTAAACATCGCCAAAAAAAAAAAAAAAAAAAAAGAAAGAAAGAAAACATGGAAATGTTTACCGCCCAGAAAACATTGTTTAAAAAGAAAACACCGCCGAGACAGCTCTGTTAACTAGGTCTTTCAATATTTATATGCATATGGTTTGGTCGTTTACCTATGTACTAGCGCGGAGGGGGGGAGCTCGGCTTTGCTCGGTTGTAAACTCCGCGTAAATATGATATTTTATATATTTTCCAGAATTCGTGTATATTAATGTAGAGTCGGGATTTCAAAAGTTTAAAAGAAAAAAGTATTTGGGTGCCATCAGCTAGAATCGAAACCGAAAGCAAAATTGTAGCATTCAAAGCTGGTGACGTTACCACGATATCAACGAGACATAGACATGAACTGATTAAAAATAAACTAAAATGTACAATTTTTACTCCTTTCCCCTTCTTAAAAATTATTTTAACCGCCTGAAGACCCATAAAAAACGGTCCATAAAAAAATCCAATCATTTGGGCCCTTAGCGTCTCTCTGCAACTTTTAATTTCAGAAGAGATAGAGTTTGAAATTGTGTGACATACAGACAGACATAGTGAGTTTAATGAATTCGATTTAATCGAGGAACTGTACCCTAACTCAGATTGCTTTAAATATGTACTAGCAGGCCGCCCGGCATCGCCCGGCGTCGCCCGGTCGTAAAATACGCTTAAATATTATATTTTAATACATGCCTAGATGTTATTTATTATTAAAAGCCAAGTATGTCCAAGGATGGAGTACTGCTGCCGCATCTAGGCTGGAGCTGCTAAAAACAGCCTATCCTGCCTTGACAGAGTACAAAATAGACTACGTGGTTTAGTGAGGGATGCCCTTTTCTCTTCCCTGCCACCTCTTTCCCACAGAAGAGACGTTGTGAGCCTGTCTTTGTTTTATCGTTATTTCCATGGCAAGTGCTGGTCCGAGCTCCAATCTCTGGTCCCTCCTCGCCAATCTTTTACAATAAACACTCGTCTAGTTGAAACCACTGTCAACAATTTTCACCACTCTTTAACTGTGCCTAAATCAAAATGTAGATTCCATGAACAAAGCTTCTTTCTTAGAAGGGCACGCCTGTGGAACTCTCTTCCGTTTGCCTGTTTCGCACCTGACTACAACTTGGATGTCTTCAAGTCCAACATAAACAAATTCCTGATGAATCGCCCCCTTAAGTAAGACACTTTATCAAATCTCCAATACTAACGATTACTACGATACTATCCCATTGATTACTGTACATGCAATAACCCTTATCCCCAAGTGGCTTCCGGGCCTTGATAAGGGGTGACCACCATATAAAAATATATAAATATATTTCTGTAGAAATATATTTTAATATATATCAATCCTTATATAAAAGGCTCAATGTAATTACAGAGCAATATAGAGAATAAATGACAAAAAGTTATATTCCAAAATTCATGATGTTGACCATCTTATAATTTATTCCTTTACTTCAGTTGACTTATATAATTTTACAATTATTACAATTATACAAGAATTGTATAAGTCAACTGAATTAAAGGAATAAATTATAAGATGGTCAACATCATGAATTTTGGAATATAACTTTTTGTCATTTATTCCTCTCTCTCTCTCTCTCTCTCTCTCTATATATATATATATATATATATATATATATATATATATGTATATATATATGTGTGTGTGTGTGTGTGTGTGTGTGTGTGTGTGTGTGTGTGTGTGTGTGTGTGTGTGTGTGTGTGTGTGTACAGGGTGACCAAAAAAAACGGGCCCCAACTCTAATTAGGCCTCATTTCTTAGTGCTTTGTCCGAATGAAATGAAACTTTGGTCATAACTAGTTTATTATATTCAAAACATCACATCAAAACACAAGGGTCTTTGACCTTTTCTTTTCTCCGTTCTACAGCATATGTTCTAGATGGCCTCCATTTAGCATTTTTTTTTTTTTTTTTTTTTTAAATTTATACACATTCTTCAGTTTAAAACACGGAGGGGATCCCGACAGTTACTGCGTATAAAGAGTTAACCTGTGCGTAAATGTGACCCCCACCCCCACCAAAGCTCCCAAACTGGGGCATCATAACCCGATTGGTTTTAAGGACACATTCAGGGCTTACATTAATGCGATGAATGTTATGTTTTTAAAGAATCATCATCATTATTATCATATAATATGAACCCCAAAATTCTATTGTTGGCATAGGTTTTCCTGATATTTTTCTAATTAGAATTCTTTCTAGAAATACATCGGGCCGGATACCGTGAAGGTTGCCAACATCCTAAGTGATAGTAATTTTTGTTGAACCAACTGGGTATTTATTTACTTCCTCACGAAACAAAATGTTACACAAGGTCGTTTTAATGTGGGGGTAAAACCAGCCCCCCCTCAAAAGTGGCACTCTGGCAGTTTGCAAAAATAAAATTGCCTTAGTATACAAGTGTCTCCCCCTCCATTGACTGAGGAAAATTAATTCGAGTGCAGCATTTGAGAAGACACCATACTTCAGTTACCAGTCCAGTACGAGTACCGGGTGTCGACCGACTGTGGAACGAACTGGTTTCGAACTTGAAACACCCAGGTCATCAGTCCGTGCCGTTAATCACTCGCCCGCCGTCACCTCCTTTTTTGTTATGGTAGAAATAAAAAGTCATTTAAAAAAGGGAGAAAGTGGGAGATAGCCAAGATGACATAAGAAAGGAATTATAATGTTTTCTTGGTTGTTTATGTTTTGGGTGAGGGATGACGTTATGGAGGTCGGGGTGAGGTTAGGTGTGCTTACCTGCCAAACTCCGCCCTTATCCCGCTCCTACCCCACTTCTATGAAAAGGCGGGTGTACACGCGACGAGCACCGAAAGGCAAGCAACAACAAGATACCGTAATCTTCGTAACACTTCTACAAATGAAGAGGCGGAGAACTGGATAGGGAGTGGGAAGATTTGAGTAACACACACACACACACACACACACACACACACACACACACACACACACACACACACGCATCTCTTTATCACTTTCTGTCTGTCTTTCTGCCTCTCTCTCTCTCTCTCTCTCACACACACACACATACATATATATAAACATACATATATATAAATATATATATAAACATATATATATAAATACATATATATATATCAATACATATATATATAAATACATATGTTAAATACATATATCTAAATACATATATATATATATATAAATACATATATATATAAATACATATATATATATATACATATATATATAATTACATATATATATATATATATATATATATATATATATATATATAGAGAGAGAGAGAGAGAGAGAGAGAGAGAGAGAGAGAGAGAATTTGATAGGAATTATGTGCTGATTAGCCAACCATGCCGACGGTTTCTGATGCAATAGACTTTTTGCATAATACCATTTCATCAGCAGAACGGAACACACACACACACACACACACACAGATACACAGATAGATATATATGTATATTGTTGTTGATTGCACTAGTTCACAATCATTTTTTCTTCCGATTACCTATAATTATATATAATTTTCTTTTATAATAAAGTATATTTATATAAATAATAAATATTATACATATTAATTATAATATCTATATGTTATATATTATATTATATTATATATATTATATATATCATATATATTATCTATATATTATATATCATATATATTATGTTATATATAAATATATTATATAATTTATGTATACATACACACACATATATATATGTGTGTATGTATAAATAAATTATATATATAATATATATATATATATATATAATATATATTAACAGAACAAACTTTATTAAAGTATTACGTGAAGCTAACAAATAATATATATATGCATATATATATATATATATATGCATATATATATGACTACTTCATTTAATCACATGAATTAATATATGATGATATAATTCTATACGTAAGCTTTAAGTATTTACTTCAACCGTGCTCAATACATAGATAGAGCTAGGTAGTAAGTTTTGAAAATGTATATGTCATATATATTTTCGTAACTTACTATGTATTATACATATATATATATATGTATATATATATGTATATATATATATATAAGATTATATGGTTCATATTATATATATATGGTTTATGCCATTCAATGAAACACGTGTAAGACGCAGTAATTTAAACAATATGAATGTGAATTAATTGTATATTCCTGTGATTTTGAAATGTTTAATAAAGTTACATATGCTCTGAAAATGTAAATCCATTTCTATTGAGCTTAATCAACCGTTGAAATTTTAATATTATTGAACGTGTGCATTATCAACGTATATCTGTTTTAAAACAAACACACACATTATATATATGTGTATATATATATATATATATATATTCGAAGTTACATTTGGTCGCTACAAACAGCCGTCTGTTTTAGTCAATGAGACTTTGATGCTATAAAAAAAAAACGAAAATATAATGCGAAAAAAAAAGATTATCTCTTTTTTCTATAGTGTGGAATGAAGCATTCGACGCTATAAAAAAAAAAGAAAGAAAGGAAAAAATGATACAAAAAAAAATATTTTTTTAATAGTGTAGAATCGTTCAGGGTCGCTTGACGAAGTCTCATTGACTGAAACAGATGGCTGTTTGTGGCGACCAAATATAACTGTTTACCGTCGAATAAATAAAAATATTTTTCTCTTATTATCGAGCACTATCTAATAACCTCAGTGTGTTCGTTTTGAACATCTCAAGCCTGTGTGTGTGTGTGTGTGTGTGTGTGTGTGTGTGTGTGTGTGTGTGTGTGTGTGTGTGTGATTATACAGCTACCTACAGAAATACTTACGCTGCCTACATCCTTCCCTCTGCCCTCCCCGACTCTCATCAGCGTCGCTCACTCTTAATAAGCGGAATTGCCATGCTTAGCCGAACGCACGCCTCTACAGCGCCCGCTCTTGTCTGTGTGTGCGTGCGTGTGTGCGGGGGACGTTATATATGGACGGCGACGAGATACGTCGGAAACACACAGAGTCGCGAGCGGCACATGTTTTCGCAGGCAACAACGAATCTTTTCGCCGGTTTTTAAGAAAGACGTACGTACAGACGTATATCTTGTGCATATACTTGCTTGTTTGTTTTCATCCGCTTGATTTAAAAAGAAAAGACTAAACAGAAAAAAAAAAAAAAAAAACACAACGAACGAATAGAAACGTATTCCCCCGTCGACGACGTTAACAACAACAAAAAAGAAAGAATTTACAAAAAAATAATAAATAAATAAAATAAACTCAAAGAAAAAACGGATGCATTCTTTTTAAATTGCATATTAATACTACTAATAATAATATTTTATAAAAAAAAAAAAACGAAAACGATCTATTGTAAATATATATACATATTTATTTTAAAAGAAATTAAAAAGAAAACGTAATTATCCTCATTCGATTTATTTAAAATACACAATTCTTCAATTTCTTTCACCTTCAATATGGATATACATTTAACGGCATATGTGGTAAGTATTACCTGTGTTTTGTTATTAAGTATATATATATATATATATATATATATATATATATTACTTTTCTTCAGCGTTCTTCGTTTAATCCTACTTGTGTTTTTTTGTATGATAGTGAATCAGTGCGATGCGTAAAAACACCAATTTTATTTTATTTACTTGAAAAAAATGGACCACAAATTCTTGTCATTTTCTTATTTTTATTTATTTATTTATTTTTTTTTTTTTTTTTGCTGACTCTAAACTTTTATTCAAATTTCGTTCAATTTGTCAGTTTAAAGGCTTCGCATTTTCTTCCTTATATATCTTTGATACGACAGGTGCGCGTGCGCGCGTGAACACCTATATTTTGATTTGAGGTTCGATCACAAGTGCATTGTAACATTTGACAGTTTTTCGTTTGTTTTCTCAAGACAGGAATTGCTGATCCTTGTACAGTTTACGGCCCGTGTTATCTTTTTTTATGTAGGATTTTCGAGTTAAATTCACTTTTTGTGGTATCTTTTGTTTATTAAATTAGGGTTAGGGTTTATTAAATTGTTTATTAAATTAGGTGAAAGTACAAAAAAATAAAATTGTTTATAGGTGAAAGTACAAAACAGTAAATGAAAAAGCAATTCGCTCCTCATGTTAAGAATGGCTTTCTAAATAATCGCGTTATTAATTCAAAGCTTTTCAAATAGTGCATACCTTAAAAGCTTCAAATTTACTTTCGTATTTCGAAGATGCATGACATAAACAAATTCGCCAGTTTATTTATTTTGAATAGTTTTTTTTTTCTTTTTCTATACCAAGCTAGTGAATATACATTCTTATACAGAGAAGGTACCGTGCTAAAATAATACCGTTATTATTTAGAAACCTATTCTTAACATGGGGAGAAAAGGATGTTTTTTAACTAGTCTGTACTTTTACCTAACAATTTAATAAATATACCATAAAAATCGAATATAATTTGAAAAATATTGTTTAAAAAAATAATAGCACGGTATCTTCTCTGCATAAATACCGTAGTAATTTTTTTTTTTTTAAATGCCTTGCCTCGGTACGTGAAGGGGAAATCTTCTTGGGGTTACTGCCTTCTCACGGAAGAACAAGGTGGCACAAGGCCGAAAGGTGGGGAGAATCAAGCCACGTGCCACGGCCATTCATTTTAATACAGGTAACTGGTAACGATGTTAAAAACACATATCTAACGTAGTACCTTTAACGTACAATACGTACGTGCGTCACGGTTTCCAGATTATAAATTATTCGATCGGGAGATCCTATTTATTAAAAAGGGGGATAGAAAGTGATACGCTAATTTAATGTTTGTAGTAGGTTATCACCTTTTGTCTTCCTTTTTAATAAATAGGATCTCCCGATCACCGAAATTGCAATGTAATAAAAAAAATAAAAATAATATCGCTTTTTGGCCGCTCGTGAAACTAAAATACAGAACAATCCTGGGATACATTAAAAATTAGTAACAAAATGCACACATAATATTGTAAATAACACCGCAAGGCGGGGAAAATACTGTAACCCAGGGCCGAAAAACACCGTATTCTACATCGTAACTTGAAAAAAAAATAACGTGTCCTGGTGCTGCCGTATCCCGGGGTTCTATTGTACACCTTCTTGGTCTTCTGGCCAGGATCGAAGAGTAGTATCTGTTCTGTCTAAAGATGAGATCGTGGGGTTTCCGTTCGCGCCGGGTGTCCATACAATGGAAATATGTTCCCGTCTTCGATAAGGATGTTGGAAATAAACCGTAATAACCGGATATATTCTGACAGTATATTAACCAGATTACTTCGATAAATAGTTTTTGCAGTTTTAACAAAAGGGCTACAATAATCTCCATTCACGCTGCACGTCCGCAATGCCTAGCAGTAACATATTACGTATGAAAGATGCAGCTGTGGAATTTCCACATGTCCTACTAGCAAAAGTTAAATATAATATTACATATGTAAATATTTACTTAAACATACTAGAAAAAAGAAAAATCAGCCGCTTGTGCAGTTTACCGACTGTGCTATTTTAAGATGATTTTCACGTTTTATATTATCTTTTGTTTGTTAAATTGCTAGGTGAAAATACAAAGCTTCGCTCACTGTTAAGAATGGCTTTCTAAATAACAACGCTATTTCAGCACGGCCCGTGAACTGCATAACTACCAAAAATTGCCCGAACAACCTCGTCAGCATTACCTTGTCTAGAGCGCCTCAGGCAGTTAACAATAAACTTCTCTCCAAATAAGGGGGGGGGAGGTAATACCTGGAACCGTGGATCTCCTAGGATTACCTGAAAGCAAGTAAATAGGAATTACTAGTCGGACTTGAAGAATTAATATTGTTTAAATAATAAACCTGGTGACATCAACGGAGGTTGGTACTTCTGCAAAGGTTGAAGTGCATGGAAAGATCAAGTAGAGAAAGCACCATCCACACCTCCACCAGATTGCTGGAGGCTTACTGCCACTTAAATTCCATAGAAAGCCTCCGGATGTTACCGACAAATCAATAAACCTCACAAGTGATAACGCAAAGTGATTTGCAACGATTATTGAATAGTTGGGAATGTGGGGAGACTTGTCACTCAGACTCCAGGGAACACCTTTTGTTATTGCAAATGACAGTACTAATACAGTTAAACACGCATAAGTAAATTACTCGCTTCATTTTAGGAGAGTTCCGTCCGTGCAACGTAAGATTTAATAAATCCTCTGCACTCGTGCTAAGAATGGCTTTCTAAATTTGCGTGATAATGTTTAACTGCAAAAGTTCCCCAGCAAGCAATCAGTGATAACATAAGATCCTAGTGAGTAGATAATTAGAATAGATTTGTCGCTCAAACTCAAGGGAATACTATTTAATTTTAGCAACTGTTACTCAGATTGCAGGGAAAGCCACCGATTTGGGGGGGGGGCAATGACAATTCAATAATAATAGACACACAAAATAGTAGTGATGATTCAAAGAGGATGGAATTGCCGCATAGGGAAAGCACTAACCAGACCTCTACTGGATGAGTGCGAAGAACACTAGAAAATTGTGGTGGTTTATTACCACCCACATTTCATTGAAGGCCAATGGTTATTACCAGTGATAAGTCAATGGTAAGTGGCTGTTACGATGATGCAAAATCATTTATAATGGTTATCGGAAGACATGGAGAATACTGGAAATCTGGACACTTGTCATCAAGACTTCAGGGAACTTTGCCGATTATTATTGGTGAGTAATCTTTGATGATGACATGTGTGAGAACTCCTAGTGAGTATTAATATTGATAATAATAATAATAATAATAATAATAATAATAATAATAATAATATAATAATAATAATAATAATAATAATAATAATTCATAATTCCAAAGAGAATTCGAAAAAAATATGTATTTTAGACTCGTGGAAATTCCGTTGAATGAGAAATACATTCAAACATGTTTTGATAAAACTGATATTTTCTGGATCTCAGAAAAGGTCATCACTTATCTAGGCCAAAAATCACTCGAGGACAAGGGTGAATGATATGGAACGGTAAATTGGTATTCAAGACAGAAAAAACAATAACCTGCAGCAAATATGAGTTTATTATCATTTCTATGAAAATAGTGCCCATTGTATTTTATTTTAAATATAGAACTGACCCAAATGAGATAAATTAATAAATGCTAATAAATACTCAGAAAGTAATAATGTGCTACATAGTTCAATACAAATAATAAATTCACATTGTATGAGACCATCTTTAACTTACTTCAGTCCACCCCTCTTCGCGGAGAATGTCCAATTTTGCCCTGTTTCTTTTGAATGTTCCCTTTTATGTAACGTTTCGCCGATTCCTTTTTTTTTTTTTCTTTCGGTGAAAAATTGCAGAGCCTTCCTCACACCATTATATTATGATATTGGAAAATGGTGCTACATAAAAGAGAGGTCACTTTCCTTTTTGTCCAATGTTGTCAGATTGCCCTTTTCTTTTCTTTTTTTTTTTTTTAAAGCCAAAATTTCGGGAATTTGGCTTTTTCTTTTTTTTTTTTTTATTAAAACAGTTTGGCTTTCAAAAATTGCATTTAGCATTTTTCAAAGCGTAACGTACGGACGAACTAAAGACGGAACAGACAGAATATTAGATAAGTTTTTAAATAAGAGTAGAATTAGGCTTGTGCAGAGGAGGGATGCAAGAAGGTAAATGAGATACAAGTTGTAATCTGAATACTTGGATCGCTTCCGAAATACTCTTGGTAATTATATTTTAAAAAGTGTAATGCCACAAAATAATTAGATCGTAAAAAAATAATCTACTGTACAAGAATCGTCTAACTCTGTTTTAAGGGAGGGTCTCGACTGAGCTCCACTCTATGGTTCCTTTCTTGCAAATCATTCACAGTAAGAATTCATTTTGCTATCACAACAGAATAACTAGTGTCAGACGAAATTTCCACGAATAAAACTTCTTCTTAAGAGCCTCTTCGTCTGTGGAACACATTGTCGTAGGACTGCTTCACGACAGACCGTGTTTTCTTTTTTTGGGGGGGGAGTATGGAAATCACCATAGACAAAGCGTACAGCCATTTTATGCAAGAGGCTAAAACCAAATATTGCTTAAGGGTTAAAAAAAACAAACAAACAAAACATAGCCAGCGATATATTCCAGACCAGGAAACAGCAATTCTTTCACCCTTTTCAGAAACATCACTCATGGGATGTGGGGGACTGCCTTAAGAATCAATGTCAACAGATTCCTGCCATATACTGCCTCCAGAAGTATCCAAACATAATTGATTCTTTGATTGATTGAGATTGTCGGACTCGCTCACCTTCAACTAGCTATCATTCCATATAATTCACCCTTTTCTTCAATATTTTCATACGTGTATTTCTTTCCTTATGGAACTTATGTCAGCTTTAGTTCCTTTGGTCACGTGATTGTTTTCTTTGTTTTGTTTTTGTTTGTTTTTTTTTGTTTGTTTGTTTGTTTTTTTTGTTTTTGTCCATTTCTGTTTACCTTGACTGGGTGTCTGTTCGTTTCTGAATTCGTGGATTTTCCTTAATATTTTGGCTGTTTTTCATCATTTCTATGCGTAGTATAATCGCAATCTTCTATTTGGATTCCCATTTCTCCTTGCCCTTCCCCTTTTTGTGGGGGTGGTGGTGTTCCTAGTGCTTTTATAATTGTTGGGATCACAGTAATTTTCTTCATATCTCATATTCCTTTCAGTTCTCTTTAAAGTTTAATGTATTTACTTCGTTTTTCTGTTTCTTTGATATTCACTCTGTGAACTGCTGGAATGGCGAAATTTACAATTTAGCAGGCTTTTCTTTTTCAATAACAATTATCGCGTCTGGTCTCCTTCTTTGGATGCATTTGTTTCTTTCTATCTCCATGTCCCAGAGAATTGTGATTTTTCTTGTGTTCCAGAATCCCCCCTTTTCATTAAAACAAAATAAAACTTTTTCTAATATACATGCCTCTGACGAAACGAAAAATTACGTAAATCGATCAAGTAGAATAATTTTTATGAGAAAATCATTTTAAAGCGGTTGATGGGAATTCGTAGACATTACAACATAAATCTCGCAAGTTGGAATTATTGAGTTATCCCCCTTTGTTTATTGACTTTTTTGTTGTTGTTTTTTTAGATAACGGGCAAGGCGGTCTCTTTTCGGTTACTTTTAAAATGATTTTTTTTTTAAATAAAAGCACTTGATCAATTATCATGTTCCAATAATCACGTTATTTTCGTTTCGTCACAAGTACATATATTATACCGATTTTTTTTTTTTTTTTTAATATAGGGTTAGTTCTGGACATGAACCGTTTCGTGTTCCAATACTGCCTTAGGACTGTGCTTGTACCGTTTGTTTGCGTGTTTAAAGTGCAGACTTTTGCATAGTTCCCGGTGAACTTCCTTTCCCACACAAGCATGTTTGTTTTTATGTTATTTCTAGGGCTCGTTTGCCGTATTCAATTAGCGTGGTTTACTGTTTTGTCTATTTGTTCACAGATGCTACATTTGTTTTCTTGGGGTTGGTGTTGTAATTATCAAATAGTTTGACTTAAAGAAAATCTGAATTAATATTTGTCTATCGATTAATGAATGAATGAATCGTTTCTGACTTAAAAAAAAAAAATATTTGGACAGCGTCGGTCTTTGATTTTTAATGCTCCAGTTGTTAAAGTAGCAAGCACCGACCTAACGACCTTAAACTAATTTGTTTGCATTGGAGATGAGGTGGTGGGGTTTTCTTTCGCACTTTTTGATGTTAGTACTTTCTTAAATAGTATGTTGCTTTAATCAGGAACATCTCTTCTCTTTCTTTCTTTGTGTGTGTGTGTGTGTGTGTGTGTGTGTGTGTGTGTGTGTGTGTGTGTGTGTGTGTCTTTTGCAGAAGATCAGAACAACATCGCTACCGTTGGTTTTAAATCCAAAAAATGTCCGACTCTTGAGTTTTTGTTCATGACTCCCAGGATAATGACATAAAAAAAAAATGAAGATATTTCGATGTAGGCGGCCAACTACAGGTCCCTTTTGCATTTGAAACGGGCGGTACTGATATTCTTATTTTCTGTAACACGTAAATATTACGCTCTTAATTTAATTTTTTTTTCTTTGACCATCTGCTGGGGGTTTCTCCAACTAACCACACACACACACACACACACACACACACATTTCCTGCACTGTTGATTACAAAAGCATGAAACGCTGTAAGCATTAAAAAATATTATTTATAATTAGCAAGTCCCTTTAAGATGTATCAACATTGAGCACTGTCTGGGGAAATAATAAAAAACAATAAATTAGCGTTTAAGTAACTTTCAAGATTTTTCGCTCGTTCTACCCCCTCTCAGCTGTTTGCTGTCTGCGTCCGCAATCGGCGTTTATAGGTTGTTAAATTCCTTTATTTCTCGTGCCAATTTTAAGTGGCGAGGGGTTAATATGGCTAAGCAAATAGGCAAAGGTTGTTTCGAATCTCCCGACCAGTAGGAATTGTCACTTCCTACTCTGATGATTGCGAAAGTATGAAACACTAGTATCTGTAGGCCTAAAAAAAATCTTGCTGATAATTATTATATAAAGGTGTATGAATAAATAATTACGTTAATAAGAGAAAGTTATATATATATATATATATATATATATATATACACACAATCTCAAACGATCACTCGTTGATTAGTCATCAGTACCGGCGGTTTTCAGAACAGTGGGTTTTTGGGCACTACTATCCATCCGCTAATCAGTTTATACCGTGAGTGATAGATAAATCCAGAGAGACTGGAAATAATGCAACGATTTGTGCTATTTTGGAATTTTCCTTCTCTAGACGAGTTGCACAGCCGAGGCTTGAGACTCTAGTTTACTCTACTATATAATCCATAACTGGAATGAGAAATCATGGATCGGTGCCTTTTAATGGTAGTAGTGAAATCAACAAGGTTTAGAGAACTCGAACCCAACAACAAATCCTATCTGTAACCACATACACACACCAACACACGTAGTCTACAAATCCTATCTGTAACCACACACACACACACACACACACACACACACACACACACACACACACACACACACACACGTATCTCAACACTTTATAATAGCACTACGCCCAGTACTATTTAAATGTTTTTATAAAATTATGTAGCCATAAATTTCTCTGTATATATATATATATATATATATATATATATATATATATATATATATATATATATATATATAGCGAAAGACAAGCAAAAAAATGTCAACAAATCAGTTTCATATCATTTTGTCGGTGCCCTCTACTTCAATAACTGATGTATAATATATATATATATATATATATATATATATATATATATATATATATATATATACATATATATATTATACTCGTATGTGTAGTTTCAGTGGAATAAACAAATTCGTATTATCATTTGTAATTATACTTTATAATATGTATTACTATACATCTTCCTATGTAAAAACGCTCGATTATCAGCATCCTCTGAAACTGCCAGTATCAATAACTAGGCGAATTTTCAATGTATAATATTAGCCACAGTAGATTATATACAAATGTAATAGTTCACTTGTAATCAATCCATATTTGTTAATTTTCATATACGTTAATTTCAATCAATTTATACAAATGGATATATATCTTTCTCACAGCCATTTCTGATCAACTACAGATAAATTCTCTCGTGTGTGTGTGTGTGTGTGTGTGTGTGTGTGTGTGTGTGTGTGTGTGTGTGTGTGTGTGTGTGTGCGTGTACACATACATATATATATATATATATATATATATATATATATATATATCAAAATGCTTGGTTTGTCCTGGTCCTAGATATGACCTTAAACTATATCCGATGGTGAGGTTCCAGCTTGCGGGCTTTGGGGAGTGTGGAGCCACCCTTTAATTGCCATTGCTCTCAGGTCCATTCTGACCCGAAGTGATAGTACCTGTTAGGGTCCCAACTATGGGTTGAATAGAATACGACTTGAAAAAAAAAAAGCAAATATATTTTATCAAAAAAAAAAAAAAATTCTTGAAAATCACTGGATTTGGCATTAAATAACCTGAAAAGGGTTGATATGCCGTAAAGCAAAAACGACCAACCAACCTTAGTTTGTTGACTGTAATGATATGACAAGATCGGAAGGTGGGGGTATTCAAGCCAGCGACCCTAATAGAAGAACACTCTGACATAGCAAAAATTGTATGGACAGCCCTGTCGGCATTCCCCAGTAGGGGCGTCTCGGCAGTAAGTGATAAACTTACTCCATCCGAAAGCCGGGTGGCAAGGCCTGAAAGGGTGGAACTATTAGATACTATCCAGGCGGTGTACCTCAGTCCGACAGGTGCTTGGCTAGTTCCATGCCCCTCACCTGTCGGGCTGATTGTCAAGAACAGATTTTCGACTCGTACTTTCTGCCCAGGTCTCCAGTCAACCGAAGCAACTGTGAGATCAGCCCTACAACAGCCGCTGTATATACATAGTTCGTCATTTGGAGTTCTAGAGTAATTGTTCCTATTTACTATGCCTCCCCACGGGACAGAGTTAGACACCAGGGCCGTTTTTTAACGCAGAAAAAAGGTGCAAAAATAAAAAAATTGTCTCAGTCGTGAAGGACGGCTCTTCCACCGAAAAAGAACAAGAAATGGAAGTGCAGCATCTGAAGAACAGATACTACACTTTGATTTTGACCAAAAGGAGTAATTGTTGGCCCAGCACGTTGGATTTCAAAAGCTGTTTGAAACGTTCAGCATCAATGACTAATCTAATAATCATTGTATACTATTACCTAGTGTGTCTGCCGTTTTTTCTTTTCTTTTTTTTTTTGAGGTCACTACTTATCAAGGCTCATAGGCCACTCGAGGATGAGGGTTAATGAGTATACAGTAGTCAATGGGACAATATCATATTAATCGTTAGTAGTTTAAATTTGGTAAATTGGATTACCTAAGGGGAACGGCTCATCAAGAACTTGTTTACATTGGACTTGAAGACGACCATAATGTAATCAACTGGAAAGGAGGAAAACGGAAGACGGTTCCGAAGATGTGCAGTTCTAAGAAAGAAGCCTTGTTCATGGAATCTACGTTTAGGTTTAGACACAGATAAGTAGTGGAGAAAATTGAGTGTTTTCGGCTAGACGAGTGTTTCTCGTGAAAGTTTGGCAGGGAAGGATCATAGATTGGAGCTCAGACGAGCACTTGCCATGAAAACAACGATAAATCAGAGACAAGCTCGCAACGATTTTTTACTCAGAAAGAGGTTGCAAGGAAGAGAAAAGAGCATCTCCTACTTGGCTACGAAGTCTTTAAAACTCTGTCAAGACAGGATAAGGTTTTTCTAGTAGCTCCTGCCCAGATGTGGCAACAATACTCCATCCTTGGACGTACCTGGCGTATATGATTAGTTTAGGCTTATTATAAAGGCATTAAGTCGGAATATATTCATTCCATAGTGCGCAATATTTAGTTGGTATTTAGAAGACCTGGTATGTGTGAGCGGTATGTTCGGCTTATATCGGATGTATCCATACTACAGACCGCGGACCAGATCCGACCTGCACAGCTCTTACTGAAAACGTCAAAATATTCAGAATTTTTTTTTTTTTTTTAATGGGAATGTGTGAAAATAGTGTGGTGGTTTTGCTTTTTGTACAAAAAAATGATTTAAAAGAATAAAGTTTTAGAGAAACAGTTTTTTGTTTTTGTTTTTTTTTACAAAGGAGTGACCACTTATCAAGGCTCGAGGACCACTCGAGGATAAGGGTTAACGAGTGTACGGTAGTCAATTGGACAATATCGTAGTAATCGTTAGTAGTGGAAATTTGTTAAATTGGATTACTTAAGAGGAATGCTCATCAAGAACTTGTTTATATTGGACTTGAAGACGAACATATTGTAGTCATCTGGAAAGCAGAAAAACGGAAGAGAGTTCCACAGGTGTGCAGTTCTAAGAAAGATTCTTGGTTTGTGGAATCTACGTTTATGTTTAGGCACAGATAAAGAGTAGGAGAAATTACTGATAGTGGTTTAAATATTTATTGGAAATTCCATATTTGACTCAAAAACAGTATATATTTTAACCATTTATGATGTGGATGATTAAAAAAAATTGTTAAGTTTAGATGGCGGCATACTGAATGTAAGCAATGGACACTTGCAATCTGGAGGTATCTCGCATCTACCCTGATACTGAACTAATACGTACAAGGGGTGTTTGAATCAATTCCCACTTTATTTATACCGTTATGTTCATTTATTTACGACTGAACGAATTAGTTTAACCAGGTTATAATGATTTACAAAATATCGTAAATAGTGTGTGTGTGTGTGTGTGTGTGTGTGTGTGTGTGTGTGTGTGTGTGTGTGTGTGTGTGAGTCTCTCTTTCTCTCTCTGAGTCACACACACACACACACACACACACACACACACACACACACACACACACACACACACTTCCCCAATGACTTTTGAGGTCTGATCTATTTAGATTTATTCACATCAATATCACGGATTTAATTTTTTATACCTGTGTTTTTCATCAACTAATTTCATCGGATTTTGCCATCCGAATTTACAGACTAGTTTTAATTCGCATATTTGGAACATTGCAATTCTTCCAATTTTTTAAAACATTTTGTGCTAATTAGCAATTCTATACTTTTTATTTTTTTTTCTATGAAAAGAAAAACATCATTGCTTAAAACTTCATGGAATAAGGAAATAAGCTTTTGTAATTGTTTTCTTTTTTTTTTTGCTGTTTTTGGTTTTTTTAACAATAACTTTTGAAAATTTTCGTTTTGTACTCGTCTAATTCTCCTCGTGATGAAAAGATTTCAATATATATATATATATATATATATATATATATATATATATATATATATATATATATATATATATATATATTCGATTCCTATACAATTACCGATTCTGATTTTTAAAACATTCTCGATATAGATTGGGGGGAATGATTACCGCAAAAACCTCATATAATTTGTGTATATATTTTCGCTAACGTAAAATCACTAGCGGGAGTGGGCGCACTCGCACTATAGATTTGTAATTTATTATTATTTTTTTTTTTAATTAATAAGTATTTATCATTTGATCATTAATACAAAGTTATGGAGAATTAAATTTAAAAAAAAAAAGGCAAAAGAATCGTTTGGGGCATCGGAAAATAGACACAATTTTTTTTCCGATTCAGATACGCCAAAGTTTCTATTTTCGATTACTCGTACCAAGACACACACTCATATATATATATATATATATATATATATATATATATATATATATATATATATATATATTAATTATACCAATCCTTATTTAAGAAGCTCAATGTAATTACAGAGCAATATAATGAATATATGACAAAAAACTATATTCCAAAATTCATGATGTTGACAATCTTTTAATTTATTCCTTTAATTCAATAGACATTTGATGTAATTAAGCGATTGATCTTGCGCTACGAAACAGATACTGTCAAGAATTGTATAAGTCAACTGAATTAAAGGAATAAATTATAAGATGGTCAACATCATGAATTTTGGAATATAGTTTTTGTCATTTATTCTCTAATATATATATATATATATATATATTAGTCATCCATACATAGTACTGTTTGCTGTATCGGCTAGACTAGCATCCATCCCTAGCAAAGGATTGAACCTACAACCATCTAGTTGATAATCAGCAGTTCTAACATCTGGATCGATGCCCGTAAACGACCTCATCAAATGCCTATTTATATAGGCACTCGCCCAGTCGCCCACCTGATTGTTTATTTACAAACAAACAAACAGAGAACTTCAGCGCTAATTAAGCAGCGGGTGAAATCATTTTACGACAGTGCTCTATCTAAGGAGGAGGTCTTTTTTTGTCTTTTTTTCTTTTTTCTTTTTGTGCGTGTGCGCGCACTTATTTCTGTGTATCTATTCGCTGCAAGCTTCGTTTTTTACCCTGCAAATTACCTCTTGGAATTGAAACGAATGCACACTCCATTTTTTAGGGGGTGGGGGTACCCATGATGTCATGAAAGCCTAAGCAAGTACACAAACACCGAGAAATAAATAGTCGAGAGGTTTGTGCGATAGTTTGACCCAAACTGAACAAATGGGTTACGAGTGATGATGGGCTGATAATAACGTACCAGTTCTCAAATACAAACGCAGTAACACTTGTCTACGCACCATTCCGTTGAAGTGTCATCAACCGGGGTCCATACGGATCTCCCTCCCCCTCGCCGGAGGGAGGGAGCACAAAAGCTTTACGGAGTTTGTTTGGTCTTCTAGATATACGTGCGTTTATTGAAAAATTTCAATATTTATATTTTTTTGCTAGGAAATATGTTTGCTTGTTTTTTGTTTATTTATAAATGAATATTTGGTGTCGAAAAATTGGCGGACATGAACGAGGATGATCACCCCTCTATAATTTTATAGTATGCTTTTGTATGTAGTTCAATTTTCTAGATGGGGGGGTGTTTATTCCGAAAGCCGTTCTTAACATGGGGAGGTTGGAAGTGTTTATACTACGCTGGGTTAGGTCATAAAAAAAATACCAGCCGTAGAATACCGGTTAAAATTATAGGAGGCGGAGGTGATTCTCGTTCAGGTTCGTCGAAAATTTTATATGCATGTGAGTCAATGCATGCTAGACCAGCTGTCGCGGGTGAAGAAGCGGATGTCTAAAAACATTAGGCGCGAGAAACACCTGCAGAACGTGTTTTTTACGTTTGCAAACTTACATTATATCGCTTGACCCACATCGAAATCAAAATATCTACTTTCGGAAGAAATAGCATAAATAACAGGTCGAGCTGAGATCGAAACCAAAACCTAGACATTAAGTCAAGTACGATAACAATTAGACCAGCTTGTCACGTTATTTAAAGTGTTTTCAAACTTAAATATTCTTAACTTAAAGAAGCTGTCGTGTTTCACGACCGCGCATGCGCATTCGTGAAACAGTTGACAAACAGATAAAACCCGGTGTTCCTCCCCACTTACCTATTTTTTACCCTCTTAACAGCCCTTTTTATGGATGAAAACCGAGTTAAGGTTTCCACATATCTGAATACCCTATATACCAAATTTTAACTCTCTAGGTCCAAAATTCCTTGAGTATATAGGTTGAGAAGTATCCTCTCTCTCTCTCTCTCACACACACACACACACACTTTTATAGATATAATAGCAGGCCGCCCGGCATTACCAGGTCGTAAAATACTCTTAAATATGATATTTTGATTAGTACAGATTTCGTATTTATTATATTATATTGGACCCAATACATAGTAATAATTTAAAAATTTTAAAAAGAATGACCCTTTTTTCCTCTGCCATTAACGACTGTTTGCAACGCTAAAACTTAAAACATATAACAATGGCTATTACGTTATGCATACATATTTGTAATGATGTCGTTCGACCTTCACCTGACAAATTCCATTTTTTGAATTTTCACACTTTTGCACACATTTTCCCCGGCTAAGACCCAAATATAAAGATGCGCATGGGTTCGAATACCCTATATATTAAGTTTCATGTCTGTAGACCAAAAACCGACAGGAGTTTGGTAGGTAAAACTTTTTAAGCAAATATATGTACGCATATATATAAGAGGTTTGTGTTTACTTTAACCTTTTTACGCAAATATTACGCAAGTATAAATCATGTAGAATATCTGCATGAATATAATTATACATAATAGTTAACTAAAGATAATCATCCCATACGAAATCTGAATAAACTAATAGGGAATTAATTTAAATGAATGTTTAAAAGAATATGCAAATTAGCTAGATCTTTACAGATGAATGCAATTCCACAACCCATGTATGAGTATTTTCTTTAAATAAATTACCTCCAAAGAAGCCCAGTCCTGATTAAATTAATTTTAAGTCCAAACCTGTCCCAATGGTATTTTTCTTGGGGGTCACCGAATATCCCCCCCCCATTTATTTTGTCCGTAGTTGTGCCCATTCCCTCTTAGGAAGTGCTCCCTTGTTTTCGGCTGATACCGGAAAACAGGAAGCATTTCAAAATTAAATAGGTAAGGGTGGGTCCTAATTAACACATTTATCGCTTAACGTTTTATTTGGTTCATTTATTTTTTATTACTGTTATTTTTCTTTATTTTGGGGTGTTTTAAGGCTCTCATTACCCCCGCCCATCACCCGCATATATCATACGCATCACAAGTTCACCCCTCATATATCATACGCATCACCCTCATTGTTTCATTGTAAAATAAATCATTGTTAAAAAAAAAAAAAACAAAGTCATTGTATATATTGTTCATGTCATCTGGGGTTTTAAGTAGATCCAATCCCTTGAGTGAATGCGGTATTGTGGTGACTGCAACTAGTTTTAGGGAATAGACCAAGTGGACTACCCTCGACCCCCATTTCCCTCCCCACACCCTTTTTGGCCTCATGCCACATTTG
>NC_136516.1:16397191-16429691 GCF_053919585.1 Euprymna scolopes
TTTCTTTTTTTTTTAACGCGCACGCACACAAACACACGCACACACACACATGCTAGTAGGCTGCCCAGCGTGGCCCGGTCGGAAAATACGCTTAAGTATATTTTAATTTATGCAGCATTCATATTTATTATTATAGAGCCAATGCGCAATTGATTATTATATTGTACCCAATATGTAGTAGTGATTGCAAAAATCTGTTCCACGAGTCCGAATTCATCATATATCAAGTTTCAAACTTGTAGACCAAAAATTGACAGTTTGGTAGACCGTCATTCACACACACTGACGGACGCAAGATCACACACACACACACACACACACACACACACACACACACACACACATATATATATATATATTTATTTTATTTTATTTAATTGTGTTATATATATATATATATATATATATATATATATATATATATAACACAATTAAAGACGGTAAATTATACTTTACATGATTTTATTGTTCGACAGGACAGGTTACTCACACTAGAAATATCAACATTTCCTTAATCCGTGGAGTTTCAAAGAAATGCATGCTTCTCATCAGAGGAAAGATATTAGCAAATGAATAATAAGCATGAAGAATCCTAGAATGGATGAAACGCGGAGTATTCAGTGTAGCTTAATCGCCATATACCTTTTTATAACTTTATATATATATATTTACAAGGGATCATCACTCAAGACGCCACTCGAGGATAAATTTTATTGAATGTAAGGTGGTAGTTTAGTAATCGTTAATGGTGTAGAATTTGAATTATTTAAGAGGACGGTTCAACAAGAACTTGTTTACATTGGACTTAGAGGTTACCATATTGTAATCGGCCGGGAAGCAAGCCAGTGGAATAGTTTTCCGCAAGCTGGCAGTTATAGGAGATAAGTTTTGTTAATGGAATATGCGTTTACATTTAGGCACAGAGGGTGGATAAAATTGTTGCTAGTGTTTGAAGCTAGTCGAGTGTTTTCGTTGAAATTTGGCAAGAATGGGATCGTAGGAGCTCAGACGAGCACTTGCTATGAAAGGTAACGACAGCAGAGACAGGCTCGCAACGTCTCTTCTGTGGGAAAGATGTTGCAGGGAAGCAAAAGGGACATCACCCAAGTTTCAAAACCTGTTTTGAACTCTATTAAGGTAAAATAGGAAGAACGGAGCAACTCCTGCTCAGATGTGACAACAGTATTCCATTTTAGGACGTACATTATTACTAAGTTCCACTTGCGTATTGAGCACCATCGAAATAAATAGAAAAAAAAATAATACACGAGGTATATCACATAGTACATGCGACTTGGGACCGCTTGTGAATTTCATACTCCCATGAAACTTCCTCCTTTGTAGGAAGCCGGTTCAATCTGAATAGGGTTAGTGCCGTTTCACACACTCATACCACATCATAATAGTGGGTATAAACTGACCTATGACTGCATTCATCTTATTATACAGGTTGAAACAGTTTGCTTCGAAGTAGGAAGTTTCATGAGAATATCAAAGTCACAAGCGGTCCTAGTCACTTGCATATTCTCGTCATGACCAGGCTTACCGTTAACTTCGCTAATCAAACGATAACAGGTGAGTCACCGTGATTATGCGGAATATATTATGTGCAGAAATACGAAGCTATATATATATATTACTAGATGTACCTGGCGTTGCCCGGTATTAAACGCAACGTTAAATTCCTTAAAAAAAAAAATGAAGTAAAAAATAAATAAAAAAAACGGAAAGAAACTGAGACATGTGCATGCGAGTAATGTTCCCCCCACCCCCGAAACAGTTTACTCCTTGTTAGTAAAAAAAAAAAAAAAAAAAATGCCCAAACTGACATCGAATCTAAAACTTAGACAATGAGCCAAATACAATAACCATTAAGCCAGCCTGGCACGATCTTTAAAAAGTGTTTTCTAATATACTTATTCTTAACATAATGTGAACGATTCGCGCATGCGCAGTCGTGAAACAGTTGACAAACATAAAGATCCTATGACTCTCCAGTACCCATTTTTCAATTTAGACACCTTAGCAGCCCTTTTTTCCGAATGAAAACTGATTAAAGTTTTCCATGTGTCTGAATACCCTATATGCCAAATTTCTAGTCTGTAGATAAAATATTCGTTGAGAAATATAGGTTGAGAGTTGTCACCACAAACATTCACACACTATATATATATATATATCAAGTATGTTGTAGACACTTTACGGGATACACACACCTCGAGATTATATATATATATATATATATATATATATATATATATATATATATATATACATACATACTCGGGTTTTTTATATTCAAAAATAATGGACTAATGAATTCAACGAGGTTGTTAGATAGTGCTCAATAAAAAGAGCTGATAATACTTGTTTATTGTTATATAAACATGCTATACTATTCAAAAGGTCAATGAATTATTCATTGAACTTTTGAATAGTCAAGTCGCTGCCTGATGATATCTGTTGTTTGATTGAAACAAGTGGCTATTTGTAGCAGCGGGATGTGAGCATGTTTATATAACAATAAACAAATATATATATATATATATATATATATATATATATATATATATATATCTTGAGGTGTATGTATTCCGTAAAGTGTCTACAAAAGTTGAGATAAAAGACAAAACTGTCTACTAGTACAGTAGTCAACTTTCTACCCCCGCTCTCCCCCTTTTTGAGCGATCTTCCGAAATCATTGTTTACATTACCGGTTCCAGGGAATGTGATTCTAATTCTGAACTAATGCTGCGCACGCGCGCGCGCGCGCACACACACACACACACACACACACACACACACACACACACTGTTTATCACATTACTGAGGGGAAAATGATTCCCAACTAGCATTAGGGTAAAAATGTTCTTTCGTATGAATAATTGGGGTTTTTAGGGTCGGAAAGTGGGATTGAGAAGTCAGCGCCCTAGGGGAGGGGTACTCTTACCTGCAAAAAAAAGTGTTTGAGGTGGGGGTAACCCAGTCGGTATTCCCTGGAAAGTGCACCTCGGGCGATTAGCATTGAACTAACCTCTTTCTCAAAGAGAGAACGCAACGACTAGGAGCGTGGACCTCCTAGAACTAAGCTCTCACCGCAAAATCAATAAGGGCCGGATCATTACAGGAATGATCAAATCTGTTGGTTTTGAGGGCCGAGGATAAAAACATTTCGTCCAAATGAAACGCAAACAAAATAAACGATAATCTGTGTATGTATAGATAGAAAGATATAGCTATAGATATCTATATAGATAGATGTGTGTGTGTGTGTGTGTGTGTATGTATGTGTGTGTGTGTGTGTGTGTGTGTGTGTGTTTTACTTTTTCCACCTCCTCTTCTGTGTATTGCTTAAATGTCGACCTGACTTGATTGTTTTTTGGCAAAGATAACTTGGCTCACAAGTCCGGCGTCGAATGTTGCACTCCAAGAACGCAGCGCAATGAGGGGTTGGTGGTTCACCTTTTCGTTTGGGAGCCTTCCCCTTCACCTTTTTTACAAAGTGGTGTACCCCCCCCCCCAACACGTCACCTACGATTTTTGCTACGTTTATATTTTGGCTAACATTTTGAAATGATTTTCGATTTCTCCCTTTACTTTTTTTTTGCTGGTTGTGTTATGGACGATACAACCGTGGGAAGCCTCGACCAAAAAAAAAAAAAAATAAAGCCTTCTCTATCTTTAGTTATGTTTCTCTTTTTTGTTTTCATTCAATCCGTCCCTCTCCCTCACTCCATTCCTTTCCCATTGCGTCCACTATTTCTCTATTTCCTTCCCTTTTTCTCCCCTTTCCTTCCTTTTCTTTCTCCCCTTTCCTTCCTTTCTCCCCTTTCCTTCCTTTTTCCTCTTTCTCCTTTCCTTCCTCTTTCCCCTTTCCCCTTTCCTTCCTCTTCCTTTTACCCCTTTCCTTCCGTTTCTCTCTCCCCTTTCCTTCCTTTTCTCTCTCCCCTTCCTTCCCTTTCTCTCTCCCCTTTCCTTTCTTTCCTCTCTCCCCTTCCTTTCCTTTTCTCTTTCCCCTTCCTTCCCTTTCTCTCTCCCCTTTCCTTCCTTTTCTCTCTCCCCTTTCCTTCCTTTTCTCTCTCCCCTTTCCTTCCTTTTCTCTCTCCCCTTTCCTTCCTTTTCTCTCTCCATTTTTCCTTCCTCTTTCCTCTTTCCCCTTTTCTTCCTCTTTCCCCTTTTCTTCCTCTTTCCCCTTTCCTTCCTCTTTCCCCTTTCCTTCCTCTTTCCTCTTTCCTTCCTCTTTCCCCTTTCCCCTTTCCGTCCTCTTTCCTCTTTCCCCTTTCCTTCCTCTTTCCCCTTTCCTTCCTCTTTCCACTTTCCCCTTTCCTTCCTCTTCCTTTTACCCCTTTCTCTATCCCCTTTCCTTCCTTTTCTCTCTCTCCTTTCCTTCCTTTTCTCTCTCCATTTTTCCTTTTCTTTCTCCCCTTTCCTTCCTTTCCTTTCTCCCCCTTTGTATCTCCCTCCATTCCCCCTCCTGTGTGTCTCCCTCCATTTCTCCCCCTGTATGTCCCTCTTTTTCCGTTGTCTCTTTTTATTGCTTATATACTTATGCTAAAATATCAACTCATAGAATACAAACCCAGATAAATCTAATAAATAAAAAACAAGAAGTTTAGCTACGTGCAGACACATAAAGATATTGGAGTTGTTACTTTATTACGAGAATAAGTAATAACATTAAATAGAATGTAGAAGAGAAAACAATATTCCAACTAATTAACAATCAATATATTATTCTTGTGGAAATTGTTCCAAACATGACGTGAAGCCAAGAAGTGTGATAAACTAATAATCGCTAAGACAAGAGATGCTTATTGACCTGAAACTTGAAAAGAGCTCAGCTGTAGGTAGGAAGAAACAATCAACAAGAAAATAATGTATGTCTTTTACCCTCAGGCCACGGTTTAAATAGTATTAGCATATGTGGTGAT
Organism: Euprymna scolopes; assembly: GCF_053919585.1. Lineage (NCBI taxonomy): Eukaryota > Metazoa > Mollusca > Cephalopoda > Sepiida > Sepiolidae > Euprymna > Euprymna scolopes. The sequence goes on from NC_136516.1 coordinate 16,402,124, forward strand.
ATTCTCCTTTGTTTATAATGGACTATTCCAATCTTTATTTTTTTTCATTTCTTTGTTACCTTCGGCTCTTAATAAACAGGAAAGGGCGACGGAAGCGAATATTTAAAATACGAGCGCACATCAAAAACATACAGTGAGAGAGGATGAAAATGATAGATATAAAATAAGCAAAAGATTTCATTTAAGCATTGTTGATTGGAACACTCGTCTGGCTGAAACCACTATTAACAATTTCTCTCACTCTTTTTTTTTTTTCTCTAATCCTAAACGTGGATTCCATGAACAAAGCTTCTTCGAACTGCACGCCTGTGGAGCTCTATTCCGTTTGCCTGATTTCCAGCTGAGTACAATATGGTTGTCTTCAAGTCCAACGTAAACAAATTCTTGATAAGCCTTTCCCTTAAGTAATCCAATTAACCAAATGTCCACTATTAACGATTACAACACTATTGCCCAATGACTACCGAACACTCAGTAACCTTTATCCTTGAGTGGCCTCTGGGTCTTGATAAGAGGTGACTCCTTTGTAAAAATAAATAAAAAATGAAATCGGAGGGTTTTATTCCAAATATAACTCTATCCCAAAACAAGCAAATATTTCAGAATGTATTAATTTCAGTAATTACGGTTTTTCAGATTTATTTATCAAGCTGGACTCCCGTTTCCACCACGTCAGCTGCAGGTGCGTCTATTTCCTGACATGTACTACGTAACCCTCACCCCTCACTGTAAGTCATACTAGTTCATATAATCTTTATTCCCGGGCATAGGGTCCTAATATATAAGACATCAATATAATTTTCTTAGTTGGGTTCATCTTATGAATAAACAAAGTCGTTATTGATGTAATAATAACATTATGATGTTGCTTCTCGTATTATTTGGATCCTTCGGACTACTATTCTCATCTTTTATGCCATTTTCAAAACGTTTCGGTCGATGTAACCTCCGGCCTTCTTTGGGTGTATCTTGTCAAACTCGGGTATAGTTTCTGTCGAACTCGGAAATCTGAACGGAATTTCGAACAAAACCGTTTATTTACTCCATGGGAGTAGCATGTTCTCGTCTCGTAAGCCATGACTGGATAGAGTTTGTAAATAATTCGCAATTGTATTCTTCGTTCGTCCACACTAAGAATTGAACCTTCACCCTTCAGAAAAATCCCACTTTAACAAGTATTCTGACCATTGCACGACGAGTCCTTGCGAGTTCAACAAGATGCGCCTGAAGAAGGCTTAAGGTTACATCCACCAAAACGTTGTGAAGATGATACTCAAGATGAGAACAGTAGTCTGGTGAATGAAAATAATACGGATAACAAATCCTCATCTCAAAAACTTTGAAATATGATATGAAGTTTTATCTGCGTTGTTTTTGGAGATGATTGTGTTAATGTTTCGGCTATTTTACGGCATATCAACTCTTTATTTTATTATTGGAATCCTTTGAGATGAGTAATTTGTATATTTATTTGCGGACTGTTATCCTCATTTTCATGGTTGTTGTTTCACGAAGTTTCGGCCAACTATTCCTCTAGCCTTCATCAGGTGATTAACCGCGATGGTATGGACAATAAAAGCAGGATAGACAGACTAAGAGTGGTGGAGGCAGATTGAAACGGAGAAAAGGCAAGAGATGGCAGAAAGATGAAGAGAGCGGAAAAAAAAAAGATTGTTGTTTTAGGTTTTGCAGAATATGATTGCGTTTTGAAAAGAAAAAAGAAAAAATAACATCAATGTTTTGTGCTTTTCGGGTCAGGAAGCTAGTATTTTCAGACAGCCTGATTTGGTAACACCAGTGAGAGAGAGAGAGAGAGAGAGAGAGAGAGAGAGAGAGAGAGAGAGAGATTGTGTTTTCATGCTTACTGAGATCAGTTCATCCCTTCCAACTCGTGCCCAACCTGGCAACCCCTTTGTTTTATCTGGGCTGTCGTTGGATTCTCTTTAGAGTTGACCCCGGACCCAAACACCTCGCTTTTTTTTTTTTTTTTTTTTTTTGACATTTGCATTTGACAACATAAAGCTGCATCAAAAGGAGATTAAAAAGTAGATATTAAGTTTACTTTCGTCAACCTCATAACCCTCGCTTCCCTTATTTTGTCCTTTTTTTGTCCTCACATTCCATGAGCGATGTTTCTGGCAAAGAGGGGAGAATTGCTGTTTGTTTTGGTCGGAATCTATCCATCTAACACTGATCGTTGACTATTTTTTTTTTTTTTACCTTTAAGTAGTATTTTTAAACTCTTTACATAAAGTGGCTTCATGTGTTGTCTGGAGCGATTTCTACTTAAAAAAAAAATCCTTTTCTTAATGTGCCCATATCTGCTTTTGACAACAAATCCCGTTTTCCTAAGGTGTCTGTTCTTCTTGATGTCTTACACAGTTGCCCCTCATCCTTTCCAGCACTCTTCTCTCAAATTGGACGACTTTTCTCAACGCAAAGCCACCAGAGTCGAGACCTTTGTTCAGATAGGTTGTTCTCTGTTGGATTAAGTATTGTCCTTTGCAGATCTATATTCACATGCTTTTCTTCTCACGTTTTGAGAAGGGGTTAGTTTATCGCTAATCGCCTGAAGCGCCCCAACTGGGTAATGTCGGTTGAGCTGACCGAACATGTTATTTTTTGTTTGTTTGTTTTTTTTCACAGGTCAAAGTGTTCTTTGTCTAAGACGCTGACTTAAAAAAAAAAAAAGAAAAAAAAAAAGGAACTCGCTTTATCGACCTTGTGTCCCATCTGTGAGAGGGACATAAATATCAACTTCCACCCGAATAACATTCCCTGAATCGTTCAACCTTCTGTTGCTATATTTCAAGCCTGTTCTATAAGTGCAGAAAATCAAGTTCACAATTATTCAGAACTAGCAGGGAGACCCGACGTTACCCGGGATTGAATGATGATCAACGAATATTTCACACTCTTATATTTTTATTGTCATCGAAATCCGTGAAATCGCCCGGGAGGAAGCTTCACATGTCTCCATGCAGTAACTCGGTCCAAAATATGTTATTCTACATTGCACTCTAGAGAACCTACTGTTTCTTTTATAAAATTATTTTATATAAACTTCTCTCCGTTTAACGAAAAAAAAAAAAAGAAAAGAAATTTACGTGCGAGGTTTGGACCTACAGACCACGTCATGCAAAATAAACACAAAAATAAACGTAAATTTTCAAGTCTTATGGAATTCTTTGCAGTTAATGAAAAGAAAAAATATATGCGGAGTTTGAACCTACAAACAACGTCATGCAAAAAGAAAATAAAAACGTTATTAACTTACGTACAGTAGAATTTTCACAGTTCGTTGATCTATCATTGTTGCTAAGCGACCACATGGAAAAATGGCTTTACCGATGAGAGATGAATTAAAATTACGGTTTCAATTATCGGTAATTATCGGGGGTATTCTGAGACAAAACTTAACTAAGAACACTCCCAGACTTATACGCTAAATTTATGTAAATTTTAAAGAAAATCTGTTCAGCTGTTTCGGAGTCTATAAGGAACGAACTCTCACACACACAAAGTTGCATTTATATAATCGTAGAGGTTACTCGTACATTGTTAGCTGGTTGTTTTACACACGCCCTTTCCAGGGTGCATCTAGATGGTGATCAAGACTCCTTTTTTATTATTTATTTATTCGCTCATAAAGAATTAAGTCGAGACTGAATTGTTGGAAGGCATACGCCGGTTGTACGCTTAAGTTATGAAACTCTTTACGAAGGAAATGAAATTATCGCGATCATGTTAAATTAGTTTTGCATTACCGACTACCTAGATCAGGGGTTATCAACCGGGGTCCATATGGACCCTAGGGGTCCATGGAATATTTGGGGGGGGGGGGTCCACAGGCAAAACATAACAGAATGGGGGCCCATAACGATATTTTGGTGGTCCATGAAGAAAACCAACTCAGAATAGTTTTTATTATTAAAAATTTAATTTCTACTGTCTGATCTCCATCGGCTTGACCATGGAAGAAACATTGTAATATTGTAATACAAGATATTGGTAAAGAATTATTATCACTCTAATTTAGATGATGATGATGATGATGATGATGACTATTATTATTATTATTATTATTATTGTTGTTGTTGTTGTTGTTGTTATTACTTATCATTATTATCATAATTATTATTGGCATTAAATTAGTTTTCATTTAAAAATAAAGCTTAATTATATACTATTTCTTTGATTATTAAAACCTCAAAATTTATATGAGTGAAAAATAGAAGATTGTCTTATGACCAATAGTTATGAAGGGGTCCACCAAGATAAAAAGAAGGGAAAAGGGGTCCATGAGTAAAAAAAAAAGGTTGAGAATCACTGATCTAGATAGCTCATTTTTTTTTTTTAATAAAGAAGACTGCTTTCCACTAAGCAGCAACCATTATTTCGGTTTATTAATCTTTTGAGGGTATCCTTTAATATATGACCAGACATATCAAAATTTAAAAAAAAAAAAAAAAACATTTCTAGTCAGCGAGCGATTTACAATTGTTAATTGGGAGATATGCAGAGTGAAGAAACTCGTTAAAAACAAAATGGCGGCCTTCTAGCAATAAAACCATTTTATGACTGTATAGAAAGTAAAAAGGGGAAATTAGCTCGCGTAGATGAGATCGTTTGCTCTGATATAAACGAGAGTCATCCTGCAAAACCTCGCACATTTACGAATGAGGTTTTTACACTCATCCACAAATTAACAATAAAAACGTACAAATTGATTCGTAGTACCATTAAAAGCCGCCTATGTCTGCGCCAGGAGAATAGTGCTTATTTATGACGTGGAGCTGGGTCAGATAAGGATTAGGGTTAGGTATAGGCACGTGGTGATCTAAGGTGAAAGTCTCAAAGTTTTAGCACATACATATTCCCTCTCTCTCACGCGTGTGTGTGCTTATTTATACAAACGTTAAGGGTTTGTATTACTGTACACATTGATTCGAAAAAGTTGTCAAAAAAAAAATATATAACAAATAAATGTTATCAAAGGCAAGATAAGTTACTTTTCTACCAAACTGGATATATTTTTCGTGTTTTTATTCAATGTAACATGCTTATTTAGCTCGAAAAACATACAGTGTTTACCGATGTATTGGAAGATTCAAAATGGCGCCCGACTTTCTCTTTAACACGGTAAGTTTGGGAAAAGGTGTTATGAATAATAAACTAGACAAAATACTATTTAACAAACACCGAATATATGTCAACCTATGTCACGGTAACATATATTGAGCAAGTTTCTAACAGTATTTTGTCTAGTTTTATATTTATAGCACCTTTTCCCAAACTTACCGCGTTAAAGAGAGAGCCGGGTGCCATCTTGAATTTTCCAATACATCGGTAAACACAGTGTGTTTTTCGAGCTGAATAAACATATTACATTAAATAAAAACACCGAAAACATATCCAGTTTGGTAGAAAAGTAACTTATCTTGCCTTTGATGACATTTATTTGTTATATATTTGTTTTTGACAACTTTTTCGAATCTATGTGTGCAGTAATACAAACCCAACGTTAAGTTTGATAATGGTTTTTGGCCTGATGATGCAGGCTCCACGAAAAGAGTTACTCCTGAAACATGTATGCACATGTGTAGCGGTCGTATAAATAAACATACTACAGACATGCTCTTTTTATTCATCGAATATTCTTTAATAAACACAGGAGTTTCAGTGGATTTACAGCTAGGAAACTAAAGCAACATATATACCGTTAGAAACTCTCTTAATATATGTTACGGTGACATAGGCTGACATATAATCGGTGGGTTTCTAACAGTATTTTGTATAGTTTTTATTTTTAACTCATTTTTCCAATATATTGTGTCCAATAGAGTCCGGCGCCATTTTAAATTTTCTAATACATCGGTAAACACTTCTTTTTTTTTTTCGAACTAAATAAACATGTTACATTAAATAAAATCACTAAAAAAATTATCCAGCTGCTTTTGATAGCATTTATGTGTTATATATTTGTTTTGTTTGTGTTTTTTGTTGTTTTTTTTTGACAACTTTTTCGAATCTGTATAGTAATACAAAGCCGATTTAAAAATAAACTATTTTCGACCGTATCTTCGGCTTTCTCCAGTGTAATGAAGGGAGTGACGTGTGTTTGGTCATGTCTAGCAAGTGGGTGCGGTTTAATCTTTGAGATGGTGTTTATTTGCTCCCCCACTGAGCAAATTAGGCACAAGGCCGTTTTTAATGTGAGGTAAAAACCAGCTCCCCTAAAAGGGGTCACTCTGGTTACCAAAAATAATAATTGTCCCAGTATAGAGGGTTTCCCCTCCATTGACTGGTACAAATTATCTTAAGTGCAGTATCTGCCGGAACAGATGGTATTTATTTGCTCCCCCACTGAGCAAATTAGGCACAAGGCCGTTTTTAATGTGAGGTAAAAACCAGCTCCCCTAAAAGGGGTCACTCTGGTTACCAAAAATAATAATTGTCCCAGTATAGAGGGTTTCCCCTCCATTGACTGGTACAAATTATCTTAAGTGTAGTATCTGCCGGAACAGATACTACACTTTGATCTTGGCCAAAAGGCCAAGAAAAGGGGTAGGGTGCGGTTTAATCTTTGAGATGCTGATATAAATGTGTCTGTGAGGGTATTAAAGATTATTGAAGGAGTCTTTAAATGGAGATTTATCAGGATACAAAAGCTCAACATGTGGGGTGGAGCATAAGTATATAAGTTTTTAAAAAAACTTCCTACTGATTTCCATGTATTATTTTCATTTTAACATTTCCTTCCTAATGTATTCTAAGCTAGATGCCACATTTACCTATATCTGTACCATACCTTCTTTCTCCTGTTCTGAAGAAAAGCATTAGGCTTCGAAATACTTAGGTATAAAGAGCACGTATAGCCCCTCATCCCAAAGATATTCCTTCCTGGTTGAACTGACAAAAAAAATGAATGTCATTCATATAATATGTTGATATTGGAATTCTGTAGAAGTTCAGCATAAGTGAAGAAAAACTGCAAACGTATTTATCTAAGCTAACACGAACGCCCGATTAAGCCCGGTCGTAAAGTGCACTTGAATATATTTTAATTCTTGCAAATATCGTATGTATTATTATAGAGTTAATGTTCTATCGATTTTTATATAAAGTTGAGATTTCTAAAATAAAAACATATATATCCATATGACTTGGGTGCATTAGCTTGAATCGAAAATCGAGTTCCATTAGCCATAAGCAAAACTTGTAAAAAATGCTTAATAAAGTTATTTATGAAAAATAAATAAATAAAAATAAATTACTGGAGTACCATCAGCTATAATCGAAACCAAAACTTATGAAGAATTATTGGTGAAATTATTTATTCCAAGAAATGGAAGTTTATAACAATTGAACTACTCTGATGTAAGCGTGACACAGAAAATAAATGACACACACGCTATCCTATTTATCTATCTATATAATTATAAAAATCAAATGACCTTGTAACGAGTGTTGTAACCTGATGTGTTTGTGATTATTTGGTAAAACCGAAACTTGAAAGGGTATGAATTATAATCAACACTGAATGCATTCGTAATACATTATTTATTTAACTATAACATAAACTTAAATGTTCGTAATGAACGATTGAGGAACGATAGCGGCCATGTTAATGTCCCAGTCTGTTCTCCTAGTCTCCTCTGACTGCCAGGCACGACTAATCTTTTGATGGAAGGGAGATAATTCTGCATTTATCCATTTATGGATTATCTCTCTTTGACCATCTAACATAACCCAACATCCGGTTTACGACTTCCGATTGCGCATGCGTACATAAACAAATAATCAACGCGTCAATAAAACGTATTGTTTTACTGTGTATGATTTCAGCATCCCAATTGTGCGTGTATTTTTCGCGTTTAAATTATCCAAATAAAAAAGTGTTAATACTTTCTCCATTTCTTTTTTTTTTTTGCATCGTTCATTTCCGTATTATGTTTAAGTTATTTTGACGCAATTTTCTTACAAATAAATGTTTAACCCGTTGATAACCATAAGAGCATTTTACAACGGCCATTTACCCACCGCCTTCATTTTTTTATTTATTCTCCATTTTTTTTTTGATAGACCTTTCTTAAAAAAGAAACGTTCGTACATTTTCTTCTACCAACATAAATAACCCCAAAAATGTTTTTTATAATTTGCATTACAAATAAATAATAAACGCGGCAATAAAACTTATTGTTTTACTGTGTACGTTTTCAGCGCCTCAATTGTTTTTTTGTTTTTTTTTGCGTTTATATTAAAAGATATATCAAAATTTGAATTTAACTTTAAGTAGTATGGTATCTGTTCAGTGCACATAAGCATGGCAAACCACTTATAATTCAATGGCTGTATTTTTTTTTTTAATAAACAATTATAAACAGAACGACTCCTATAAATCTATCTATAGTCTTTTTTCATTTTAATATTCTTTCATAGAAACGTTTCTGTTATGTCCAAAAACCTATTTTCTTTACGTCACAAGTGTCATGCTCATGCATGAATTCCATAGATAATATAACATGGTCCTGGATATGACCTTAAACTATATCCAGTGGTGAGACCCCAGCTTGCGGGCTTTGGGGAGTGTGGAGCCACCCTTTGATTGCCATTGTTTCCATGTCCACTCTGACCTAAAGTGATAGTACCTGTTAGGGTCCCAATTATTGGTTAAATAGAAACAGACTTGAAAACAACAAATATATTCTATTAAAAAAGATTTCTTCAAAATCTTTGCATTCGGCATTAAACAAACAACCAACCAACGTAAAATAACCAACCAACCATAATATAACATACTGACCCAACGGGTCACGGTAGTCTAGCATATAGATAAAAACCATTGCAAGATTTGGGAAAATTTTTGAATTGTTATTTTCATCATTATTCGTAAGGTCACGCCTTCAAATCTATGGGCGCGCAGCCGCACGGAAGAAAAAAAGGATTCAAACTGAATTATTTACTTTCTTACAACGAATTTGCGACTTTTAATAACTAACTCTCTTCACTGTTAATAACTAACTCTCTTCACTTTTAATAACTAACTCTCTTCACTCCTAAAAAAATCAAATGTATCTTTTTTCTTTTTTTTATCTATATTCATCCGATGTGATAAAAATTGTAACGAGTACATTACTTTTTTCAATTTTGAAAATAGTTTTAATTTAAGGGGAGAGTAAGTAGAAAATATAAAGTCCAAGAAAATGTCTCTATATTTTCAAACTCTATCTCTTCCGAAACTAAAAGTCGCAGATTGACGGTAGAGGCTTCAAATGATTGGATTTTTTTTTTTTTTGATTTTTTTTACAGACTGTTCTTTTATGGGTCTTTAGCGGTTCAAATGGTTTTTAAGGGGTCAAAAATGGGTCAAAATTGAAAAAAAATAGTCCCACATTTTGTACATTGTATCTTAGTTTACTTTTAATCAGGTCATATGCATGTCATGTTGTACAGTGGTAACGTCACCAGCTCTGAATGCTATAGTTTTGTTTTTGGTTTCGATTCTAGCTGATAGCACCGAAATACTTTTTTTTTTTTTTAATTTTCGAAATCAGTGTAATAATATATACGAAATCTGGACAAATTAAGCGTATTTTACGCCCGGGCAAATCCGGGCACCCCACCTTCCGCTATTTTCTAAAAAAGTTTTCAATCGAATAAAACTTTGATTAAAATTTTTTTGAAGAATTAGAGGACTGAAAAAATATTGCTGTTACTTATATCTTTTTGTCTCTTGAATTGTTTTTATTTTCGTATGCAGGGAGAAAATTTTTACAAATCAATGCCAACAATAGAGCTTTCGAGTTTATATGGTACTAGCGAGGGGTACCCGGCGTTGCCCGGGTGTTTGGAGGTGTGTGTGGAAACTCCGGGGGGGGGGTAAAAAAAGAAGTAAGTATGAGGATCGAACCCGAACCGTTGAGGCAAAGTTGTAAATTAAATTGTGAAAAAAAAAAAGCGTTCGATGTTAACCATTGCCCCACCGCGAAATGCTAACGGAAACACGTTTGAATTTATTTAATTATTTGGATTTGGCGGGTGCCCGTTTTAATGAGTTAATGAGGTCAAGTTTGACTGCGAGGTAGTATTCATTTACTGCGGAACGCTTTTTTTTTTAATTTTTTTTTTTTTTCCCAAGATGTTATAGGAAAAAGACTAACCCACCTACGGCGAGCGACAAATGTTGAACATTTATCTTCCCGAAATCGAGCAAATTAAATAGACAGGCGAGCTTCGTTGTTAACTGTGAGATATTACGATTCATATGTGATATAAAATGTTTTAAAAAGTTGTGAACCGACCGACCTCTTCTCTGAAAAAAGCCTTTTGTAGACATACAGAAAAGGGAACACACACACATACATACATTTTCGTTTATATATTTATAGATGATTTTGGCACGTTTGAAAGTTTAAGAATTTTTTTTAGTTGATCTACGCCCATTTTCGCATGTTTAATTTAAAACTATTATCAATGAATATCTTATATCTGTCCGTTTGAAGCTGAAACTATGCTATATATTTCATATATATCTACTAGCTGTTACTAATAGTCATTTAAAGACAAAATGTTTCGCTATGTCACAGCTCTTCAGTGCGGCTAGACTAGTACCCATCGCGAACCAGAGTTCGAATTTTCAACAAACAAGTTGATAGTCATACGTTCTACTCTCTGGCCCACGGGATCAGTGCCCGCAAACAATCTCTTCAAATGTCTTTGTATAAACATTTTGCCGCCGCTATTTACAACGTTTCGTAAGCAGTCTTTTGCATCTGCAGGTTCCACTGTCTGTATATGGTAGCTTTCTTTTTGTTTTGACAGAATATGGATACCGATTGTAGGGGTGTCCGCGCGTGGAATCTTTGTGGTAAGAGTTGGACAATCTCCAACCACACCTCTCCTGGGTCGGCGTTGTTAAATACAAGTGTAAAGTGGAGGTTCAGGACGACTGGAAACAATTCCGAGATAAGCGGAGAGCACATACAGCGCTTAGAATTCCCAAATGGTCACTCATTTGTTATTAACCAGGCTCAACATTGCTTAACTTCGGTGATCTGACGAGAACTGGTGTGTCAACGTGATCATGCCGTATAATACATGCATACACATCTTGAGTCCAGAACGACTGGAAACAATGCCCAGATAAGCGGGGAACACATACATCGCCTAGAATTCCAGATGGGCATACTGTTTCTCTATATTATAGCCCTTCAATTTCAAAGAGGTTAGCAGAGTTTTATCCGAACCGTCTTATTCCTAGGCTACTGAACATCATTATGAAGAAAGGGAAATTTGTTGTGTCTATAAAAATATTTATACAATGGAAAAAAACAAACTCTATTCTTTTACGATGAGTTTTAATGGTGGCCGGAAAACTCGTCCATTTCTGCTAGGTAGGAAAATGGTCCATTATTGAATAAACATCAATTGAAAACACATTTTATGACTGTTACTGAAGGAGATATTGTTTTTAAAAGAGACTACCCAGGGTGTGATCCTTTTATGTCGGACATTTCTTTTTGTTTTTGTTTTTTTGTTTTATAAAATAACACTCGATACTGCTTGTTTTTTTGTTTGTTTTTTTTTATGAAATAAACACTTTAAAACAAGTTGAACCACTAGAAACTTACAAAGTTAGGTAATTAGCGAACACTTAAAAAATTAATTTAATTTTATTTTTTAAACAACAGTAAACAAGTAAATACATATTTTTTTTAATATGATGGGACGTGTGTTCTCTTTTAAAAACAATATCTCCTCAAATAACGGTCATAAAATGTGTTTTCAGTCGAAATTTATTCAATAATGGACCAGTTTTCCTACTTTGCAAAAATGGACGAGTTTTCCGTGGACGAATCTTCCTAAATTTGTTTTAGTATCGGTTTTCTTTACATTGCATAGGCCCATTCATCTATCTGGCAAAATCTATTATCTTGCATGGGAATCTCTACTCTAACAGTTCATTCATCTAACTGATGCAGTTAACGTTGTTTTTTTAAATTTTTTTACACACGCAAAGGTGCACCATTACAAACCTCCTCTTTCTGTCTAGCCTAGATATAAAAAATATGGCCACTTGACTCCCTCCCCCACTAAAAAAAAAAAAATACCATATTATCTCGCCGCCCCATCCGCCCCTGTCGCTGACTCTTTCCACTTAACACCAAATCGGTTCTATTGTCCTCCGTATTTCGCCATTCCAGTCGTCAAGTATTTCCCGTTGGCCTTTAAATGGCGGCTTGTCTTGTCGTAACTTTCACTGTCAATTGAAACGTGGCATTTAGGTGATAAAAAAAAAATGGCGAATTACTGGCGACAATAACCTGCGTTCGCAAAGCGGATATTAAATATAAATGCAAAGAACAGAAGTGCAAAAAAAGGGTTTCATTTAATAATCTATTCTCCACTCTATAAAAAAGGCCAATGTGTCCTTATTCGTGTATAATATATATATATATATATATATATATATATATATATATATATATATATATATATATATATATATATATAATTTTTTTTTTTTTCACCGCGGCATTTGGAAGTTGACAAATTCAGCTAAATTTTGAAGTTAAATAAACTCATTGTAAAATCCTTTGAAAGATACATATTAGTTTTCTGGGTCTATTAGTCTATTTCAAAGTTAATGCGTAAAGTCCTAAGATATTGAATTAAATTTTTAAAAAAACAAAAAAAAACGAAATTGTTTGTACCAAAAATAGCTTAGTAAGCCCCCAAAAGCGAGATATACTGGCTTCATATAATCAAAACAAATGGAAAATCGTCTAAGTGTTGATTTTGTTGCGTAAATTAATTATTTACTTTTTAATAGACATTTCCAAATGGGGGGGGGGGCATGAATTAAAAAAAAAATCGTTTGTCTAAAATATTATATTCAGTTTATTGGAAAGAGCATAAAATTTCACATTGACCCTGAAAATATCGTAAAAATTGAATCAATAGAAAAATTTTGATAGATTTTAAAAGTTTAAAAATTTAAAAATACTTAGCTCGTAAAATTCAATTGATTTCATTACTGTTTTTTGTTGTTGTTTTTTTAATAAAAAAATAATATTTCTATTACTTTTTATACAACTTTAATAGTTTATTTTGGAAGTATAATTCATAAAGAAAATAAACAACCCACTTTTAAAAGAGAAATTACGAGGTTTTTATATTTTATTCGCAGTTTCGTGTTAGGGGTGTCAAAAATTCCCCCCAAATTCTAATACACCTATCAACGGACTCATCAAAAATCCTTTGCAGTTTTTTTTATGTCGCTTGTATTTCATGGCCCTTGAAAAACCGCATTAAAAATGGTCTTTGATCGTCATCGGAACCTGAATCGTTTTTACATCCTAATGAAGTTTTTTTTTGTTTCATCTTCCAAGAGTTTATCCCATCCCCTCTCATCCAAATCGTTTGCTGTTTTCGCTCACTTTAATCGACTTACATCTCAAATCATAAAAGTCAAAACATGCTACTTTTTTCTTCATTTTTTTAATTTGGGTTAAATATTTTTTTTAGTTTGGGTTTAAAAGCCAAGTACGTCCAAGGATAGAATACTGCTGCCATATCTGGGCAGGAGATGCTAAAAACAGCCTATCCTGCCTTGACAGAGTACAAAATAGACTTCGTGGCTTAGTGGGGGATGCCCTTTTCTTTTCCCTGCAACCTCTCTCCCACAGAAGAGACGTTGTGAGCCTATCCTTGTTTTATCGTTATTGCATGGCAGGTGCTCGTCTGAACCCCAATCTCTGGTCCCCCCTCGCCAATCTTTCACGAAAAACACCCGTCTAGCTGAATCCACTGTCAAAAATTTTCCCCACTAAATCAAAACGTAGATTCCATGAACAAAGCTTCTTTCTTAGAACTGCACACCTGTGGAACTCTGTTCCATCTGCCTGTTTCCCACCTGACTACAACCTGGATGTCTTCAAGTCCAACGTAAACAAATTCCTAATGAACCGCCCCCCTTAAGTAAACACTTCAATAAATCTCCACACTAACGTACTGTACTTGCAATAACCCTTATCCCTGAGTGGCTTCCGGGCCTTGATAAGTGGTGACCACCGTGTAAAAAAATAAAATAAAATAAAATAAAATAAATAAATAAAAGCTTCACTTGTCTTTCTGTTTGAACAGTTTTCCTATTTACAATGCCTCCCCACGGGACAGAGTTAGACACCAGGGTCGTTTTTTAATGTGGAGAAAAGGAACAAAAATAAAAATTTTCTCAGTCGTGAAGGATTTCTCCTCCACTGACAGAGAACAAGAAATTGAAGTGTAGATCTGAAGAACAGATACTACACTTTGATCTTGACCCGAAGGCGAAGAGTTTTGATTTTTATCAGTTTCTTTATTTTCGCTTTCAGCTACTGATTTTTTTTTTCTTCTTCGTCGTCTATCTATCCTTTTTTGTTGCGTTTCTCGTTGTTGCGTTTCTCGTTGTTGCGTTTTTCGTTGTTGCGTTTTTCGTTAATGCGTCTCTCGTTGTTGCGTCTCTCGTCCGCTTTCTCCTCCTCCTCCTCCTCCTCCATCTTCTCATCCTCCTTCTCCTTCGCTTTCTCCTTCTCCTCCTCCCCCGCTTTTTTCTATCATCGTTTTCTTCCCCAATCTTCTTTCTTTTAATTCTTATTTTTGTTTCTTTTGCGTCACCCTTTTTTTTTTCTAATTCCACTTCACTTTCCTCCTTTCTTTTTTCTCCACTTTTTTTTTAATCACTTCTTTCCCTTTCTCGTTTTCACTACTGCTCTTATCTCCATCTTCTGCACAATTGATTCTTCCCTCGCGCCAATAAAAAACAAATTAAAAAGGAAACTTTGTCAACCAATCACAATTGCCCTCATATTTGTCTTTCTTTCATCATCCTTATCTTAGTTTCTTTTAATATTATAATACATAAATCAATTCTTCATAGCAGTCTCCAGCTTTGATTTCTCTACAGGCGGAACCCCATGTCCGACAACCGACCCCCCTCTCCTATACCTCACTTTACCCTAAAACAAAAAAGAAAATCCCTACAAACTAAAAGATTTTAAAAAAAAAAAAAAAAAAAACGTCACCAGCGTCAGTCGCCGCAACTTCCTCTCCACGCTTTTTTGCTCAACGGCTCCAAGACGTCCTTCAACAAGTGCAGACCCATCTACACCCCCACGTTTATACTCGATGAACTTGTCGACAAAAACCGGCGGGTGCCGACCCGTCAGTGTGGGAAAAGAACCGCCATCTTTTCACAGATATATTAACCCCGGGGGCTCTTTTTCTATCTGCATCATTTCTTACCAAAAAAAAAAAAAAAAAAAAAAAAATGAAAAAATATTAAAGAAGAAATGTTCCATCATAATCAAACCAATTTCCTCTTTTTTTTTTCTGGAGAGAAGGAGATGGTATATCTCAAATCTGGTTCGCTAATCGTATAATGATTGAAACCGCTGGGCCAAATCGGTCTCTGAGTGCAAAAGTCACTGGATTGTGGTAGAATTCCTTACCATCTTCTCTTTGCCTATGGTCACCTTCCCCCCCCCCTCTCTCTCTCTCTCTCTCTCTCTCTCTCTCTCTCTCTCTCCACCTCTCTGGTTAAGTCATATCTCACCAAATTAATATCCATTTTTTATAAAATCCAACTTTTCATCGTTGTTTACAAAGTATTAGACTACATAAATACATATTCTTATATATATATATATATATATATATATATATATATATATATATATATATATATATATATATATATATATATATATAATACTAGCAAGGGGATCCGACGTTGCCCGGAATTGAATAAATGATCAACAGATATTTCACACTCCTATATTTTTATTGCCATCGAAATCCATGAAATCGTCTCCATGCAGTAACTTAGTCCAAAATGTTATTCTGCATTGCACCCTAGAGAAATTACTGTTTATTTTATGAAATTATTTTAATATAAACTTCTTTACAGTTAACGAACAAAAAAATAACAATAAGAAAATTACGTGCGGAGTTTGAACCTACGGACCACGTTATGAAAAAAAAACAAATAAAATTAAAAAATAACACACTATCGACTTACCCACAGTAGAATTTTCACGACTCGTTGTTCTATCATTGTTGCTAAGCGACGACATGGGGAAAAATGGCTTCATCGATGATAGATTTTTGTTTTGTTTTGTTTTTACACAGGCATCACCACATTATCAGAGCCAAGAGGCCACTCAAGGACAAGGGTTCAAGAGTGTACAGTAGTCAATTGGACAATATAGTAATCATTAGTAATGAAAATTCGGTAAATTTGATAACTTATATGGAACGGCTCATCAAGAACTTATTTACGTTAGACTTGAACACAACCATATTGTAGTCAGCTGGAAAGCAGGAAAACGGATGACAATTCCACAGGCGTGCAGTTCTAAGAAAGAAGCTTTGTTCATGGAATCTACGTTTAGGTTTAGACACAGATAAAGAGTGGGGGGGGAATTATTGATAGTGTTTTCAGCTAGACGAGTGTTTCTTGTGAAAGTTGGGCGAGGGAGGGGACCAGATAAATTAAAATAATGGTTTTGATTATTATCGGGGGTATTCTGAAGCCAAAACTAAGATCACTCCCAAATTTATACAATAAAGTTCTGTAAATTCTAAAGAAAATCTGTCCAGCCGTTTCAGAGTCTATAACGAATGAGCTCACACACGCTCAGACAAAGTTGCATCTATATAATTGTAGATAAGAGATATACAACGTAGATATATTAATATAGATATTGTAAATATCTAACGCCTCTGTATATTTCTGATATATGTCAAGTGGTGTTTGTTTAAGTTCATCAGCTGTAAAATGTACCCGGGTCCTTTTGCAGGGTCCATGTTTTTACGTAGAATACGCAGGCAGGGCCAGATGTGCCCACCTGGTGTACTATGCGCGTGTGTGACATGAGCAACGAAGAAGGGAAGATATTCTGATCTTGAGGAAGAAAAGACAAATATCTCAAAATGAAGGAAAACTCTACATAATGCGCACTTAGTAGTGATTTTTTTTCTCTATGCATTTATCGATTTTGTTCTAAATTCCTGATTCCGATACAACATCCGACTTATTTAAAATCTATTAATATTTCGCCATAGTTGTCGAAAATTTTATTTTATTTATTTGTTTTTTATTTTTATTTTATTTATTTTCTTTTTTTATTATATTTTATTTATTTGCTTTTTTATTATATTTTATTTATTTATTTGTTTTTTTATATTTTATTTATTTGCTTTTTTATTATATTTTTTTGCTTTTTTATTACATTTGTTTACTTTTTTATTATATTTTATTTATTTGATTTTTAATTATATTTTATTTATTTGCTTTTTTATTATATTTTATTTATTTATTTGTTTTTTTTTATATTTTATTTATTTGGTTTTTTATATTTTAATTATTTGCTTTTTTATTATATTTTATTTGCTTTTTTATTATATTTTATTTACTTATTTATTAATTTATTCCGATTATTGCAAAAAAAAAATTAAAAATAGAAATTTTTTTAAAAAGACAATGAAAAGAATTAAAATAGATACGTATTAGATACGTTTGAAGCCAAAACAACGCATTATTATAAAATAAACCTATTCTGTTCGAAATTTATAAATATATTGCGAAGATACACTTCATCATCAGTATGTCTTTCTTTTTTGTCATGTTGTTGGTGGAGCATAGAATCCAAAGTCCTTTCAAATGTCGGAACGATTCTATGCTCCAACAAGACCTGGCAAAAGAAAGACAGACATATCTTCGAAATATATTTATAAATTTCAATAAAAATTTCAAACAAAATAAATATCTGTTTATTTTGTAATAATGCGTTGTTTTTGGTTTCAAACGTATCTTATACGTATTTATTTTATTCAAACTCAACCAGCGCTTTTATCAAGGAACACAAACCTTAAAATGAAAAGAATTGTTTTTAGCATCGGAAAATAGGCACTTTTTTCTTTTTCGATAATCCTAAAACATTCTGATTTTTTGCTATTCCGATTAATCGTCGGAAAACACTAATATATTTGCAATCAAAGTAAACTGGGTTTAAAGCATTGGCGGCAGTAACTATACTGATGATTGCGTAAACATGGGATACTAGCATTTGTAGGTAAAAATATTTATTTATAAACATTGCTACGTCCCTTAAACAAGAATTGGTCGTCTTTAACAGCTATTAGTTGTCAATTTAAGCGTAAAGCAATTTTTACATAAGAGTTCTTGCAGAGATCACAGTGTAGTATTTGTTCTCATGCTATACTTTGCATTTTCTATCTTCAGTCAATGGAGGAGAAATCCTTCATGACTGAGACAATTGTTATTTTTGTTCCTATCCAGAGTGCCCCTTTTTGGGAGCTGGATTTTTCCCACATCAAAAACCTGATTCTCTTTTCTTTCCCGTGATAAGTTTTCGTGGTTTGGAGGTTGGATACCGGACTACAAAATCAAGGTAACTTTGTGACTGAATTCGAATCTTTTCGGGCAGCAGTAATTATCAGTTACTACACTGATGATAACGTAAGCATGAAACACTAGTATCTGTGGGTAAAAATAGTTATTTATGAAAATAATATATAATGAAGAAAACCCTCGCAGAGTGCTCGATTTTTAAGAAAAAAAAAGTGTGATAGCTGTATTACAGTGACAGATATGTAGAGACAGACATAAACAGAAGCTGAAGAAAGTTCGACATAGGCGACCAGATGTAGATTCCCTTTGTTTGTGTATGAAACCGACGGTACCAATGTTCTGATTTTCTGTCACATATATATTAGTGATGTGACGATTCCAATATTTTTCCAGACTCCGATTCTTTATAAATCTCTAAATCTTTTACTATGAAGTCATTTTCCCCGCTTACAATAAAAACACCTGTTAAAAATGTGCATATATTTTCTTAGTCAAATCCCACTTCTGGGCTTGGAATAATCTAAGTATTTTAGTTTTACTGATAGTTTAAAATCAATCAATATTTATTATTTTATTATTACAACCAAGCCAGGATATTTTTGCCTACTTTCAGAGAGCCCCTTTTTGGGGAGCTAAATTTCCTCCCACATTAAAAACGACCTTGTGTCACATTTGTTTTCGTGGGGAAGCAAATAAATACCTACTACCAGCAGTGGAAGAGTTTGCTTTAAACAAAGTCAAATAAGAATAGATAATTAAAAGAATCGTTTTTGGCATCGAAAAATACATTAATATTTCCGATACCCCAAGGAGTTAAGATTTTTTGGATTCCGATTAATCGTCCCAGCACTAATATCTTATTTGTGTATATAAACAAAAGCTTTAGTCTTGACAGACTATGATTACCCACTGTAAGGGTGCCTGCGCGTGATTTTTTTTT
Source organism: Euprymna scolopes (assembly GCF_053919585.1). Taxonomy (NCBI): domain Eukaryota; kingdom Metazoa; phylum Mollusca; class Cephalopoda; order Sepiida; family Sepiolidae; genus Euprymna; species Euprymna scolopes. The sequence continues at coordinate 16,421,482 of NC_136516.1, forward strand.
TTGTGGCAAGAGTTGCGCAATCTACAACCACACTTCTCCTGAGTCGACATTGTTGAATACCAGTGGACAGTGGAGGTTCAGAACGACTGGAAACCATGCCGAGATAAATGGAATGCACATAGAGTGCCTAGAATTCCCAAATGGTCACCTACCTGGTATCAGCCAGGTTCAACGTTGCTTAACTTCGGAGATCTGACGAGAACCGGTGTGTCAACTTGATTATGCTGTACTAGGTGTGTCAGAAATTTCGTGAAAAACAGTGAATAATTCCACCCCGTCTTTCCAAGCTTATAACTCCTCGAAAAATGTAATTCAAGCCCTAATTTTTTTTTCAATTAAAGGAGCAAGGACCAAGGTTTCATTAAAAAAAAAAAAAAAACAAACAACGTGGTTTAAAAAAAAAGGTTTTAAACTTCGAACTTTACATGTAAATTTCTAAAAAAAAAACACTACTTTTTTGTTTTTAAATTTGAATATATTATTTATTGACCTTTTTTCTTTAATTTGTGATATATAACACTTTGGTGAGTAAATTATTTACTTTTTAATAGACACTTGAAAATGGGGGGGGCGTAAATTAAAAAAAAAACGTTTGTCTAAAATATTATATTCGGTTTATTGGAAAGAGCATAAAATTTCACATTGACCCTGAAAATATCGTAAAAATAGAATCAATACAAAAATTTTGATAGATTTTTAAAGTTTAAAAATTGAAAAATATTGAGTTCGTAAAATTCATTACTGTTATTTAAAAAATTAAAAAAAAAATATTTCTATTACTTTTAAAGCAACTTTAATAGTTTATTTTGGAAGTATAATCCATAAAGAAAATAAACAACCCACTTTAGAGAAATTACGAGTTTTTTTATATTTTATTCGCAGTTTCGTGTTAGGGGTGTCAAAAATTCCTACAAAAATTCTGATACACCTAATGCTGTACTGTGCATTGTGTGAAGAGCGAGAGAAAAAGACGTAAAGAATAATATAAAGCATGAAGCGAACATTAGCGTAACAGAAAAAACGCACGCACGTTTAGCCACACTGATGAATCGTATAGGACGAAACACCTGTTTGTAGATGAGAGAGGAGTGGAGGGTGTAGATTGAAGTAGCGACGGATTGTGAACACGGCCAGTCTTGCTTTGTTTAGACCTGCCTTAGCTCGCAGTGTTCGCGCTGTCATCGGGCAAGCTCGAATTACATAACACTTCGGCCAATGTTCGAACATCAGGTCACGTATACAAAACATTGCGGACGTCGTTTTATGAGAGTGGAAAGTCCTTGAGTTTTTCGCGTACAAATTGACGAGAAAGAAATAAGTAAAACCCCTACCCGACCCGCACCCGAACAGCAAAAGGGGGGGGGTAGAGATGAGAGACAAGGAATAAAGTAATCAGATTTGTTTTTGTTATATTTCTGAAGGTCAGATTTGGTAAATTCCGCGCGAAATGGGGTCGATTTTGGAAAGCCAATTAGGTCGAGAATGTCAAGCTGGAATGTTAGCCTCCAAAAACTTACAGGATATTTTTGGGGGTGGGTGGGAATTGTTCTCTGTAAAATATAGCTTAGTTATGACCAATGTAGTTTTTTTATTTTTATATATATATATATATATATATATATATATATATATATATATATATATATATATATATAATTTAAAAATAATAAATAAATAATACGTCCAAATAAAATTGGGCGACTTTCTAAGAAAAACACCGGTTCGGTTGTCTGAGGCGGAAACAAACATTACTATCGTTTAAAAAATCAAAACAAAAACCACTTATATATATGGCAATTAAGCTACACAAAATATTCCGCGTTTCATTCTCATGAGGATTCGTCAGGCTTTTGCATTCTCACGATACCTAGCTCTACCTATGTATTGAGCACTGAAGTAAATACTGAAAATTTACGCATAAAATTATATTTTCATATATTAATTTATGTGATAAAATGAAGTGGTCATATATATATATATATATATATATATATATATATATATATATATCATTCGCGAATGAACTCTTTTTCTGGGTCAACGGCCAACTAGCACCGTGTATATTTGTGTGTGTGTATGTGTATTGGGGTGGAGAGGCCTCCCATAAGCCGTGGTGAAGGCAACCTTTCTAGGAGAAGCAAATCTCTGATTTAAAAACCATAAAGCGGGAGACCAGTACCCGCATTAAGCTGGTCTGCAGTTGTATTTGTTGCTGGCTATCTTGCTCTTGCTTGTTGCTGGATCTCAACATTTTGAACCGAGAGAGAGACTTAGCTGTCGTATAAAGCTAAGACTCTGTAACATCATCTTTGTATAGATACTCCCTCAGGCATTTGGGCTCATGGCTTTTAAATGTCTGAGGGAGTGGCACTCGTCTGACAAGACGTTGCAATCATCATATATATATATATATATATATATATATATATATATATATATATATATATATAAGTATAATAATGGATAGATAGATAGATGTCTGTGTGAGGAACGGTTTCTACCGAATTACTGCTAATTATTGGTACCACAAATTTGAAACTTGATGCATAGGAGATATTTCGCACTGTCCTCCATGTATTTGTTCCAGTTCATATTTCCTGTGAATATTAAGCCGAGGAGTTTGAAGGAAGAATTCTCAGGTAGAGAGTTATTTGTCATGGATATCGGTGGTTGGAGAGGCGTCTTGTAATTGTTAAAGGAAAGCAGCTTAGTCTTAATAGCATTAAAAGTTTACCATTTCCAGCCCCATTCCTCTAAGGTCTGGAGGTCATTTTCTAACGATTCTACCATTGTCTTCCATTTATGTACATCTGTTCTTCCCTCGTGCTTGTTATAGAGCGTTGTATCAGCAGCAAATATACCCATCTCGGACACAATATTATCAGCGAGGTCGTTAAGAAATAATAGTGGTTCAAGAATCGACTCCCTCAGGGACTCCCGTATTAATGTTATGCTGCTTGGACGTACGTCCATCAATGACAACTCGGATGGTCCTATTGACTAAGAAGGATCTAATTATATTTAATATATGTCCAATTATACCGCACGATTTAATTTTCATTAGCAGCTCTTCGTGTCAGACTTTGTCAAAGGCCTTAGATATACCAAGGGCTACAGCCCTAGCTTCACCTGCCTTATCCAGTGCATGGTATATGCATTCAAGGATGACTGTTAAAATATCTGCAGCAGAACGACATTGCCTAAATCCATACTGTTTGTCAGAGATTTGATTTTGCAAATTGTAGCTGATTAGAACATTTAAAAAGGCTTTTCCAACATAACTCAATCCCCGAACTAATGAACATGCATTTTGGTGTTATTAAGCCAACTCAATAATGACCTAGACCCTGATGGCTTTGGGAGCCCTTGGAGTACATTTAATGTTAAAACACTGGAAATGAGTTTTTAAAAAAAAGTCATGCGATGGATGGAACCAGTGTGCTTATCGCACTCCTTTTACCGTCTGAGTTTGTCACTAATTCGGTCGTTCTTGACAGAAATGGGCGATACGCTCCTGACATGCCACGCAGAGGCGAGACGAATTACTGACGAGGTTTAATCGCATCCTTGGTGATGGGGTCAAAACACAAGTAGTTCGTGTCTGCCCTATCTAAATAAAAACTATCTGACAGCGTTTAGCATTTAATAAAGAGTCAATTAACCTTGTATATTTAGTTCCTACCAGATGGCCTCGTCTTCTTCCGGCTCATTACCATAATCTAGGATTTCTTTCCAGTCGCCTCTTCGACGACTTGCCTCTAAAAGATAAAAAGAAGCAAAACAAAGACGAAGATTCGTGAGATGCGTCCGTCGAATGTGCTCGCGAGATGCGTCCGTCGAATGTGCTCGCGAGATGCGTCCGTCGAATGTGCTCGCGAGATGCGTTCGTCGAATGTGTTCGCCAGATGCGTCCGTCAATGTGTTCGCGAGATGCGTCCGTTGAATGTGCTCGCGAGATGCGTCCGTTGAATGTGCTCGCGAGATGCGACCGTCGAATGTGCTCGCGAGATGCGTCCGTTGAATGTGCTCGCGAGATGCGACTTTCGAATGTGCTCGCGAGATGCGACTTTCGAATGTGCTCGCGAGATGCGACTTTCGAATGTGCTCGCGAGATGCGACTTTCGAATGTGCTCGCGAGATGCGACTGTCGAATGTGCTCGCGAGATGCAACCGTCGAATGTGTTCGCGAGATGCCACCATCCATTCTGCACGTTTATCGATTAAAAGGATATATCGGTACTTCTGCAGAGAACAACCCGTTTTTCCGTGAATGTTGCCTCAGTAGATTCCGATAACTTACGTAAACCGTCGAAATATGGCGAAACGCTCAGCCACTACAGCAGACGACAATGAATAAATTGGAAGAAAATCTTCGTTTTATTAGTTTTATTAGGACAAAAAATTAAATCATTAAAAATAAATCATTTAATAATCTAGTAGATTTTCCCCTCACCTAGTTTATTGGTCAATATGTTATACTGCATCATGGTAGTGGTCTCTCGGTCTTACTGGATTCTATGACAAGAATTTATCTATTCTGGTGGAGTATCCAGGTTAGTAAGGTTATATAGACAAGATCACTTGAAGAAGACGCACTATTCTTTGTATAAGCCAGTGTAGAATAGTCATACCAAGAAACGTTATATGGGCATCAAATACTGTTATTATAAACTTTTAGTTAAGGTTTATTATAATTTAGACACTCGAGGATTGTCTAGTAGACATTCCAGTTCTCTCCATATCTGAATGAATGTATACATGCATTTGTATACGTACAAAGTGTTCGTGTGTGTGTGCCTTTATATAGATGTGTGTATATATATATGTATTTGTGTGCGTGTGTATACATTAGGCACCGCCAAAACTGGGGGGGCAGGTCAGTACTTTTTGACGGACCGTCTTTTTAAAAATCTACCAAAAATCAGGTAATTATCCGATCAATACGAAATTTTCAGCGATTATTAGGAGAAGAATGAACTTTATAACAGTGTACTTATTTTTCATAAACGATATTTATATATATATTTTTTTTTGCTTACAACCCCCCCCCTTGTTTTGAAGTGGGAACAAATATGCTTAAAATAATCATCTGAAACTGAACAAAACATATTGTGTTGTTGTAAGGGACAGAATTATAGATTTAAAAAAAAAAAAAAAAAAAAATTGTTTGCATACCTTATTTTGACGTCTGAATATCAGAACTTCGATTGTGTTTAATTATCCCGCTTTTGAGTTTTGAAGTGTGAAATTCGGTGAATATGTTAAGTAAAATAATTAATTTAAGTTAAGCAAAACAAAAAAAAAAAATTTTTTATATTTATACGAAAAAAGCCATTTTAAAATTTTTGATAAATAAATTAACAATTTTTTTTTAGCGAGCCGAATAATGCATGACCATTATTAAACAGAGCATGCTTTGAATAATCGATACAAAAAAAAAAAATTCGATAAATATTGTGCCCTTTGTGTTAAAAATAGCATCATTTTTTTCGATCTCGTTTGAAAACGTTTGCCGCCTTTCGACTACGGTGGACCAAACGCGCTGAAATAATTTTTTTTTATTCTGCTTTAAATTGCCCCCTCCCCCCATTTTGGGGAGCCTGGCCCCCACACACATACACATTAAAATCCAAACTCATACAAATGGTCACCCATCTGGTACTGGCCAGCCTCAGCTTAATAATACATTGAAATTTTCGTCACTGAAAAATAAGTTTTTTTGGCCTGTTTAGTCTTCCATAGTTTTCGTCTCATCGAAAGAAAACGTAAACAGAGTCGATCTGAACTCTTCGGCGACGCGAAATATCTGGTTACATATATGAATAAGTGGAATTATTTGAAATTCAGGTACTTATATTATAATATTTTTGCATATTCTCTTAGAAAATCATCCTAAATCTTAGTTAGACAATAAATGAATAAATAAATTATTTCAAAAACCCTTTTTTTTAAATATTTAAGTACGTTTTTTGTGCAAGACAAAAAATAACAATTGTTAACTTTTTGGGAAAATTTAACATTTAAAATTGAATTAAAAATAGTAGAAAAAGTTTTACATTATTCTGTTTTCTATATAATAAAATTCAGGGTTTTATCTTTCTGGAAAAAAAAAAGTTACTCAGAAATAATGGATTTTAATAAATGTAATTTAGTTTTAAAAAACAACAACAACTTGATTTTGCGGCCATTTTTGGCGGTGCCTAGTATACATCTATATTCCTATAAATTTTATTGTGTGTGTGTGTTATTAGTTATGAGATTATTCGAATATTTTTCACGATTCCGATACAATTACCGATTCCGTGATAAAATCCCGATTCCGATACAATTACCGATTCCGATTCTTTATAAATCTCTAAATATTTTAATATAGAATTGTTCTTTTCCCCGATTTCCGTATATAAAAAAAATAAATAAATAAAAAGTCAAATATGCAAATATTTTCCTAAACGTAAAAATGGATTTTGGAGGATGATCTATCGATTTTAGCTTTATTGGTATTTTAAAATCAATAAATATTTATTTTATCATCATTACCAGCAATGGAAGATTTTTGCTTTAAGCAAAATCAAATAAATAAAGGCAATCAGAAGAATCGTTTTGGCATCGGAAAATAGGCACCAATTTTTCCCGATTCCGATACCAATTCCGATACCAATTCCGATACCCCCCCCCAATGTTCCGATTTTTCCGATTCCGATTAATCGTTCCAACACGAATTGATATTCATATAAAAACCCTTTTTTCTATTTATTTAAAAATAAATACAACTTTGTTATACAGGGTGTTCCAAAAGAAACAGTGCAGTAGGAATATGCTAATAACCCAAAGAAACAAAACTCACAGAAACATAATATTTATTGCAAATACTCACAAATCCAATACCTTATCAACTAAAGTACGATTGAGGATTGACTCGTGCAGTAAGATATGGTCTACAATAACTGTTGAAAGTGTGCGCCATTCACCTGCAGACATAAACGAGCGCGACGCTGCATGTTTTAAAAAACACACTCAAGTTCATCAGGTTTGATGTTTTGAATAACACTTGTTATTCTCTGCTTCAGTTCATCCGTAGTTCGAGGATTGTCTGCATACACTGAGCCTTTCAATTTGCCCCACAAATAAAAGTCAGGGGGTGTTAAATCCGGTGATCGAGGTGGCCACAAACCACGAGAGATCACACGATCCCCAAAGACATCACCAACTGCAGCCATACTGACACGAGCCGCATGTGCAGTTGCAAATATCCTTTCTTGTGTTCAGTGCACGGTTTCTTTTGGAACACCCTGTATATGGGTCGTGGAATTGCATTTATTTGCAAAAGTTTTAGGTAATTTGCATATTCTTTTAAACATTCATTTTAATTAATTCCCTACTTTTACGTGTAATTATATTCATGCAGATATTCTACATGATTTATACTGGCGTAACTTTTTCGTAAAAAGCTTATAGTAAACGCAAACCTCTTTCTATATACATATACGTATATATATATATATATATATATATATATATATATATATATATGTTTTAAAATTATTCCGACCAAACTCCTTTGTCAGTTTTTGTCTACAGACATGAAACTTAATATATAGGGTATTCGAACCCATGCGAAACTTTATATTGGAGTTTTAGCCGAGGAAAATCTGCGCAAAAGAGAAAATGAAAGAAACAGAATATGCCAGGTGAAAGCCAACGATGGTATTACGAATATGCATGCATAACGTAATAGCTATTGGTTCATGCTTTAATTTTTAGCCTTGCGGCAAACGTCTTGATATGTCACGCATTAACGTCAAAGGAAAAAAGTAAACCGTAAGCTAAACGTTTTGGTTTCGATTTTTGGTGGTGGCGCACGAGTTATTTTTATTTATTTATTTTTTTAATTTTTTTTTTTTTTTTAACTTTTTTAAATCAGTACTATATATTGGATCCAATATAATAAATACGAAATCTACATTAATCGAAATATCATCTTTAAGCGTATTTTACGACCGGGCAATATCAGGTGGCTTGCTAGTACATTATATGTACCTATTTACTATGCCTCCCCACGGGACAGAGTTAGACACCAGGGTCGTTTTTTAACGTGGAGAAAAGGTACAAAAATAAAAATTGTCTCAGTCGTGAAGGATTTCTCCTCCACCGAAAGAGAACAAGAAATGGAAGTGCAGCATCTGAAGAACAGATACTACACTTTGATCACT
>NC_136516.1:16432191-16462191 GCF_053919585.1 Euprymna scolopes
TTATCAGTGTGGCTAGACTAGCACCCATCCCTAACAAAGGATTGAACCTACAACCATTTAGTTTATAGTCAGCAGTGCTGTCCTCCAGACCATAAGATTGGTAAACGTAAACGACCTCATCAAATACCACTCAGAGACTTGTCCACCGCTTTTACAGTGCTTGACCTGTTTGTTTATTTAGAAACTGAGCTTAACATAAATCATCAAATCTATTTAAATAGTATATATAATACATTGTACAAACATGTATAATATTGTGCGTATACACACACACACACACACGTGTGGGTATATATATATATATATATATATATATATATATATATATATATATAACTACTTCATTTATTCACATAAATTTAATATACGAAAGTATAGATTTATGCGTAAACTTTAAGTATTTACTTCAAAAGTGCTCAATACGTAGGTAGAGCTAGTTAGTAATTTATAAAATATATATGGCGGCTACACTGAATATTTCCGCGTTTCATCCACGCAAGGATTCGTCAGGCTTAAGCCATAATTAATTGCCATATATATTTTCTAGATATGAAATTTAACCATTTCACATCATAAAATTTAAATTACTAATTTATGATATATATATATATATATATATATATATGATTACTTCATTTAATTACATAAATTAATCTACGAAAGTATTATTTATGCGTAAACTTTATTTACTTCAACAGTGCTCAATACATAGGTAGAGCTAGGTAGTAAGTTAAAAAATATATATGGCAATTAATTATGGCTTAAGCCTGACGAATCCTAGCGTGGATGAAACGCGGAAATATTCTGGGTAGCTTAATCGCCATATATATTTTATAAATTACTATATATATATATTTATTTAAAGGTTATTAGGTTTTTTGTTTTTTTTTTGAAGCATGAAAAACGATGCTACTTTTTGTATTTAATATTTTTATTGTTATTTTTTATATTTCAACCGGACCTCCGCTCTTAGCCACAAAAAAAGTATCGAAATAAAAAAGAAAAAGAAAACCGTTGAAAAAAACTGGAGATTTGTAGCGTGGACATATATATATATATATATATATATATAGACCTTTGTCATTTGTTTGTTTATATGCTCTGTAATTACATTGAGCTTCATAAATTAAGGATTAGTATATAAAAAAGTGAAATATAATTTAAAAAAAAATCATATTTTCACAGAAATATAAATATATAAGTCCTCGCGCGAAAGAGCAGGACACAAAATGTTTTAAATAATAATAATAATAGAATAACAATAACAAAGACTTTCGCTGGTGAGGACTACTATTGACCGTAAACAGTTATACAGTCCTTTTGAAATTTTCATCTCTATTTAATTTAAATTGAATCAAAAAATTACCTTGGATTTATTTTATGTAATGTACATTTTGTTGCAATTTAAAAACATTATCTTTCATCTAGCAATTGATGATATAGATATAAAATTTTCAATTATTTTTTAAAGTGCAACACAATGTACATTACATAAAATAAATCCAAGGTAATTTTTTGATTCAATTTAAATTAAATTTTTATATCTTACCTTGTAAAATTTATAAAAGTGCACTTTGAAGATAAATAAATTTCAAATTGAATCTTGTACCTTTATTTTAAAAGCATATAGTAAAAACATTTTGTTTAACAATTTTCGTACCTTGGATGAAATGCTTTTCTAACTTGTATGCATAATATATATATACACGGTGCTAGTTAGCCGTTGACCCCACAAGAGTTCATTCGCTCTTTGAAAGGTCTTGCTTTTAATCCTTCAGGGAGATTAGCCGCCCTCCTCACCAAACAAGTCTGGTGGGGGAACCAGTTTAGTCGCCGGTGACCCGACCATGAGGCAGGTAGTACTGGGTTACATGGTACCAGTAGCCTATGACATGACCTGACATAAGGGCCAACTAGTACCGTGTATATTTGTGTGCATGTATTTATTTGTTTGGGTGGAGAGGGCTCCCGTAAGCCGTGGTGAAGGCAACCTTTCTAAGAGAAGCAGATCTCCGATTTAAAAAACCGTAAAGCGGGAGACCAGTACCCGCATTAAGCTGGTCTGCAGTTTAATTTGTTGCTGGCTATCTTGCTCTTGCTGGATCTCAACATTTTGAACCGAGAGAAAGATTTAGCTGTCGTACAAAGCTAAGACTCTGTAACATCATCTTTGTATAGATACTTCCTCAGGCATTTGAGCTCATGGGCTTTAAGTGTTCGAGGGAGTGGCACTCGTCTGGCAAGACGTTGCAATCTATATATATATATATATATATATATATATATATATATATATAGGCATTTTTTTTTTTTTATCTACGGAAGACTTTTTTATAACTTACTACCTAGCTCTACCTATGTATTGAGCACTGTTGAAGTAAATACTTAAAGTTTACGCATAAAATTATGCTGTCGTATATTAATTTATGTGATTAAATGAAGTAGTATATATATATATATATATATATATATATATATATATATATATATATATATATATATATATCCTAATCTAGGGTATTGACACCCGGCATTTTCGACTAAACTTAAAATGTATTATTTGGTTTGATATTACACTTCATATTTCTGTCTTCAGTCACAAAGGAGAAATCCTTCTAGACTAGTTTCAATTTTTATTTTAGACAAATGTATTACCGTATTTGGAGCAGCTGAATTTTCTCCACATAAAAACAAACATCCAGAAGAAACGAGTTGTATTTAAGGATGCCCCGGTGAGGAGGCAAATAAATTAGGCACGGCCAAAATGGAAGGAATGAGTAAGTATATTTTTGACGGAGTCTCTCTTTAAAAATATACCAATAATCAATTAATTATCCAATCAATACGAAATTGTCACTGATTATTACGTGAAGAATGAACTTTCTAATGATGTACTTAATTTTTTCATAATCGATATATGTATATATATATATATATATATATATATATATATATATTATATATATATATATAAATTGTTTTACCTACAACCCATCTTTATTAGTGGGTACAAATATGCTTAAGATAATCATTCGAAACTGAACAAAATATATTGTGCTGTGGGGAGGGTGAGGATTGTAACTAAAATAATTAACAAAAACTGCACGTATCAAATTTTATGGTTGAAAATCCGAATTTTGAATGTGTTTAATTATTTTATCTTTTGTGTTTTTAAGCGTGAAATTCATTGAATGTTAATAATTACTATTATATTTCAGATTCGCAAAAAAAAAGAAGAAAAAAAAACATTTACATTATTTTAAGAAAAACACTCATTTTAAATCTTTGAATTAATAAATTAATAATTTTCTTTTAGTGAGCCCAATATACTTTTATATTGCCAATATTGAAGAATCGGTACAAAAAATAAAATGGATAAATAATTGCGCATTTTGCTACGAATACCATAATTTCTTTCGCCAATTTGTTACATATTTTTTCATCTGCGGAAGACTATACAGTATTAAAAAAAAATGTTCTGTATTTACAAACGGTTGTTACCTCGTTTTTTTTCAAAATTACGTCCAAGACTGCCGCTGACGATGACTTGGATTTGACTTAGTTAAAAGTGTGGGGACTTGCATCTGTTACATCCTATCGTCCATAAACACTTAGATGCAGGTGTTATCTCACACATACGACGCCTAGCATTCCCAAAATGGTCACCCGTCTGGTACTGGCCAGCTTCATCGTTGCTAAACTTCGGGTCTTGTGTCTACACATCGTTTATGAAAAAAAAACAAAAAAACTCCTTAATCTTCACTTAATCGTCAAAACAAACGTTTATTTTGTCTTGTAAAGCCTACCGTAGTTTCTTTAAAAGTAAGGTCAAATTTTGGATTTTTTCATTTCGCCACGCGATATTTATATATTGAGATAACAGATCGAATTTGAAATTCAGGTTCTTATGTTGCAATATTTTTGCATATTCTTATGCCAGATCATCCCAAATCTTATTTAGACAAAAAAATTAATTGTATTCAAAAACCTTTTTAAAAAAATATTTAAATGTGTTACCCGTCGAGACAAAAATCGCGGTGAATGGTGTTTTGGAAAATTTTAAATTCTATTAAAAATAGAGAAAGTCTAATATTATTCTGCGTTTCATAGGATAAAATTCAGGCTTTTATCTTTTGGGGGGAAAAAGTTGTTCAAGAATAATGGATTTTTATAGGTTTTAACTCGTTTAAAACAAGAACAACTGGTTTCCGTTTCTCACTTTTTGGGGGCGTGGCTGAAGTAAATACATATACTCCTATTTTCAGAAGTGCAGCTTTTGTGGTTTCGTAGATTTATTCAAACATTTAAAAAAAAAATTGAGGATTTTCCTGTGGTTATTATTAAATGGTTTAAAGCTGAAAATTGGCGCAACTTAAGAAATCTAGGTTTTCCTGTTCGTACACTCTACACCAATACCGGCCTTTTTTTTCTGCCTTAACATATATTTGATATTTAAAAAGTTGAAAGTCGACCGGTCCTCATAAGTATGCAAACTGGATGCCACGTAAGTTTTTTTTTTTTTTTTATTAAAAAAAAAAAAAACTCTTGACCTTTGCAAAAAAAAATGTTTTCAAAACTAGGTCAGTGTAATCTAAGGTATTTTCTCCTCTGCATGTGAATGTCGGGCAATTTACAAAAAAAAAAAAAAAACTCTACAAAAAGAAAGGATTAAGTGTTTTAACAGGTTCACGTGCAGCTTAAGAAATTCTTTTTTAGTTTCGATAAACCTAAATCGTTATCGCTTTAGGCCTTCAACAGCAACCTGAACAAAACACGTTACACAATATGAAAAAAAAAAAAATCCCGGGAGTAACCGTTTGACAAATAGAAACTAAAAGGAAATAATTAAAATTTTAAATTACAGAGGATATACTACTATAGACAATAAACCAACACAAATCTATGTATATATCAATAAAAGTAAAAATGTCTGTCTGTGTACATTTTCCTACCAAATAACCCTGACAATTTTTGGTCTACAGACTCGAAATTAGATACCCGGGTATTGAGATTTGCAAAAATCTCGATTGGGTTTCGGCCAAAAATTTTGCTGTTAAGGGGTCAAAGTTCAACGATTTGACCTTTGCGAACTCTACCAAACTCCTCCGCCAATTTTGGCTCTAAACACTTGAAATTTTAGATATAGGTTACTTGGACATGGATCTAACTTAACTTGATTTGAGCCCCAAAAAAATAAATGTTAAGGGATCATAATTGGGGTCAACGTTACAAAAAAAAAAAAAAAATGGCCTCTGCGGTCTCTACGAAATTACTCAGTCAATTTTTTGGTCTAGACATTTGAAATTCTACATAAAGTGTATTCAGGCATATGGCAAGCTTTTTTAATCGGTTTTGGCCGAAAATTTGGCTGCCAAGGGGTCAAAGTTCAAAATATTTTACCTTTACGGTCTCTAGCAAACTATTCAGCCAATTTTGAATTTGAAATTTTATATGACTGGTATTCATACATGCAGCTTTTTAATCAGGTTTTGGGCGAAAGTTTCGCTCTCAAGAGGTCAAGGTTGAAATAGTTGACCTTTGCAGACTCTATCAAACTCCTCCGCCAATTTTTGGTCTAAACATTTGAAATTTTAGATGTAGGTTACCTGGACATGGATTAAACAAAACATTTTAATTTGATTTGAGCCCAAAACAATAAATGCTAAGGAGTCAAAATTGGGGTCAAATTTTAAAACTTTTTACTTCTGCAGTCTCTACACACTTTTATCTATAGTAGTTAAGGAAGTCGATTATGTATAAAGGTATTATTATACATACTATACATACATTTTTTAATATATGCATATGCACAACTTTTATTATATACATATGCACATTACATAGGACCCGAACAAAGCCGGGTGGTACTGCTAGTATATAACAAACTAGCTGGCCGCCTGACGTTGCCCGGTCGCCCAATACGCTTATACATGCTATTTTAATTTATGCAGATTGCGTATGTATTATTACAGAATCAATATCCTATTGATTATTATATATTACGAGGAATAATTTGCCCGGTTGACTAATTCGAAAAAAATAAATTAAATAAGTAAATAATAATGATAATGTTGTTCATTAAAGTCCGCCTGTTTGTGTTAACAATATCACGTCCGCTGATATTTGCGTTTGACGATCTTAAAAATAGTCTTTCTTGTCTTAAAGATAAAAAAGAATTTTACAGGGGGAACATTTTACGTAACACCGGTCTAGGGAAATAATTTTATTTCATTTGGCCCGTGTAACGTAAAGTATTTTCCTGTAAAAATTCTTTTATCTGTGAGAGAAGAAAAAAAACTATTTTTAAGATCGGATTTTTTCGATTTTCGATACTTATCGGATGAATGTTTGTAAAAAACATATCTAAGAACACTGACCGGCATATAACCGGCCATAACTGACCAGTCGGTCGGCACCACTGCACAAAACCAACATACCGATAAAACTCTCTTGTTATATGATATTAGTGAAATGTAAATAAACTTTGTTGATTTAACATGTTTTTTGTTTAATGGGCCGTTCTTAAGTAATTCAATTTACCAAATTTACACTACTAATCGTTACTATGATATTTTCCCATTAACTACTGTTAACTCTCTAACCCTTATTCTTAAGTGGCCCTTGGGCCTTGACATGTAAAAAAAAATGCCAAAACCAATGGCTGAAAGAATAGCAGCATTTATATACACTGTTGGCATGCATTTGATAAAACTGCAACAGTGGGGGAAGATGTGGCTGGTTACCTTTAATGCATCCAAAACCAAACTCCTATCTTTACATCATCAACGCTCTGATCCCCAGCTGGCATCAATTGTGATGGATGGCTCTCGTCTGGGTGAGGCCCCATGTTTTGACAAGCTTCTGGGTTTGACCTTTACTCCTGATCTGAAATGGAACACGTACATCAAGTCTGTTGCCAAGGTCGCTGGAAAGATGGTGGGATCCTTCTACCGCTCCAGAAGATATCTCACTACTGATGCAATTCTCTATCTATATAAAAGCCAAGTACGTCCAAGGATGGAATACTGTTGCCATATCTGGGCAGGAGCTGCCAAAAACAGCCTATCATGCCTTGACAGAGTACAAAATAGACTTCGTGACTTAGTGGGGGATGTCCTTTTCTCTACCCTGCAACCTCTCTCCAACAGAAGAGACGTTGCGAGCCTATCCTTGTTTTATCGTTAGTTTCATGGCAGGTGCTCGTCTGAACTCCAATCTCTGGTCCCCCCTCGCCAATCTTTCACGAAAAACACCCGTCTAGCTGAATCCACTGTCAAAAATTTCCCCCACTCTATATCTGTGCTTAAATCAAAACGCGGATTCCATGAACAAAGCTTCTTTCTTAGAACTGCACGCCTGTGGAACTCTGTTCCGTCTGCCTGCTTCCCTCCGGACTACAACTTGGATGTCTTCAAGTCCAATGTTAACAAATTCCTAATGAACCGCCCCCTTAATCAAACACTTCATCAAATCTCCACACAAACGTAATGTACTTGCAATAACCCTTATCCCTGAGTGGCTTCCGGGCCTTGATAAGTGGTGATCACTGTGTAAAAAAAATAAATAAATAAATCATATAGACTAACTACATTACATAAAGAACTTATAAAAACAACTCGGCAGTGTAACTTCATACGACGAGACGTGCATCTGAAACATGGTTATGTTTATAGTATAACCAGAAATTTTTATGCTTCGCACGAAAGATCTTAATTGCAACGTTCGAGTGTAATCGCTAGCGAATGAAAGGAATCAGAAATTGCAAATAGGTATGTCTCTTGATCTGTGCCCTACGCAGACCATATGTCTATTCTTTACAAGGGGATAATCACTTATCAAGGTCCGAAGGCCACTCAAGGATAAGGGTTAATGAATGTAAGGTGCTAGTGTAATAATCGTTAATGGTGTAAATTGGGTGGAATTTGATTATTGATGGAGACGGATCAACAAGAACTTGTTTACATTGGACTTGGAGGCTATTATATTGTAATTGGTTATAATCGGCTAGGAAACGGGCCAGTGAAACAGTGTTTCAAGAGTGGGCAGATCTAGGAAAGAAGTTTTGTTCATGGAATCATCGTTTAGATTTAGACACAGATAGTGGGGGGCGGGGTTGATAGTGGTTGTCGCTAGTCGAGTGGTTTTTTTTTTAAGTTTTGCAGGGAGAAAACCATCGTTTTATTAAGTGTTTCCGGATGTGCAAAACACGCGCGCACATGCATTGATATATTTATATGTGATACACAAAACTGACAACACTGCACGACTTTCATAAAGACTCACATTGGTGGCTATATATACACCGCTATGACGACACGGCACATATAATGTGCATATATAATTATGGCATATATATTCGTATGTAACAAGTGCGTATATATGAGGTGCGTTCAATAAGTTTCCAGACTTTTTGCACCGGAGACACTTCCCAGTAGAAGTAGATCCAAGAGGGCCAGACAATGCAAATCCACCCAGAAATTTGTGATGATCCCTTTTTTTTTTTTACAGCAGGGGCATGATGGACAGACAGTCAATAAGGGATACTATGTTGAGGCCAGCACTCTTCAAATCAGGTCAGTGGCATTTCCACCAGGACAATGCACCAGTCCAGAACTTCATCCTTGTCACAGACTCTTTGACCAAGATGGGCATCAAGACAGTTCCTTACTCTTTATTATAATCCAGGCTTTGCTCCCTGTAACTTTTGGTTATTCGCTAATCTCAAAGAAAAACGTTAGAGGCTGTCGTTAGGAGAGAATTGAAAGGATGAAAGAGGCTGTGACGAGAGTCGTTGACGTACTCACACTAGAGGGCTTCTATGGGGCCTTTCAGAAGTTGTTGGAACGGAAGACGTGCATTACAGCCAGGGGAGATTACTTTGAACGGGATTAGTTTCATGTGTGTACTATCAATAAAGTGCCCATGCGAAAAAGTATGGAAACTTATTGACGGTACCGCGGCATATAACATTTCGTGTTGGATTTTTATCAGGTGCGTTGCTCCACAATAAATGTTACCAAAAGCAATCTAAGTTACGCCATCTTTTCATGTAATATCTCGTTCCAAAAGCAGAATTAATTTTTGAAAATCGTAGTTTGCTGAAGTATGCGAATTCGTTTTTTTTTTTTTTTTTTTTTTTAGAATAACAAATAAAGCTAAAACGTAAACGATACCAAAGGCAAGCTGAGTTTCATCTATCTACCTGGATAGGTTTTTTTGTTTGTTTGTTTTTTTTTCGTATTGGAAGGGGGGTTAACTTATTTAGAATAACGGTTAATCCCAAAACGGAGGGATATTTTAACATGTATTTCCTATTAACAAAGATATGAAAAAGAAAAATGCGTTAAGATAACAAACGATGATTAACTCGGCTTAAATACAATAAAAAGTGTGTTGAGAGGTGGGCAGGGGACGCGATGTGTCAGAATGTGTGTCACTCCACGAATGCGCACGTTCTCTTGCTCGCCGAACAAAGAGAAATAAAATAAAAAATTGTCTGCATTGTTGGCGATCTTTGGAAACGAAATACCGATAATCGTTGAGATGCGTAAATTGGGCAGGAAACAATTAATCCCAGCCCTCTCCTCTCTCTTCTCCCCGTGGAGCATGAATAACTTCAAAGTAATCTGTCTCAAGCTTTAAAAAAAAAATCTCTGCACAATAATCCTAATTGTCATAAGTCGGCAGGGGGGGGGTCAAAGATAAGAATGCTTTTTAAGTTACGAATTTATTTAAGAAAAACAAAAGAAATAACGTCTAGTTTAAAACAATCCAGCGGGCGTCCGTAAATCTGTACATTTTTTTACGGCATATCGACCCTATTTTTACATCTTTAATGTGGAATCACAAAACCTCTTGGATGTTTAGCCCCCCTCCTACATCAAGATGATTTTTGGTGCTTGTTCAAAGGCGACAGATCTATTTTTAATAAGTCAGTTGAAGTAAAAACAATATTACTTACTTAATTGTCATGTCGAAAATAGTAATATATCCAAAAATTATGAAAATTTATCGAATAAGAATATTATTTAGTTAAAAAATAATTTTTACTGAAAATTGGAGAAGGTTGCATTTTCTTAAATGACATATTTAAAAAAATCGATCTGTCGGCTTTCTCAAAAAGTAACTGCTTATCCTAACCCAAGGGCCACGCGAGGATAAGGATTAATGAGAGCCGGGTAGACTGAGACAACACTGATGATCGGTAATGATGGAAGTTAGGTTTGTTTGATTTTTAAGACGACGACTCACAATGAACTTATTTTTATTTAATTTGAAAACAACCACGTTATGGTTAGCTGGGAAGCAGCCCCACGATATTGTTCTAAGAAAAATTGTTCATGGAATTGAATGTGCACGCGGTCGTTACGTAATCGCTGTGGCCGGTTGTTCAGAATTCTTTTGTTTAGTCTAAATAAATGTTAACATCTACTTTTGTCGCTGGCACAAAATATATACACACTGACACCAAAATAAAAATCACAACACAGTTGATCTACAAAAATATATTGCTTTTATTTCTCTTCGACAATTAGCTTTTCTATGACAAATTGTTATTCTTGTTTTGACCTTTACTGAAAGGCGCGGGGTGCGTGGTTAGACAGTTGGTTGGTGAAGAAATGGTGACACGTGTCGCATCTCTCTCTCTCTCTCTCTCTCTCTCTCTCTCTCTCTCTCTCTCTCTCTCTCTCTCTCTAATTGAAATTTTCTTGTGACGATTTTATTTATGATCGCATTCTTTCCTATCGGAATTTTATTATTTCCTTTGTCTATTGTCTCGACTTTTGACCGATATCTGCTTGCATATATCTGGGCTAAATTCAGCATTCCATTAAACAATGGTGAAAATACCAAATTATTAACATTTTAATCCATTTGCGTGCGTGCAACCCGTTGAATGTTTTTCTTCCCGGTGTTGCCGGTCAATATCTAACAATAGCTATGAAGTAGGATTTGAAAAAGCCAGCGCCCTGGAGTGAGGGGGGAAGTACTGATTTGCAAAAATGCTCGAGCAGCCCCATCGACATTATTTAATAGTAGCGCCTCAGGCAATTAAGAATAAAGCAACCCTTTCTCAAATGAAAAGCCTGGAGGATGGACTTTTTAAACCTGCACAAGATCGGGATTATACCTTAGCCAACAGAACAAGCTCCATAATGGCATTGATTGGTGCTTTTGAGGCCGAAGAAAACTTTATTTTTTAATCTTGTTCACCCCCAAAAAAGGCTTGTTGTCACTTTGACATAAGGGGCTACTATTTGGAACTATGTCTACTGGGGAGTGTGTGAAATGATGCGAGAGATACCTGTTCACATTACATTGAAAGTTCTGCATTTTAGTTAGTGTTGGGACAGTTAATCGGAATCGGGAATCGGAAAAATCGGAACTTTTGGGGGTATCAGATTTGGGAAAATGTGTGCCTATTTTTCGATGCTAAAATGATTCTTTTAATCGTTTTTTTTTTGTTTTGTTTTTGTTTTTTGTTGTTTTTTTTTAAGCAATATATTCCACTACAGATTGTAATGATAAACGTGTATTAATTTTGAGAATACTAGTGGAACCAAATATTTCTAGATCCTCCCCAACAAGTGTATTTTTACGTATGCAAAAGTATATGTCCATTTACAGTAATCTGAATACTGGTTTGTCAGAAATACGTACGTCAAGCTGATACAAATGCAATGGGTTCATCATAGCACATTCTATTAAAATACTTGTTTTAAAAAAAAGCACAATGATTAAAGATTTCGGTAATTAGCCAGGGATTGAAGCTTGTTTGGTAGTGGCGACTTAGTAAATTGAAGACTTGTCATTTGTTTGTCACGAAACAAAATGTGACACAAGATCGGTTTAATGTGGGAGATAACCAGTTCCCCTTAAACTGAGCATTCTGCAAAAATAAAATTGCCTTAGTATAGAAGGGTTTCCCCTTTCATTGACTGAGGACAATTAATTTGAGTGCAGCATCTGAGCAGACACCACACTTCAGCCACCAGCCCGATACGAGTACCGGATAAATTGAAGACATTTTTTTTTATCTTGTCTAAGAGGAAGAGAATAGTAGTGGATACGCCAGTCCAAACGTGGCTACAATATTTCTAGCACGATAGAGAGAGCCTGCCTTATTTGTATTGTTAATGATTCTCTGGTTCGTTAGTTTTTGTAGTTTACGATATATTAATCCCATTAGGGTCAGCTAATACTAACATATAACCCAACAATTAGTTTGGTCTGTCATCACTTATCAAGGCCCAGAGGCCACCCAAGGATAAGGGTTAAAGAGTGTACATTGGTCAAAAGGACAATATCATAGTAATCGTTAGAATTGTAAATTCGGTAAATTGGATTACTTAATTGGAACGGCTCATCAAGAACTTTACGGCATACCAACACTTTCAGGGGTTATTTAATGTCAAAGTGTAACATCTATTTCCCAACCAGCTGTTTCGCAATCTTGAAATGATTTTTAATAATTCGTGTTATTTAGATTATTCGGACCAGGGTTCTTTTCTTGGACGTTATTCTCATGATTTTGCGCGCGATGAAATCACCGAGTTAGTTGTGTCTTGTAAAGCTCTGAAATCTGCGAGGAATTTCCAACGTAGCCCTTTCTTTTATTGAGTCCAAGGAGTTAGCTCGGTTTCGTTTTAGCATCCATTACCGGCTGCAAGTTTTAACGTTGTTTTATGCGTGGTAATGCGTAATAGAATTGTGTAAGGATAATGGTTTATTAACGCATATACAAGGATAGAGGAAAACAGTACTGCTATGCCTGGTGTATTCCTACGTCAAAGGGTACTTTTAGCGGTTAAAAACCAAATCGAATTTGTTCCACATGTCCGAATCCTCTACCTATCAAGTTTTAAGTCTGTAAACCAAAAATTTACAGTAGTTTGGTGTCGACCGTTATGCATATGCACACATAGCATATATATATATACTAGCAGTTCCGCCCGGCTTTGCTCGGATCCTATGTACAGTTCACGGTAATGCCTTTCTATATATTAGGCTTCCTTAACTACCATAGGGAAAAGTTAGTAGAGTCCACAGACGTCAATGTTTTTAAACTTTGATCCCAATTTTGACCCCTTAACATTTTGGGCTCAAATTAAATTAAGATGTTTGACCCATGTACAAGTAACCTACATCTAAAATTTCAAGTGTTTAGACCCAAAATTGGCGGAGGATTTGGTAGAATCTGCAAAGATCAACTCTGTAAACCTCTTGCCAGGCAAATTTTCGCCCCAAAACTAATTAAAAAGCTTGCTTAATGTCTGAATACCCTTTATGTAAAATTTCAAATGTTTAAACCCAAAATTGGCTGAATAGTTTGCTAGAGATCGCAAATGGTAAAATCTTTTGAACTTTGACCCCTTGGCAGCCAAATGTTCAGGAAACAAAAAAACTATTAAAAAGCTTGCCCCATGTCTGAATACATTTTATGTAAAATTTCAAATGTTTAGACAAAAAATTGGTAGAGACCGCAGGAGTCAATTTTATTTTTAAACTTTGACCTTTATTATGACACTTTAACACTTATTGGTTTGGGGCTCAAATCGAATTAAAAAGTAAGATCCATGTCCAAGTAACCTATATCTAAAATTTAAAGTGGTTAGACTCAAAATTGGCGGAGGAGTTTGGTAGAGTTCTCTAAGGTCAAATCGTTGAACTTTGACCCCATTGACAGCCAAATTTCTGCCTGAAAACCGATTAAAAAGATTTTCCCAAATCTCAATACCCTTTATATCAAATTTCGAGTAGACCGAAAATTGACAGAGTAGTTTGGTAGGGAAATGTACACACACGGACATTTTCACTTATATATATATATATATATATATATATATATATATATATATATATACAGGGTGTCCACAAAGTCTGGCTACATTATGTAGCCAGACTTTGTGGAAGCATCCTCTAGATTATGTAGCCAGACTTTGTGGGCACCTTGTATACACACACACACACACACACACACACGTGTATATATATATATATATATATATATATATATATATATATATATATATATATATATATATATATACAGGGTGCCCACAAAGTCTGGCTACATAATCTAGAGGATGCTTCCACAAAGTCTGGCTACATAATGTAGCCAGACTTTGTGGACACACTGTATATGTATGTTTTTGTGTGTGTATTGATATTCATATTAAAAAAAAACCCTCTTTTCTATTTATTTATAAAGGAGTCGTGAAATTGCATTTATCTGCAAAAGATCTAGCTAATTAGATTATTTTTTAAACATTCATTTTAATTCATTCCCTGTTTGTTTGTTTTTTTGTTTTTTTGTTTTCTTGTGGTATGGTCATCTTTAGTTAACTATTACGTGTAATTATATTCATGCAGATGTTCTACATGATTTATACTTGCATAATATTTGCGTAAAAAGGTTATAGTAGACACGAACCTCTTTCTATAAATATTTATGTATACGTATATATATTTGTATAAAAAAAATTTGCCTACCAAACTACTCTGGCGGTTTTTTTTTTGTTCTACGGACATGAAACATTATATATAGGGTATTCGAAACCATGCGAAATTTTATATTTGTGTTTTAGCCGGGGAAAATTGGTGCGAATGTGTGAAAAATTAAAAAATGAAATTTGCCAGGTGAAGGTCAAACGACGGCATTACGAATATGCTGCAAAGCTAAAAATTAAAACCTGAACAGAGCTATTACGTTATGCATGAAAATATGTCTACATAGTACAGTCATTAACGTCAAACTAAAAAGTAAATCGTAAGCTAAACGTTTTGGTTTCAATTTTCTGTGGTGGTGCATAAGTCATTTTTTTAAAACTTTTAAAAATCATTTCAATATATTTGGTTCAATATAATCTATCTATATAATTATAAAACTCAAACGACCTTGTAATGGGTGTTGTACCCCAACATCCGGTTTACGACTTCCGTTTGCGCATGCGTATATAAACAAATAATCCACGCGACAATAAAACGTATTGTTTTATTGTGTACATCTTCAGCATCCCAATGGGTTTTTTTTCGTGTTTAAATTATCCAAATAAACAATTTCTGCATTTTTTTTTACATCGTTCATTTCCGTATTACGTTTAAGTTATTTTAACGCAATTTCATTACAAATAAATCTACTTTAACCTGTTGACAACCATAACAGCATTTTACAACGGCGATTTACCCACCACCTCCATTTTTTTTTAAATTTATTCTCCATTTTTTAATACACCTTTCTTAAAAAATATTCATACATTTTCTTCTACACTACCAACATAACCCCGAAAATGTTTTTTATTTGCGTTACAAATAATCAACGCGACAATAAAACGTATTGTTTTACTGTGTATGTTTTCAATGTCCCAATTGTTTTGTTTTTTTTTGTTTTCTTTTCACGTTTAAATCAAGATATATCAAAATTTGAATTTAACTTTAAGTATTATGCTATCTGTTGAGTGCCCATTTACCTATAAGTATGGCAAATCACTTATAATTCAATGGCTGTAAGTTTTTTTTTAATATAAACAGAACGACTCCTAGAAATCTATCTATATTCTTTTTTTCATTTTAATATACTTGCACAGAAATGTTTCTGTTATGTCACAAAAAACCCAACTATTTTCTTACGTCACAAGTGTCACGTTCATGCATTATTTCCATAGCATATATAATATACTAACCCAACGGGTCACGGGTGGTCTAGTATAATATAAGAATAAATACGAAATCTGCATTAATCAAAATATCATATTTTAGCGTAGTTTACGACGAGGCAATGCCAGACGGCCTGCTAGTGTGTGCATGTAATATATATTACCGGGTGAATCTTGCCTCTTCAGTCTGGACAATTTATTTGCAAATATTTTTAATAGAATAAAACAGTTCGTATAATTTCAAATCTGTTAGTCTTTGTTATTAACATAAGAATCCTAGGTTGCTCGAATGACGTGCCTAAATCTTACACGAATAGATAATCAGCATAAGCAGTTGTAGTGGTTCATCGCACATGTGTCGTGACTTAATTTGTCGTACATTGTTGGTAAAACACTTGAACCTTGTCATAGCTGACGAAATGAGAACAAGCTAACCCAGAGTACTAAATAAAGGGTTCCGTCTGAATTGGAAATGGATAGAAGGCGGCAAGAAGATCAAATAATATAAAAAAAAGAAAAACGGAAAATAAAAGCTCGTGAATTATCACAGATAAACTCAAGCACGTAGCGTCGTTTTTTGTTAATAGTGCATTCGGCGCCACCCACAACCCTTACCCCGTGTGTACGTGCTTGCGTGCATTTGTCCCAGTTTTTTTTCCCCCCACCGGTTTGCCGTGTGAATATCCGTTTGCAATGTGAGATTCCTGGGTGACGCCTCGTGGCATTCTTCGCCCTTACAATTTGTGCAGAGGTGTTTTTTTTTTTTTGTTTTTTTTTAACACGGGAAAATCTCATCCCCGAAGCGCGAGCAAAAAAGGCCGTTAATTTGGCTGAGTGATGAGGATCTGTGGATGACAGAAAATATTTTAACCGGTATTTATGTGTGGGGACGGAGCAATGGGAAAACGGTTTAGGTCAAACTGTAGTTTTTTTATTTTTTTGTTTGTTTGTTTTTTTATTGTTATTTGGGTTTTTTTATTGTTATTTGTATTTTTGTATGTTTGTATTTTTGTGTGTTTGTATTGTTGTGTGTTTGTATTTTTGTGTGTTTGTATTGTTGTGTGTTTGTATTTTTGTGTGTTTGTATTGTTGTGTGTTTGTATTTTTGTATGTTTGCTTTGCCCTAGTAAGAGAAAATTTCCTTTGACAAATAAGGAAAACCATTCGGGGGAAAATAGGTCACAGGGCATGCATAGTTTTAATAAATAGAATTTCCCATTGCTTATGTGCTTTCAATACCATCAAAGTTAGGTATAAGCTCAGTTTATCGTGAGAATTATCCCCCCCTCCGAAAGTAAACGGCAATCTCGACTAGTACATATTTGACATGATTAGCACTTAAAATATCCCCTTATTTTTATTTGCGTTTCCATTGCCATATTATGATGCTAGATAGATAGCATAATTGAACACGTACATCAAATCTGTTGCCAAGGTCGCTGGAAAAATAGTAAGAATCGTCGTTGTTAACAATAGTAAGAATCGTCGTTGTTAATAATAGTAAGAATCGTGGTTTTTAACAATAGTAAGAATCGTGGTTGTTAACAATTGTAAGAATCGCGGTTGTTAACAATTGTAAGAATCGTGGTTGTTAACATTAGTAAGAATCGTGGTTGTTAACATTAGTAAGAATCGTGGTTGTTTATAATTGTAAGAATCGTGGTTGTTAACAATAGTAAGAATCGCGGTTGTTAACATTAGTAAGAATCGTGGTTGTTAACAATAGTAAGAATCGTGGTTGTTAACAATAGTAAGAATCGTGGTTGTTAACAATAGTAAGAATCGTGGTTGTTAACAATAGTAAGAATCGTGGTTGTTAACAATTGTAAGAATCGTGGTTGTTAACAATTGTAAGAATCGTGGTTGTTAACAATTGTAAGAATCGTGGTTGTTAACAATTGTAAGAATCGTGGTTGTTAATAATTGTAAGAATCGTGGTTGTTAACAATTGTAAGAATCGTGGTTGTTAACAATTGTAAGAATCGTGGTTGTTAACAATAGTAAGAATCGTGGTTGTTAATAATTGTAAGAATCGTGGTTGTTAATAATTGTAAGAATCGTGGTTGTTAATAATTGTAAGAATCGTGGTTGTTAACAATTGTAAGAATCGTGGTTGTTAATAATTGTAAGAATCGTGGTTGTTAATAATTGTAAGAATCGTGGTTGTTAATAATTGTAAGAATCGTGGTTGTTAATAATTGTAAGAATCGTGGTTGTTAATAATTGTAAGAATCGTGGTTGTTAATAATTGTAAGAATCGTGGTTGTTAATAATTGTAAGAATCGTGGTTGTTAATAATTGTAAGAATCGTGGTTGTTAACAATTGTAAGAATCGTGGTTGTTAACAATTGTAAGAATCGTGGTTGTTAATAATTGTAAGAATCGTGGTTGTTAATAATTGTAAGAATCGTGGTTGTTAATAATTGTAAGAATCGTGGTTGTTAACAATTGTAAGAATCGTGGTTGTTAATAATTGTAAGAATCGTGGTTGTTAATAATTGTAAGAATCGTGGTTGTTAACAATAGTATGAATCGTGGTTGTTAACAAAGTTGGGCACAAGGTCAGTCTATAATGGAAACCAAACACTTAGCGCCTAAGAAAATGGTACTGGACTGGTGCAAAATTAACTATAATTGAGGCAGACAATATTTCATTATTTTGATTTTTATTTGCATATATGATAACTAGATAGACAATATTATGCAAACGCCTTGACCTTTATATAATGTCTTGGCCTTGATAGGAAGAAAAAGTTCAAGGCAGGGAGTGCACAGGGGTCCTAATTTATTGCAGAGAACCTCAGGAGTTATTGCAAGTAAATGTTTATTTTATAAACATTCTCCTCCCTTCAGACACACCCGATGTCTTCATCAATCGTCCTGAATATTTTTCTCACACTGACGTCTCTGTCTGTCTTGTTTGTATGGCGATGTTTCGGTCCATTGTATGTTTTTACGATCTTTTTTCAGTGGTCCTCTGTTACTAACGAGCAAGATGATTAAAAATAAAAACAAACAAAAAAGAAAAAAAAACAAACGAACAACTATTAGCCCGGTAGGAATGGCGTGGATTCAAAAGGCTTATGTATTACGTAATTTGTGATATCCGACACCCCGTTGTGTCAATCGCTGCGTCATTATCCTCGGAATACCTGCAATAAAACTATTTACTGCCTCAGCGGTGAACCCAAAGAATGCTGACCGCTCAATATCACTTACAGTTTGGTTAGATTCCGGCAAAACAAATATGTTGAGATTCTTTAATACCAAAACATTGTAAACATCTGGTCCTAACTCGTCCTGCGTTCACTCTTTTTTTACAGCCGAAGTTTTCCTTTACCTCTCAAAAACTGTATTAATAAAATATTATATGACTAAGTTTACTGTGTATGTCCTACTGATTCGACACGATATAGTTTACATTTTCTTTTCTGCTTTTTTTTTTCTTTGTTGTTGTTTTTTGTTAGTTTGTTTTTATGGCATGGGGGTTAAATATTAAACTCCAGCCAAAGGTTACTGTGCAATTGGCTTAGAATCCTTCGACTGGCAGTAATTATCATTTCCTACACCGAAGGTTGCTTAAACATGAAACACTAATGTCTATAGGTACTTGTAAAAGTCCCCACGCTTAAATTGTCTCAGTAAACGTGTATAGGAATTATGAAAAATAGAATTACATAAATAAATAATACAATAAAACCAAAGAAACATGTTATTGAATTTGTGAAAGAGAGTACCTGGGTGGAATGGTAAAATTATCGTCCTAGAAAAGAAATGATTTCGATTCTCGTTTGATGAGAATCGTTTTTTTTTTTTTTTTTTTTTTTTTTTTTTTTTTTGTAGACCATCTACTAGTTGGCCAGTTGTGTACAAATCACAAGAGTAGGAGGAGCCTTCTATCATGTCTAAAAGTGACACAATGTTCAACGACCGAGATCGGGGATGCGCCGCTGTACAACTCTTACTCTCTACCTATTTAAGTTATAACAACAGGACCATTGCAAGCACCCTTAAATACATCGCTGAATTGCCACGATTAACAGATGTGCCCAGAGTAATTAAAACAAAGTTTCCGGCCATGGTTATGATCTTTGATGTGGTTTCAAGTGAGGACCGTATCAAGCAACCTCACATCTTCAGAGTCGGCTTGAAAGTCAACACCAAAGTGTACCTAGATGTGCTGAAGAGTGTGGTGATGCCCTGGTGCGATCAGATGACCGCCGGCAGACCCTGGATGTGGCAACAGGACTCGGCGCCGACCCACAAGTACAAAGAGGCCTAGGCTTGGCGTCAGAAGGAGTGCTACGACTTTATACACTTCTCTCACTGCCCCCACCCCACCTGAATCCGCTTGACTACTTCGTTTGGTCATACGTAAAAAATATCACCGACATGATCTCCCACAATACCAGGTCCTGGATATGACCTAAAACTATATCCGATGGTGAGGCCCCAGCTTGCGGGCCTTGGGGAGTGTGGAGCCACCCTTTAATTGCCATTGCTCACAAGTCCACTCGAACCCGGAGTGCTAGTACCTGTTAGGGTCCCAACTATGGGTTAAATAGAATCCGACTTAAAAAAAAACAAATATACTCCATTAAAAAATCGTTCCTCAAAATAACTAGATTCGACATTAAATAACCTGAAAAAGGTTGATATGCCGTAAAACAAAAACAACCAACCCACAACACGAAAACCAGTCTGATCGCCAGCGTTTTTAGAAAAGGCATGCTTCAATTCCGAACTCGTATAGAGGCGGTGGATGGAGGTTGATGCTGGCACAAGTATTGCTTTTCGTACTTGACTCACAGACTTTAGGTTTTCGTTTTGATCTCAACTCAAGGTATTTTGTTGTTGTTGTTTTTTTACTTACAAGAAGTCAACTGTTTGGAAAAACAAAACAAAAAACCTAATACTCGCCTGTGCAAATCTCCGTTTCTTAAGTTTCTTTCCGTTTTTCTTTTTTTTCTTTTTTTACTCCATTTTTTTTTTTTTTTAATATAATTTAACGTGACGTTTAATAGCTACGGTATTTTTGTTTATGATATATCAAAATTCTGCATTAATTAAAAGATAATATTATTGCGCGTTTATCGATTGGGAAACGCCGGGGGGGGGCTGCTAGTAATATATATATGTATATATATATATATATATATATATATATATATATATATAGTGATCTTGTGTGCGGAACGGTTTTCACTAAACTACTCCGTCGATGTTTGGTCTACAAGCTTGAAACTTGATATATTGGGATTCGGATCTGTGGGACAAATTCGATTCGACTTTTTACCGGTAAAAATAGCTGCTACGAAATCAAAATTGGAACTTGTCAGGCGTAAGTCGACTCTAAATGCTCTTCTACACATGCGCAAATGAACATTTATACGTCAAACTGCATATATTTTGAAAGTTTAAATATTTATTTACCCTTCAGTTATAAAGTAGTGAATACCGCTGAAAAGCTAAATGATTTTGGTTTCGATTCTAGCTGATGGCACCCAAGTCGTATACGTTTTCTTTAACTTTTGAGATCACTACTATATATGGTGTAATGATCAAGGAATACGAAATATGCATAAATTAAAATACATTGGTACGAATAGGCAACGTTTGGTGACCTGCTAGTATTATGATAAATGTGTTTAAATTGTAATCTGTATAAGCCACGCCCACTTTTGCACGTTGCTCGAAAAACAGTCTCTTTTGTCGTCAATATTTTTACCTCGTACACACGTCTGTCAAGTTCTTATTACCGATAAACACAGGAAATCTAATTCACGACTAATTGTGTAAAAATGAAAGCGTTCTCAGAATGTACAACGCTTTAATTCGCTATAAAAATAAACACACACGTGTGTGTGAGTGGGGTCAATCGATTCTTTCCGTGCGTCACTTTTCAAGGACAATAACCAATGTTCGACTTTGTGTGCGTTCGTAGGCCGTGTTCCGTGCCAACCATAAAAAAATAGGGCTTGCGTCGAACAAAGCTATGACCCATAAGCAGCAGTGCGGAGAGCTCCACAAATTGACGAATTCCACCATTTTGAAAAGACGATTGAATTTAAACAAAGGACGGGGTTATTCTAAAGATGCGTCCATCAAATCTGCGCGTTTAGCGATGGATATTCGATTTCAATCTGAAACGGGACACATGAAAAAGTCTTATTTACAACCTAAGCGTAAAGTACACAAACTGCCTTTCAAAACTTAAGCGCAACAGATTAAAAATGCTTTTTCAATAATTAAAAATTCGCTTTTTTAGCGTAAACGTGAGAGATTAAAATTGATTTTTTAAACGTAAGCGTGAAAGATCAAAGTTGCTTTTCTTTTTTAAACGTAAGCGTAAAAGATCAAAATTGCTTTTCTTTTTTAAACGTAAGCGTGATAGATCAAAACTGCTTTTTTTTAAACGTAAGCGTGAAAGAGCAAAAGTGAAAGATAAAATACTGTTTCAATCTTATAATTTCTTGCCTTTTGGCTTATAACAACGATTGGGGTTCTATTAAGTAAATTTAACTTCAGTGTGAATGCGGTATTTTGGCGAAAGGTGCCGTCTAAGAGTAATCTCAAAGATTCGTGCACAATTAGAAAGACACTCGAGCCCCCCACTCCCCCAAAGTTAGCAGGACTTCATGCCTTAGTTGAATGAAAATTATGTTCATTTTTATTATTTTAATGTACGCAATCTTGTAATATTATGATGTCCAATGAATTAAATATGTAGGAGCAAAGTATAGTATCTGTCCTTATATCACACTTCTTTTCTGTTCTCAGTCAGTGGAGGTGAAATATTTCTAGACTGAGGTAATTTTTATTTTTCTCCCAACACAGTGATTCTTTTTAGGGAGTTTGATTTTTCTATACATCAAAAACTAATTCGGTGTCTAACGTTTCCCCGTTAAGAAACCAGTAAATAGAAACACAGGTTTCGATGGATATAAATAGGAATGGTTATAGTCAAGATTGTCTGCTCTCTTTGATTTCCGGTTTCTGCTTCAAAGACGGCGGCAACCAAGATTTGACATTTTCTGATTAACGATTATCAACCTTTGAATTTTCCCGCCGAATGAAGATCAGAAACCGGACCCCCCCCAAAAAAAAACAGGCCATATTGACTATTAGCAAACAAAAATCGCTATTATTCGACTATCAGTATTCGACTGAGCTCCAATCCATTCCCCCCCTCGTCAATCTTTCATAAAAACACTCGTCTAGCCAAAACCACTATCAATAAATTCCCCCACTCTCTGTCAGTGTCTAAACCAAAACATAGATTCCATGAACAAATCTTCTTTGCTAGAACTGCCCGCCCGTCGAAGTCTGTTCTGCTGGTCTACTTTTCAGCTGACTCCGATATCGTAGTCTTCAAGTCCAACGTAAACAAATTCTTATTCAACCGTCCTAATAAATAAGGTAATTATATCAAATTACTTGTACAAACGATTATTACGCAACTGTCCTATAACTACAATTCACATATTAATCCTTATCCTCAAGTGACCACCAGGCCTTGATATGTGGTAATCTCTTTGTAAATAAAAATTAAGCAACAAGACATATTCGATATGAGATTGCATAAAAAAATAAACGCGTGGGGAATTATTGCGATGTGATAACCTAGTTTATTGAGGTGCAGCTGTGATCCAATGCACGTAGCTTATAAATGGGGGCATTTTTCTACGCCAGTCAGACGGTTGGCTACCCACGCTGCTCTTTCGTTGCTGTTTCTATAGAAATCCTGGCTGCGGTTACGGGCCGTGAATGTGTTGCCGCCTTCAACCACATCCTCGCTATAGTCATGGTTGCTGGGTCGGCGCAAAGTGTACGATTCTTGTAGAGCTCGACGCCTCATAAGAAGTCTGTGAAGTAGTCAAGAAATTTCTTTCTTATCTAAATTAATAAATGTAAAGTGGAAACGTCTCGTTTCAAGTTAAGTTCACTTTCAGGTGGAATACTCTTGCCGCATCTATGAAGGTGCTGCCCAGATAACCGTTTTCATGCCTTGACAGCGTACGAAAACGACTTCGAAATCTTGTGACCGATATCCTTGTTCTTCTACGTACTACTTTCTCACAGAAGAAACTTTGCCTGGTGCTACTAGATCGGGCTGTCTGAAGATATTGGCTTCCTGAGACGAAATGCACCTAACATTGATGCCTTTTTGTTTTTCTACTTCCTTTTGCCAAACTTATGTTCTGCAAAACCAAAAACAACAATCTCCCCCTCCCTTTCCTTCTTCCCATTTCTCCTTTCTTTTCCTATCTCTTCCACTTCCCGACTGGTATTCTAACCTAAAATGTACCAAACATTAACACTATAATCATTTTCCCTCTACCATTGCAAAACTCATTCATGTTCTGCATGGCAGGGAGCAAAAACGATAAAATCCACTATAAAACAACCAAACCAAACACTACAAACTAATGATTGTAGATACAAAGAGCTTGAAGATAAATACCGTATACAAAATAAATGGATGCAACATTATTACTATTTCCAAAATAACTGGATTCGGCATTAAATAACCTGAAAAGGGTTGATATGCCGTAAAACAAAACAACAAAGGAAATTTGCTCGGCTCACGAATGGAATCTTATTTTCGTCGTTTTCATTTTTTTTTTTTTCAGCGGATTATAATCGAATGGATAATAATTTCGATTATCCAAAAAAATACAAAAAAAAACCCACAATATTTGACATTTTGTAAAGAGTGCCCAGTTTCTAATACAGCGTTCTAGTAAATCGATCCCCTATTTTGGAAGCATCGACTTTTTCGGCCGAATTTCACGAATTTAGCCTTTTTTAATCATTTTTTAAAAGCCAAACTGCTTTAAAAAGGCTAAATTCGCGAAACTTGGCCGAAAAAAGTCTATGCTTCCAAAATGGGGGATCGATTTACTAGAACGCTGTATTAAAAACAGAGCACCACATAAAAATGTCATTATATATATATATATATATATATATATATATATATATATATATATATATGTTGTTGTTTTTTTTTGCTTTTAGCGATATGTTTTGAGTGAATTCAATTATTTACGAAAGCGCATTTTTACTTAAATGCGAGCTGGGAATAATTTTCCCTTTAACTAATTTGGTAGCCCCACATGGGGAGCGGTATATATATTATTTTTAAAATACGTGTCAGTGGATAATTACATTTTAAAAAATTTATTTCTTTATATATATATATATCTTCAATCGGACGGTCCACAGTATTATAGGTGTATAAGAATTTTTGTAGGAATTTTTGACACCCCTAACACGAAACTGCGAATAAAATATAAAAACTCGTAATTTCGCTTTGGATTGTTTATTTTCTTTATGATTATACTTCCAAAATAAACTATTAAATTTGTTTTAAAAGTAATAAAAATATTTTTTTATTTTTTAAAAAACAGTAATGAATTTTATGAACTCAATATTTTTCAATTTTTAAACTTTAAAAATCTATCAAAATTTTTCTATTGATTCTATTTTTACGATATTCTCAGGGTCAATGTGAAATTTTATGCTCTTTCCAATAAACCGAATATAATATTTTAGACAAACGTTTTTTTTTTAATTCACGCCCCCCATTTTCAAGTGTCTATTAAAAAGTAAATAATTAATTTACTCAAAGTTTTATATATCACAAATTGAAGAGAAAAGGTCAATAAATAATATATTCAAATTTAAAACGAAAAAAAAAGTAGCGTTTTTTAGAAATTTACCTGTAAAGTTCGAAGTTTAAAACCTTTTTTTTTTAAACCACGTTGTTTGTTTTTTTTTCTTTTTTTTTAATGAAACCTTGGTCCTTGCTCCTTTAATTGAAAAATAAATTAGGGCTTGAATTACATTTTTCGAGGAGTTATAAGCTTGGAAAGACGGGATGGAATCATTCACTATTTTTGCACGAAATTTCTGACACACCTACAGTATTATAATTATATAGATGATCTCGGTGCCACCAGCTAGAATCGAAATCAAAACAGCTAGTGTTCCGGTGTTATTCGTTACCAGTTTAGTCACCGACAGATGGATATCAAAACTCTAAAAATTAATCGACATTAACGTATAAATGTATATTTGCGCATGCCTAGAGAAGCTCTATAAGTCACCTTGCGCTTCCCAAGTTCTAATTTTATCAATTTTGATCTCATAGCAGCTATTTTTACTGGCTAAAAGCAAAATCGAATTTGTCCCTTAGGTCCGAATTCGCAATATATCAAGTCTCAAGTCTGTAGACCAAAAAATGAAACTTTGCTATGTACCGTTCCTTACACAAAGGTCACGTATATAAACACGCATGTTAATGAGGCAGAAAACCTATCTGCGTTGTCTTAACATATGGTCATTTAGAGGCACAAAACACAAGTTCGCACGTCCGATAACGGGTGAGAATTTCCGCTGGTTGAACACAAGTCAAAAATACAATTAAAAATGACGTCGTCGGTGACATGAGCAGACGCGTTAACTGATCTCAACTCAAAACTGACCAGACAACCGGAAGTAGACATTCCGTCTGTACTGACATTTTTCTTTTTCTCATCTTTTTTAGTTTAACATTGTAGCAGTCGTGGTAGTAGTAGTAGTAGTATCTCTATAATAATTATATTTAGTAGAAGCGTAACTCTTCCAAATAATACGGCATAATCACGTTGAAAAACCGGTTCCCGCTGGATCGCCGAAGTTAAGCAACGTTGAACCTGCTCAGTACTAAATGATGACCATTTGGGACTTTCAGGTGCTGTATGTGTTCTCCGCTTATCTCGGCATTATTTCCAGTCGTCCTGGACTTCTCCTTGCCACTGGACTCAAACAGTGCCGATTCTGGAGAGGTGTGGCTGGTTATTGCGCAACCCTTGCCTCACAAATGATGACCATTTGGGACTTTCAGCTGCTGTATGTGTTCTCCGCTTATATCGGCATTGTTTCCAGTCGTCCTGGACTTCTCTTTGCCACTGGACTCAAACAGTGCCGATTCTGGAGAGGTGTAGTTAGTTATTGCGCAACCCTTGCCTCACAAACGCGCTACTGCCCCTAAAGAGTATCCTTTGTCTTTCAAGACTGAACGGAAGCATGGGGAACTCTTCCAATACGCATGCACTTAAAGGGGCGTAATTTATTCAAACTCATCGCAGTAGAAGTATTAAGCCGACGACAATTGATTATTTTCCAAGTTCATTCAATTATATAAAAAAATAACCGAGAAAGTTATTGACTGAAATCCAAAATGAATGTAAAAATAAGTATTTTTAGTTCTATTGACGTTACGGAAGTATGGGTGACTCTAGATCCGACCGTACCGTTGTCAGATGAAAACCTCAAAATGTAGAAATAATAGTCCGGTTACCAAACCGGACTTCGATTTTTGGTGCTAATACACTTACTGATCCACGCTATTTTTTAAATCGTATTTCCAAGTTTAATTAAAGTTTTATGATATGCTTTTTTATTCAATTGTAAGGTTAAAGTACAGAATAGGTACAAAACACCCTCCTCTCCCCATGTTAAGAATGGCTTTTTAAATAATAACGCTATTATTTCAGCACGGATCAATAAGTGCATGAGTACCCGGTTTTTATTCTAAAACAAATAAACAAATTGGCATGAAAGAAAATGTGAAACATTTTTACAGAATTTTATTTTTTACTTATATTTTACAAAAATAAGTAACACCTGATTAAATTTTTGCATAGAATCTATTGTTATAAAACTCAAATCGTCTTACTTGGGTATTGAAGCCGTCCATCCGGTTTACAGCTTCCGGTTTGAACCTCCATCTTGTTAATGAATATTACAGTGATTGAGAAGCAAAGGTTGCATAAGGAAGAGACGAAACATATCGTTATATATTAGTGAAAGAATGTAGATTCATTTACATAAATATACATGTGAAAGAATAAAGATATAGTTAAGCAACGTTGATCCTGGCCAGTAGCAGATGGGTGACCATTTGGGACTTTCAGGTGCTGTATGTACTCTCCGCTTATCTCGGCATTATTTCCAGTCGTCCTGGACTTCTCCTTGCCACTGGACTCAAACAGTGCCGATTCTGGAGAGGTGTGGCTGGTTATTGCGCAACCCTTGCCTCACAAATGATGACCATTTGGGACTTTCAGCTGCTGTATGTGTTCTCCGCTTATATCGGCATTGTTTCCAGTCGTCCTGGACTTCTCTTTGCCACTGGACTCAAACAGTGCCGATTCTGGAGAGGTGTAGTTAGTTATTGCGCAACCCTTGCCTCACAAACGCGCTACTGCCCCTAAAGAGTATCCTTTGTCTTTCAAGACTGAACGGAAGCATGGGGAACTCTTCCAATACGCATGCACTTAAAGGGGCGTAATTTATTCAAACTCATCGCAGTAGAAGTATTAAGCCGACGACAATTGATTATTTTCCAAGTTCATTCAATTATATAAAAAAATAACCGAGAAAGTTATTGACTGAAATCCAAAATGAATGTAAAAATAAGTATTTTTAGTTCTATTGACGTTACGGAAGTATGGGTGACTCTAGATCCGACCGTACCGTTGTCAGATGAAAACCTCAAAATGTAGAAATAATAGTCCGGTTACCAAACCGGACTTCGATTTTTGGTGCTAATACACTTACTGATCCACGCTATTTTTTAAATCGTATTTCCAAGTTTAATTAAAGTTTTATGATATGCTTTTTTATTCAATTGTAAGGTTAAAGTACAGAATAGGTACAAAACACCCTCCTCTCCCCATGTTAAGAATGGCTTTTTAAATAATAACGCTATTATTTCAGCACGGATCAATAAGTGCATGAGTACCCGGTTTTTATTCTAAAACAAATAAACAAATTGGCATGAAAGAAAATGTGAAACATTTTTACAGAATTTTATTTTTTACTTATATTTTACAAAAATAAGTAACACCTGATTAAATTTTTGCATAGAATCTATTGTTATAAAACTCAAATCGTCTTACTTGGGTATTGAAGCCGTCCATCCGGTTTACAGCTTCCGGTTTGAACCTCCATCTTGTTAATGAATATTACAGTGATTGAGAAGCAAAGGTTGCATAAGGAAGAGACGAAACATATCGTTATATATTAGTGAAAGAATGTAGATTCATTTACATAAATATACATGTGAAAGAATAAAGATATAGTTAAGCAACGTTGATCCTGGCCAGTAGCAGATGGGTGACCATTTGGGACTTTCAGGTGCTGTATGTACTCTCCGCTTATCTCGGCATTATTTCCAGTCGTCCTGGACTTCTCCTTGCCACTGGACTCAAGCAGTGCCGATTCTGGAGAGGTGTGGTTGGGAATTGCGCAACCCTTGCTTCACAATTACACGTGCAGCTGTCCCTACAGGGGGTATCCATTGTCTTTCGAGACTGACCGGAGACATCGATAGATAGTAAGAGTTCATTAAGAAGAGAGTAACGTTACTTGCGGTTAGTATTTGATGAAAGGCTGACGGGTTAGTCAGGAGCGCTGGTTGGGTGGCCACGCCAACCAGGAGTGCGATATCGTCACATCTGGACTTGTTGAGAGTTCAGCGAAAAAGGGGCAGAGATCTATAAAATAGGAAGTGACGTATCTGCCTTTGCCCTCTGGTGGCCAGGCTTGTGTCACCAGAGTTAAAGGGCGATAATCGAGTTAGCTTAAGAGTATCGTTTTGTGTCTGTGTGTCCGTTGGCTGGGAGTTTCAATTCTCACGAGAATTCTGCGTACGCGTAAATAAATAAAAACAGTCATAAAAGCTTCTTTTTTTCTTCTTATTTGACTTATTTTTAAATAGAGTGATACATGTTATGTTTCTACAATCCTAAAATAAATTAAACGAATATAAATTAACAAATAAAACCGAAAATAAGTTTTAAAAAATTAGTTTGCGTTACAAATAAATAAAATCGCTCTGCGTAAGTGTTTTACATATTTATTTATTTTTTTTTTTTTCATTTACAAAAATAAGATGCACTAATATATTTTCCCTACTTTGGCGGTGAATATTTTTTACATCGCCATTTTACGAATCGTTCTTTTCCGTATTTCATCTTTTTTTCTTTATTATTAATTTATTAGTTTTTAAAGAATTTTAATACAGTCAAAACCATATTAAACCGAAGATAATAAAAACCGTGTACGTTTTTAGCGTCCCAAATTTTTAAAATGATTATTTTGATTGTATTTTCGTTGCAAGTTGAAATCGTTTTCAAATAAAAACAAAACAAATATGTTTTTTTTAATGTCCACAAAAAAAAAAAAACTACTTGATCAATTTATAGATTTAAAAAAAATATTTGGTATTTTTTCGCCCTACCACAGATAGTTTACATCTTAAAAAGAAATCAAAATCTACTCTGGTTTGCTA
>NC_136516.1:16467191-16497191 GCF_053919585.1 Euprymna scolopes
AAGGTCGGAGGTTAGATCAACCGAAACGTTGTAAAAATAGCACTCAAAATGAAAACAGCAGTCCAAATAATTCAAATAATACTTCTAGTGTTTTTCAATGCTGAATTAATTAATTTGGTCAAAGGTTTTATGCTGCAAATTCTTTATATTTTTAAATCGTTATTCTCCGCTCTACAATTTGCTTCTTTCGTTTTGTTCTGTTTTTTTGTTTGTTTGTTTGTTTGTTTTTCTACAACTAGAATCGACATTTATCGAGGCACGAAGCCACTCAAGGATAAAAGTTACTAATATGGTATTAACTTCCTTTCACCTGCAGAAAACTGTGGCACATGTGTAACGCAGCGCTCATGAGCGCGGTAGGAAAACAGCAGCAGCAGCTGTATGAAAAAAGGTACATGCAAATTACGAGTGTGCGCGAGCTGGCGTCTGAAGCAAGAGAGAAAAAGGACAGCACGTGTTCGGCAGAAACAAAGTGGACGTCGAAGAAACTGGACATGTAAATGCGAAGACGATAAGTTACTGACTAATACAGATAAAATGAACATGTCGTTTTTATTTCTATTCCTGTTGTATCTATTTGTCCCTGCGACAACGGCTACGTTACACTTGGCTGGAAAGTGATGAGAATCAAGCCAATGACCTAAACAAAAGGCTGTCTGGTTTCTTAAAAATTACAAGAGCAGTGCCGTCGCCGTTTTCCGGTTGGGGCTGCTCGAGTAGTAAGCAGTAAATCAAGTCTACTTCAAAAAGGGGCGGCAGAGGCTGGGACAGTTCACTTCCTACGACTATTCTGGACAATACCTCAGCCCAACAGATAAAAAGCCATCGAAATAGCCGATTTTCTGCTAAACAGATTGTCAAGATAAGTAATTCAACTGACATGTATACCAACACAGAACGGCAAACATGGAATAAAATATGTGGGTGAAGGACAATCATAAGAATGAAGAGGCATTCTCTAGACCTAAGTAAAATGGAACCTTCGGGTTGCCCTTGACTAGAATCGACTACTTATCTTAATTTTCAACATATTGATTTCTATAACAAACAAACGTACACACACACACACACACGCACACACATATATATATATATATATATATATATATATATATATATATATATATATATATATAAAATTAAAAAAAAATTACAATTAAATTTACAAAAATAATCCAAGATGGTAAAACTAAAGTATATTATAAATATTAAAGAATTAATATTTATAAGGTAATATCAACCAGATGTAAAAGCTCGATAAAACCAAATAGGAGATAGAGCTTATAATAACAGCAAATAGTTAATAAAACATGTTAAGAAACACTTTGAAAAAAAGTTAAAAACATATTTAATTTGAAAAGGAAACGCTAAATAACACTTATTTAGTGTTTCCTTTTCAAATTAATGTTTTTTAACCCCTCTTCAAAATGTTTTTAACATGTTTTATTAACTATTTGCTCATATATATATATATATATATATATATATATATATATATATATATATATATATATATATATATATCCCGAAAATTTCTGGTCTGGTATGATTTCAAATGATCTGAAATAACAGAAAGAGGAGAATTGATTCCAAACTTTATTATTCTTAATGCTTGTCAATAGATTTGGGGAAATAAATTTTAAGTCAATTCTATATTTCAATTTATATATTAAACATATTTATTTACCAAACCTATTGACAAGGATTGAGAATAATGTAAAGTTTGGAATCGAGTCTCCCCTCGCTGTTATTTCAGATCATTTGAAATCCTATTAATAAGTTTTAGTCTCCCCTCCATCAAGGCAAGAGGTTTGTAGGGAAATATAAGATATTTTGTAATTCATATGCAAGATGCAAGGTGAAGAAAGAGTGTACAAAAAAAAATGAAAAAAAGGCTCTGGATGATTCCCTTAAGGGCAAATGTAGCCTAGCGTAATACACATAGTTCAGGTCATTACCTTTCCAACGAGTCTTCATTTGTTAATTACGACGAATAGTCGTTGAGATTTAGAACTTATAAAATTGCCAAAAAAGATGGTTCGTATATATATATATATATATATATATATATATATATATATATATATATATATATGATGAATCGTAGACGACGAAACACGTGTCAGTGGATAATTATATTTGTAAAACAATATATATTCCGTTCCCCATGTGGGGGGTACCGAATTAGTTAAAGGGGAAAATTATTCACAACTCGCATTTCGGTAAAAATGCACTTTCGTATAAATAATTAAATTAATTCAAAACATATCGCAAAAACAAAATTATATATATACTGGTAGCCAAATTGAATATTGAAATGCTCATATCTTTGATTTTGTATGACGAAACTACATGAAAATTTGAAGGCTTTTTGATAATTTTAATACTATGCTATGGTTAAAATTTTATGACAATTGATAAAAATGGAACCTGTAGTTTTAAACCAATAAAATATGCCCAAATTTGCCAACATTTGTATGCATAGTGTCCTGGCAGACCAACTTCAGTTTTGCTGCATTGGAATGAATTTTGCTTAGTTTTTTTTTTTCTTCGGTTGTCTGCCCCTGTGGCTTTACCAAGCCATTAATGAAGAATAATTTAGAAGATAAACGACATGTATATATGTGGGTGTGGCTAGCTTATTTCCTTTATTATTGTAACTATTTTAAAATGCTGGATGTGATATTTATCGTAAATGCCTGTTAGTATTTCCACCTCGTATCCGAAGAATGGCGGAATCGTTTTGATGAGCCCAGCTGTTATATTCGAACCGAGATTTGAAGTCGCTTCGTTTTTGTAAAAGCGCGGTATTTTTTTTTTTTTTTTACACGTTTTATTAACTATTTGCTCATATATATTTCCCGAAAGTTTCTGGTCTTGATGGAGGGGAGATGAAAAATTGCTAATATGATTTCAAATGATATGAAATAACAGAAAGGGGAGAATTGATTCCAAACTTTCGATAAAAAAAAATCGATGGTTCAATAAAATAGAACGAAAGGCAAATCCCAACAAAAATAAAAACACGAATTGACATTTGAAAAAAAAAAAAAAAAAAAAAAGAATCTGAATGCGTTTTAACATCAAACTGAACTTGCTCAACAACGACGACGCCTATTAAATATTTTCTTTGTTGCATGTGCTAATATTTTCCATAAGAATATCTAGTGGTAAAACCGGTACACACGAGCGAGACGGTATTGTCCAGTAAAGATCAACGAAAACATTGAGTCTGTTAAATACACAACTTGTTGTGGAGGAATATTTTTGGTTATAGTCAAGATTGTCTACACTTTTTTACTTCCGCTTTTTTTTGCTGTTTATTTGGTTGGATGCTTAGATATGGTTAAGCGGACACTAAAGTCTTTCTTAACATAGCGAGTAGAGGCTTATCCTCACACTCTGTTTCGCTTTCCTTTTGTCTCTTTCTTTCTATCTCCATTTGTCTATCTATCTATCTCCTTCTGTCTCTCTGTCTCTTAACTCCCCCCTCTCTCCCCCTGTCTCCCCCTCTCTCTGTCTCCCCCCTCTCTCTCCCTGTCTCTCTGTCTCTCTCGCTGTACCTCGCCTTCCCTTCGTCTCCTCTCTCTCTCTATCTCTCTCTCTCTCTCTGTACTTCTGTCTCGCTTTTCCTCTGTCTGTCTGTCTGTCTGTCTCTCTCTCTCTCTCTCTCTCTCTCTCTCGCTTTCTATCTTTGTCTTTCTCTCTTTTTCTCTCTCCTTCTCAGTTTTTTTTTTTAGGTTAACTAAGTAAAACGTTGAAATCTTCTATTTGAGCTTTCTTTATAGTTAAAAAAAAAAACTATTAACCAATAAAATAAGTAAAACGTAAACCATAAAACGATGCACATGTGAACAGTAGGTTTAATCGAAAGTTTGTGTTAAAGCGGTCGTAAGCAATCTAGCAAGCAAACAATCACAACAATAAGTTCAATACAATCTTAAATTAGTTTTCCTACAAGCAAAGCGATCGTAAACAATGTTTTCATATAAAACCAAGATTAATAGCAAATATGCAAAAAATTCAACCAATGCGCGGTTATGCGCCGGCGCCGCTTAGGTTTTCACATAGGCATCAAAAGCCGTTATTCTAGACAATTCTTTGTAATGACCCTTTTTCATCCCCTGTTGATTGTGATATGTGCAGTTCTAGGAGTTCGACTCACAAAGCTTTGCCTTTTCCCTCTTTGAGAAGCGGTTAGTTTATTGCTAATCACGTGAGGTGCCCTTACTGGGGGATGCAGAGGGAGCTGCTCAGGCAATTTTAGCAGACAGAAATTATCCTTCCCGTGGGCTCTGGCTTTTTGATGCCATTTTCTTGGCCCTTGTTTCTAATATTCCCGCTGTGGAAGGTAAAACATACCTTCTCTTCGTGTTAAAAATGTCTCCCTCAATTAAAAAGAAAGAAAAAAAAAAGTATTTTTAATTTTATTCAAAAGGCGAGTTTTCTCATTAGTCGTGCAGAGGCAGTGGGGGGATAATAGTAGAAGTCT
Source organism: Euprymna scolopes (assembly GCF_053919585.1). Classification (NCBI taxonomy): domain Eukaryota; kingdom Metazoa; phylum Mollusca; class Cephalopoda; order Sepiida; family Sepiolidae; genus Euprymna; species Euprymna scolopes. Next base: position 16,471,684 of record NC_136516.1, read on the forward strand.
TCTTTTTTTTCTTTTCTTTTTTTTTGCAACAAAAGTGTTAATACCATTTATTCTTGACCTTCTCTTCCCCCTTACAGACCGCATAAATAACACGATTTTGCGTGTGTGCGGATCATCACTTATCTATCTCCACTACTATATAAAAGTGCCTGTGATTCTGTGAGTTCGTTCCCTATGGACTCGAAAACGGCTAGGTTGATTTTTATTAAATTTCACACGAAGGTACTTTATGCTCTTAACAGTACTCTTAGAAAGGTTTTGTGTCGGAATGCCTTCGATAAGTATCGATAACTGAAATAATCCAATGAAAGAAGAAACAGACGATTTGGACCAAAGTTAACACCTTACACAGCCTAACAATGAGAGGAGGCAATCAATCGATTTGATTGAAAAATAAGCTATTACATCGATGGGAGTGTGAAATATTCGTTGATCATCATTCAATCCCGGGCAACGTCGGGCCACCCTACTCATCAAAGCTGAACTTCATTCGGTTTCTGTTTGGAGCACAATTGAACCATGATACTTGACTTTTGCATTTTAAACTTTATTGGGATGTAATGATTGCCACTTGAGAGATGAACAACTTCGAGAAAGTTGAAAATGAAGGGTATCTGTTTACATTGAACTTGAAAATGGTTAGCAAAATTTCTGAAGGGAATCTGTTTACACTGAACTTGAAAATTACCATGTTGTAGTTGAGAAACAGTTCGGTGATAAACCGTTCCACAGATATGAAATCTTTACTAAAGAAGCACTGTTCATTGAAATTCCGTATAAGGCAACGAACACGGAAGAAGAAAAGTTTTGTTTTTTTCTTCTGTTGTAGTGGCAAGACGAATTTTCTAGTTGAAAATCTTAAAAAGGAGAATGGAGATGAGTCCAGGAAATTTTCCCCGTGACCTTTTCATTTGTCCCAATTAGTTTTGTGATCAACCAGAAGCAACGATTTATTATTTGTATGATGTCACTTCCGTTTTGTATTGTTTTTTTTTTTTTGTTTTTTGTACTAGCATTTCAGCCCGGCGTTGCCCGGGTGTTTAAAGGTGTGTGTTGAGCAAAAAAAAAAAGTGGTAGTAGAAAGGCGGGCTCGAACTCGTCCCGCAAAGGAGGAAAAGAACGGGGGAAAAGGTGACGTCTTTGCTGTTACGACCACCGCCAAACCGGAAGTGACGTAGGCTTTAATTAAAGCTAGACAATCGAAAGGAGAGGATGACTTTCGAAAATATCGACGAAAGAAGCGACCCCCCCTTTAGAAAAGGACCCAGTTGAGAGTGAAGAAATTAATGCTTTTAGCAAATTTTTCAATATTTGTCGTCGGAAAGGCCGAACTTAAAAACGATGCTGATCCGTCGCCTCTGTCGAAAGTTTTAGGCAGACATGCAAACATACATACATACATACATACATACATACATACATTTATATATTGGTAACTCAATTTTTCGACCCAAAATCGATTAAAAAGCTTGCCCTATCTCTGAATATCCTTAATGTAAAATTTCAAGTGTTTAGACCAGAAAATTTCTGAGTGATTTGGTAGAGACCGAAGCGGTCAATTTTTTTAATTTTATTTGACCCCTATTATGACCCCCTTAATATTTCTTGTTTTGGGCTCAAATCAAGTTATTAAATTAGATCCATGTCCAAGGAATCTATATCCAAAATTTCAAGTGTTTATACCCAAAATTGGCGGAGGAGTTTGGTAGAGTTCTTAAAGGTCAAATCGTTAAACTTTGACCCCTTAACAGCCAAATTTTGGGGCCGAAAACGGATTACATAGATTTTCCTAAACCTCGGTACCCCGTATATCAAATTTCGAGTCTGTAGACTGAAAATTTAGAGTTATTGTGTCGGGAAATGTACACACACACTGGCAGACACACAGACAGACACTTTCACTTTTATAGATATATAGATTTAGTTTCTGTTTTGAAATTCGTTCTTCTATAAGTGTGACTGGGATATACGAGTACGCGGTAATGTGTTTTCATTCTAATTTAAATATGTCTTATCGCGGACGAAGGGCGAGGTTTTCTACTTCGTAATGTTATGTGAGTTTTTACAAGGTGGGTCTTGTTTTGCTCGAATAAGCAAGTTTGGTTCGAAAAAAGAGGAAATAAAAGTAGTGGTTATAGAAGAAGAAAAGAAATAGAAAGGAAGAATTGCAAAGGAAAGAGAGGAAAATAGAAGGATAAAAAGAGAAATAGAACAAAAAAAAAACGTGAAATAAAAAAAAGGAGAAATAAAAGGAAAAAAAATTTCTCGCACTTAACCAAAACAGTGAAACCTCTTTTCAGCAAAGGAAAACAAAAAATTTAAACATTGCTTAGCAAAAAGAAACCAGGTTGACCTTGGCCTTCAATTACACTCGTCTAAATACAAACATTTATTTGATTAGGAGACGAGTATTTAAGCAGAGTTTTGTTATTGCTAGCTGTAATTACTCTGCGTTGCCCGGGAGTTTTTACCTGAGGCCTTTACAGTATAAAGACCATGTTATTGGTGAAATCGGTAAGGGAGTTTATGTATAATTCCGGAACGTGCTGAAGGAAAAGTTCGTTGTGGGGGGGGGGCGAACGCTGTCCAATTTTTTTCAGTGAAAAATACATAATTTATGTGTCTTTTTTTCTGCTTCCTTTTTTTAATCTGTCCTTTTTTTTCCTCTGTCCTTTTCCCCACTTCTGTCCTTTTTTTTTTCATCTGTCCTTTTTTCCTCTGCCTTTTTTTTCCTCTGCCTTTTTTTTCCTCTGTCCTTTTTTTTCATCTGTCCTTTTTTTTCATCTGTCCTTTTTTTTCCTCTGTCCTTTTTTTTCATCTGTCCTTTTTTTTCCTCTGTCCTTTTTTTCCTCTGTCCTTTTTTTTCATGTGTCCTTTTTTTCCTCTGTCCTTTTTTTTCATCTGTCCTTTTTTTTCCTCTGTCCTTTTTTTTCATCTGTCCTTTTATTTCCTCTGCCTTTTTTTTCATCTGTCCTTTTTTTTCATCTGTCCTTTTTTTTTTCATCTATCCTTTTTTTTCATCTGTCCTTTTTTTTCATCTGTCCTTTTTTTTCATCTGTCCTTTTTTTTCCTCCGCTTTTTTTTCATCTGTCCTTTTTTTCCCTCTGCCTTTTTTTTCATCTGTCCTTTTTTTTCATCTGTCCTTTTTTTTCATCTGTCCTTTTTTTTCATCGGTCCTTTTTTTTCCTCTGTCCTTTTTTTTTCCTCTGTCCTTTTTTTCCTCTGTCCTTTTTCTTCCTCTGTCCTTTTTTTTCATCTGTCCTTTTTTTTCCTCTGCCTTTTTTCCAGTCCTTTTTTTTCCTCTGCCTTTTTTTCCTCTGTCCCTTTTTTTTCCTCTGTCCTTTTTTCTCCTCTGTCCTTTTTTTTCCTCCGCTTTTTTTTCATCTGTCCTTTTTTTTTCCTCTGTCCTTTTTTTTAATCTGTCCTTTTTTTTCCTCTGTCCTTTTTTTCCTCTGCCTTTTTTTTCATCTGTCCTTTTTTTTCATCTGCCCTTTTTTTTCATCTGCCCTTTTTTTTCATCTGTCCTTTTTTTCTTCTGTCCTTTTTTTTCATCTGTCCTTTTTTTCATCTGTCCTTTTTTTTCATCTGTCCCTTTTTTTCCTCTGTCCTTTTTTTCCTCTGCCCTTTTTTTTCCTGTCCTTTTTTTTCCTGTCCTTTTTTTCATCTGTCCTTTTTTTTCCTCTGTCCTTTTTTTCCCTCTGTCCTTTTTTTTCCTCTGTCCTTTTTTTTCCTCTGCCTTTTTTTTCATCTGTCCTTTTTTTTCATCTGTCCTTTTTTTTCATCTATCCTTTTTTTTCATCTGTCCTTTTTTTTCATCTGTCCTTTTTTTTCATCTGTCCTTTTTTTTCCTCCGCTTTTTTTTCATCTGTCCTTTTTTTCCCTCTGCCTTTTTTTTCAGCTGTCCTTTTTTTTCATCTGTCCTTTTTCTTCCTCTGTCCTTTTTTTTCATCTGTCCTTTTTTTTCCTCTGCCTTTTTTTTCCTGTCCTTTTTTTTCCTCTGTCCTTTTTTTTCCTCTGTCCTTTTTTTTCCTCTGCCTTTTTTTCCTCTGTCCCTTTTTTTTCATCTGTCCTTTTTTTTCCTCTGTCCTTTTTTTTCCTCCGCTTTTTTTTCATCTGTCCTTTTTTTTTCCTCTGTCCTTTTTTTTCCTCTGTCCTTTTTTTTCATCTGTCCGTTTTTTTCCTCTGTCCTTTTTTTTCATCTGTCCTTTTTTTTCCTCTGTCCTTTTTTTTCCTCTGTCCTTTTTTTCCCTCTGTCCTTTTTTTTCCTCTGTCCTTTTTTTTCCTCTGTCCGTTTTTTTCCTCTGTCCTTTTTTTTAATCTGTCCTTTTTTTCCTCTGTCCTTTTTTTTCATCTGTCCTTTTTTTTCATCTGTCCTTTTTTTCCTCTGTCCTTTTTTTCATCTGTCCTTTTTTTTCATCTGTCCTTTTTTTTCATCTGTCCTTTTTTTCCTCCGTCCTTTTTTTTTTCATCTGTCCTTTTTTTTCCTGTCCTTTTTTTTCATCTGTCCTTTTTTTCCTCTGTCCTTTTTTTCCTCTGTCCTTTTTTTCCCTCTGTCCTTTTTTTTCCTCTGCCTTTTTTTCCTCTGTCCTTTTTTTCCTCTGTCCTTTTTTTTTTCCTCTGTCCTTTTTTTTCCTCTGTCCTTTTTTTTCATCTGTCCTTTTTTTTCATCTGTCCTTTTTTTCCTCTGTCCTTTTTTTCATCTGTCCTTTTTTTTCATCTGTCCTTTTTTTTCCTCTGTCCTTTTTTTTCCTCTGTCCTTTTTTTTCATCTGTCCGTTTTTTTCCTCTGTCCTTTTTTTTCATCTGTCCTTTTTGTTCCTCTGTCCTTTTTTTTCCTCTGTCCTTTTTTTTCATCTGTCCTTTTTTTCATCTGTCCTTTTTTTTCATCTGTCCTTTTTTATCCTCTGTCCTTTTTTTCATCTGTCCTTTTTTCCTGTGCCTTTTTTTTCCTGTGCCTTTTTTTCATCTGTCCTTTTTTTTCATCTGTCCTTTTTTTTCATCTGTCTTTTTTTTTCATCGGTCCTTTTTTTTCATCTGTCCTTTTTTTTCCTCTGCCTTTTTATTCCTGTCCTTTTTTTTCCTCTGCCTTTTTTTCCTGTCCTTTTTTTTCATCCGTCCATTTTGTTCCTCTGTCCTTTTTTTTTCCTCTGTCCTTTTTTTCCTCTGCCTTTTTTTTCTGTCCTTTTTTTTCCTCTGTCCTTTTTTTTTCATCTGTCCTTTTTTTCATCTGTCCTTTTTTTTCATCTGTCCCTTTTTTTCCTCTGTCCTTTTTTTCCTCTGTCCTTTTTTTTCCTGTCCTTTTTTTTCATCTGTCCTTTTTTTTCCTCTGTCCCTTTTTTTTCCTCTGCCTTTTTTTTCCTCTGTCCTTTTTTTTCCTCTGTCCTTTTTTTTCCTCTGTCCTTTTTTTTTCATCTGTTCTTTTTTTTCATCTGTCCTTTTTTTCCTCTGTCCTTTTTTTTTCATCTGTCCTTTTTTTTCCTCTGTCCTTTTTTTCATCTGTCCTTTTTTTCCTTCGTCCTTTTTTTTTTCATCTGTCCTTTTTTTTCCTGTCCTTTTTTTTCATCTGTCCTTTTTTTCCTCTGTCCTTTTTTTCCCTCTGTCCTTTTTTTTCCTCTGCCTTTTTTTTCCTCTGTCCTTTTTTTCCTCTGTCCTTTTTTTTCATCTGTCCTTTTTTTCCTCTGTCCTTTTTTTTTTCCTCTGTCCTTTTTTTTCCTCTGTCCTTTTTTTTCCTCTGTCCTTTTTTTTCATCTGTCCTTTTTTTCATCTGTCCTTTTTTTTCATCTGTCCTTTTTTATCCTCTGTCCTTTTTTTCATCTGTCCTATTTTCCTGTGCCTTTTTTTCCTGTGCCTTTTTTTCATCAGTCCTTTTTTTTCATCTGTCCTTTTTTTTCATATGTCCTTTTTTTTCATCTGTCTTTTTTTTTTCATCGGTCCTTTTTTTTCATCTGTCCTTATTTTTCCTCTGCCTTTTTTTTTCCTGTCCTTTTTTTTCCTCTGTCTTTTTTTTTATCTGTCCTTTTTTTTCCTCTGTCCTTTTTTTTCATCTGTCCTTTTTTTCCTCTGCCTTTTTTTTCCTGTCCTTTTTTTCATCTGTCCTTTTTTTTCATCTGTCCTTTTTTTTCCTCTGCCTTTTTTTTCCTATCCTTTTTTTTCTTCTGTCCTTTTTTTTCCTGTCCTTTTTTTTCCTGTCCTTTTTTTTTCATCTGTCCTTTTTTTTCATCTGTCCTTTTTTTTCATCTGTCCCTTTTTTTCCTCTGTCATTTTCTCCTCTGTACTTTTTTTTCCTGTCCTTTTTTTTCATCTGTCCTTTTTTTTCCTCTGTCCCTTTTTTTTCCTCTGTCCTTTTTTTTCCTGTGCCTTTTTTCCTCTGTCCCTTTTTTTCCTCTGTCCTTTTTTTTCCTCTGTCCTTTTTTTTCATCTGTCCTTTTTTTTCATCTGTCCTTTTTTTCCTCTGTCCTTTTTTTTCATCTGTCCTTTTTTTTCATCTGTCCTTTTTTTTTCCTGTGCCTTTTTTTCCTCTGTCCCGTTTTTTTGTTCTGTCCTTTTTTTTCCTCTGTCCTTTTTTTTCATCTGTCCTTTTTTTTCATCTGTCCGTTTTTTTCCTCTGTCCTTTTTTTTTTCATCTGTCCTTTTTTTTTCATCTGTCCTTTTTTTTCCTCTGTCCTTTTTTTTCCTGTGCCTTTTTTCATCTGTCCTTTTTTTTCATCTGTCCTTTTTTTTCCTCTGCCTTTTTTTTAACTGTCCTTTTTTTTCCTCTGTCCTTTTTTTTTCATCTGTCCTTTTTTTTCATCTGTCCTTTTTTTCATCTGTCCTTTTTTTCCTCTGTCCTTTTTTTTCATCTGTCCTTTTTTTTCATCCGTCCTTTTTTTCCTCTGTCCTTTTTTTTCATCTGTCCTTTTTTTTCCTGTCCTTTTTTTTCCTGTGCCTTTTTTTCCTCTGTCCCTTTTTTTTCCTCTGTCCTTTTTTTTCCTCTGTCCTTTTTTTTCATCTGTCCTTTTTTTTTCATCTGTCCGTTTTTTCCTCTGTCCTTTTTTTTCATCTGTCCTTTTTTTTCATCTGTCCTTTTTTTCCTCTGCCTTTTTTTTAACTGTCCTTTTTTTTCCTCTGTCCTTTTTTTTCATCTGTCCGTTTTTTTCCTCTGTCCTTTTTTTTCATCTGTCCTTTTTTTTCATCTGTCCTTTTTTTCCTCTGTCCTTTTTTTTCATCTGTCCTTTTTTTTCCTGTCCTTTTTTTTCATCTGTCCTTTTTTTTTCCTGTGCCTTTTTTCCTCTGTCCCTGTTTTTTCCTCTGTCCCTGTTTTTTCCTTTGTCCTTTTTTTCCATCTGTCCTTTTTTTTCATCTGTCCGTTTTTTTCCTCTGTCCTTTTTTTTCATCTGTCCTTTTTTTTCCTCTGTCCTTTTTTTTCATCTGTCTTTTGTTTCCTCTGTCCTTTTTTTTAATCTGTCCTTTTTTTTCCTGTTTTTTTTTTCATCTGTCCTTTTTTTCCTGTACCTTTTTTCCCTCTGTCCCTTTTTTTTCCCTCTGTCCCTTTTTTTTCCTCTGTCCTTTTTTTTCATCTGTCCTTTTTTTTCATCTGTCCTTTTTTTTCATCTGTCCTTTTTTTTCGTCTGTCCCTTTTTTTTCCTCTGTCCTTTTTTTTCATCTGCCCTTTTTTTTCATCTGTCCTTTTTTTTCCTCTGTCCTTTTTTTTCATCTGTCCCTTTTTTTCATCTGTCCTTTTTTTTCCTCTGTCCTTTTTTTTCATCTGTCCTTTTTTTTCCTGTCCTTTTTTTTCATCTGTCCTTTTTTTTCCTCTGTCCCTTTTTTTTCCTCTGTCCTTTTTTTTCCTGTGCCTTTTTTCCCTCTGTCCCTTTTTTTTCCTCTGTCCTTTTTTTTCCTCTGTCCTTTTTTTTCCTCTGTCCTTTTTTTTTCATCCGTCCATTTTGTTCCTCTGTCCTTTTTTTTCATCTGTCCTTTTTTTTCCTCTGCCTTTTTTTTCCTGTCCTTTTTTTTCCTCTGTCTTTTTTTTTATCTGTCCTTTTTTTTCCTCTGTCCTTTTTTTTCATCTGTCCTTTTTTTTCTCTGCCTTTTTTTTCATCCGTCCTTTTTTTTCATCTGTCCTTTTTTTCATCTGTCCTTTTTTTTCCTCTGCCTTTTTTTCCCGTCCTTTTTTTTCCTCTGTCCTTTTTTTTTTCATCTGTCCTTTTTTTTCATCTGTCCTTTTTTTTCATCTGTCCCTTTTTTTCCTCTGTCCTTTTTTTCCTCTGTCCTTTTTTTTCCTGTCCTTTTTTTTCATCTGTCCTTTTTTTCCTCTGTCCCTTTTTTTTCCTCTGCTTTTTTTTCCTCTGTCCTTTTTTTCCTCTGTCCCTTTTTTTTCCTCTGTCCCTTTTTTTCCTCTGCCCTTTTTTTTCATCTGTCCTTTTTTTTCCTCTGTCCTTTTTTTTCTGTCCTTTTTTTTTGTCCTTTTTTTTCATCCGTCCTTTTTTTTCATCTGTCCTTTTTTTTCATCTGTCCTTTTTTTTCATCCGTCCTTTTTTTTTCCTCTATCCTTTTTTTTCCTGTCCTTTTTTTTCATCTGTCATTTTTTCCCCTCTGTCCGTTTTTTCCCCTCTGTCCCTTTTTTGTTCCTCTGCCTTTTTTTTCCTGTCCTTTTTTTCCTCTGTCCTTTTTTTTCATCTGTCCTTTTTTCTCCTGTCTTTTTCTCCTCTCCTCTGCTCTATGGTTTCCCTCTTGTAAATCTTTCGCAGTAAAACACTCAACTAGCCACAAACAACTATCATCAATTTCCCTTACTCTCTATCTGTGCATGAATCTAAGCGAAAATTCCATGAGCAAAGTTTTTTTTTTCCAAGAGCTGCTCCTTTTTTTTCATCTGTCCTTTTTTTTCATCTGTCCGTTTTTTTCCTCTGTCCTTTTTTTCATCTGTCCTTTTTTTTCATCTGTCCTTTTTTTACCTGTGCCTTTTTTTCATGTCCTTTTTTTTCATCTGTCCTTTTTTTTCCTCTGCCTTTTTTTTCCTGTCCTTTTTTCTCCTCTGTCCTTTTTTTTTCATCTGTCCTTTTTTTTGATCTGTCCTTTTTTTTCATCTGTCCTTTTTTTCCTCTGTCCTTTTTTTTCATCTGTCCTTTTTTTTCCTGTCCTTTTTTTTCATCTGTCCTTTTTTTTCCTGTGCCTTTTTTTCCTCTGTCCCTGTTTTTTCCTCTGTCCTTTTTTTCCTCTGTCCTTTTTTTTCATCTGTCCTTTTTTTTCATCTGTCCGTTTTTTTCCTCTGTCCTTTTTTTTCATCTGTCCTTTTTTTTCCTCTGTCCTTTTTTTTCATCTGTCTTTTGTTTCCTCTGTCCTTTTTTTTCATCTGTCCTTTTTTTTCCTGTTTTTTTTTTCATCTGTCCTTTTTTTCCTCTGCCTTTTTTCCCTCTGTCCCTTTTTTTTCCTCTGTCCTTTTTTTTCATCTGTCCTTTTTTTTCCTCTGTCCTTTTTTTTCATCTGTCCTTTTTTTTCATCTGTCCTTTTTTTTCATCTGTCCTTTTTTTTCATCTGTCCTTTTTTTTCCTCTGTCCCTTTTTTTTCCTCTGTCCTTTTTTTTCATCTGCCCTTTTTTTTCATCTGTCCTTTTTTTTCCTCTGTCCTTTTTTTTCATCTGTCCTTTTTTTTCCTGTCCTTTTTTTTCATCTGTCCTTTTTTTTCCTCTGTCCCTTTTTTTTCCTCTGTCCTTTTTTTTCCTCTGTCCTTTTTTTTCCTCTGTCCTTTTTTTTTTCATCCGTCCATTTTGTTCCTCTGTCCTTTTTTTTCATCTGTCCTTTTTTTTCCTCTGCCTTTTTTTCCTGTCCTTTTTTTTCCTCTGTCTTTTTTTTTATCTGTCCTTTTTTTTCCTCTGTCCTTTTTTTTCATCTGTCCTTTTTTTTCTCTGCCTTTTTTTTCATCCGTCCTTTTTTTCATCTGTCCTTTTTTTCATCTGTCCTTTTTTTTCCTCTGCCTTTTTTTTCCTGTCCTTTTTTTTCCTCTGTCCTTTTTTTTTCATCTGTCCTTTTTTTTCATCTGTCCTTTTTTTTCATCTGTCCCTTTTTTTCCTCTGTCCTTTTTTTCCTCTGTCCTTTTTTTTCCTGTCCTTTTTTTTCATCTGTCCTTTTTTTCCTCTGTCCCTTTTTTTTCCTCTGCCTTTTTTTTCCTCTGTCCTTTTTTTCCTCTGTCCCTTTTTTTTCCTCTGTCCCTTTTTTTCCTCTGCCCTTTTTTTTCATCTGTCCTTTTTTTTCCTCTGTCCTTTTTTTTCTGTCCTTTTCTTTTGTCCTTTTTTTTCATCCGTCCTTTTTTTTCATCTGTCCTTTTTTTTCATCTGTCCTTTTTTTTCATCCGTCCTTTTTTTTTCCTCTATCCTTTTTTTTCCTGTCCTTTTTTTTCATCTGTCCTTTTTTCCCCTCTGTCCGTTTTTTCCCCTCTGTCCCTTTTTTTCCTCCGTCCCTTTTTTGTTCCTCTGCCTTTTTTTTCCTGTCTTTTTTTTCTTCTGTCCTTTTTTTTCATCTGTCCTTTTTTCTCCTGTCTTTTTCTCCTCTCCTCTGCTCTATGGTTTCCCTCTTGTAAATCTTTCGCAGTAAAACACTCAACTAGCCACAAACAACTATCATCAATTTCCCTTACTCTCTATCTGTGCATGAATCTAAGCGAAAATTCCATGAGCAAAGTTTTTTTTTCCAAGAGCTGCTCCTTTTTTTGTATCTGTCCTTTTTTTTCATCTGTCCGTTTTTTTCCTCTGTCCTTTTTTTCATCTGTCCTTTTTTTTCATCTGTCCTTTTTTTACCTGTGCCTTTTTTTCATGTCCTTTTTTTTCATCTGTCCTTTTTTTTCCTCTGCCTTTTTTTTCCTGTCCTTTTTTTTCCTCTGTCCTTTTTTTTTCCTGTCCTTTTTTTCATCTGTCCTTTTTTTCCCCCTGTCCCTTTTTTTTCCTCTGTCCTTTTTTTTCCTCTGTCCTTTTTTCCTCTGTCCTTTTTTTTCATCTGTCCTTTTTTTTCCTCTGTCCTTTTTTTTCATCTGTCCTTTTTTTTTCATCTGTCCTTTTTTTCCTCTGTCCTTTTTTTTCATCTGTCCTTTTTTTTCCTGTCCTTTTTTTTCATCTGTCCTTTTTTTTCCTGTGCCTTTTTTTTCCTCTGTCCCTGTTTTTTCCTCTGTCCTTTTTTTCCTCTGTCCTTTTTTTTCATCTGTCCTTTTTTTTCATCTGTCCGTTTTTTTCCTCTGTCCTTTTTTTTCATCTGTCCTTTTTTTTCCTCTGTCCTTTTTTTTCATCTGTCTTTTGTTTCCTCTGTCCTTTTTTTTCATCTGTCCTTTTTTTTCCTGTTTTTTTTTTTCATCTGTTCTTTTTTTTCCTGTACCTTTTTTCCCTCTGTCCCTTTTTTTTCCTCTGTCCTTTTTTTTCCTCTGTCCTTTTTTTTCCCCTGTCTTTTTTTTTCATCTGTCCTTTTTTTTCCTCTGTCCTTTTTTTTCATCTGTCCTTTTTTTTCATCTGTCCTTTTTTTTCCTCTGTCCCTTTTTTTTCCTCTGTCCTTTTTTTTCATCTGCCCTTTTTTTTCATCTGTCCTTTTTTTTCCTCTGTCCTTTTTTTTCATCTGTCCCTTTTTTTCATCTGTCCTTTTTTTTCCTCTGTCCTTTTTTTTCATCTGTCCTTTTTTTTCATCTGTCCTTTTTTTTCATCTGTCCTTTTTTTTCCTCTGTCCCTTTTTTTTCCTCTGTCCTTTTTTTTCCTGTGCCTTTTTTCCCTCTGTCCCTTTTTTTTCCTCTGTCCCTTTTTTTCCTCTGTCCTTTTTTTTCCTCTGTCCTTTTTTTTTTCATCTGTCCGTTTTTTTCCTCTGTCCTTTTTTTTCATCTGTCCTTTTTTTTCCTCTGTCCTTTTTTTTCATCTGTCCTTTTTTTTCATCTGTCCTTTTTTTCCTCTGTCCTTTTTTTTCATCTGTCCTTTTTTTTCTTCTGTCCTTTTTCATCTGTCCTTTTTTTCCTTCGTCCTTTTTTTTTCATCTGTCCTTTTTTTTCCTGTCCTTTTTTTTCATCTGTCCTTTTTTTCCTCTGTCCTTTTTTTCATCTGTCCTTTTTTTTCCTCTGTCCTTTTTTTCCTCTGTCCTTTTTTTCCTCTGTCCTTTTTTTTTCCTCTGTCCTTTTTTTCCTCTGTCCTTTTTTTTCATATGTCCTTTGTTTCATCTGTCCTTTTTTTTCATCTGTCCTTTTTTATCCTCTGTCCTTTTTTTCATCTGTCCTTTTTTCCTGTGCCTTTTTTTCCTGTGCCTTTTTTTCATCTGTCCTTTTTTTTATCTGTCCTTTTTTTTCATCTGTTTTTTTTTTCATCGGTCCTTTTTTTTCATCTGTCCTTTTTTTTTCCTCTGCCTTTTTATTCCTGTCCTTTTTTTCCTCTGCCTTTTTTTCCTGTCCTTTTTTTTCATCCGTCCATTTTGTTCCTCTGTCCTTTTTTTTCATCTGTCCTTTTTTTTCCTCTGCCTTTTTTTTCCTGTCCTTTTTTTTCCTCTGTCTTTTTTTTTTATCTGTCCTTTTTTTTCCTCTGTCCTTTTTTTTCTCTGCCTTTTTTTTCATCCGTCCTTTTTTTTCATCTGTCCTTTTTTTCATCTGTCCTTTTTTTTCCTCTGCCTTTTTTTTCCTGTCCTTTTTTCTCCTCTGTCCTTTTTTTTTCATCTGTCCTTTTTTTTCATCTGTCCTTTTTTTTCATCTGTCCCTTTTTTTCCTCTGTCCTTTTTTTCCTCTGTCCTTTTTTTTCCTGTCCTTTTTTTTCATCTGTCCTTTTTTTCCTCTGTCCCTTTTTTTCCTCTGCCTTTCTTTTCCTCTGTCCTTTTTTTCCTCTGTCCCTTTTTTTTCCTCTGTCCCTTTTTTTCCTCTGCCCTTTTTTTTCATCTGTCCTTTTTTTTCCTCTGTCCTTTTTTTTCTGTCCTTTTTTTCTGTCCTTTTTTTTCATCCGTCCTTTTTTTTCATCTGTCCTTTTTTTTCATCTGTCCTTTTTTTTTTCATCTGTCCTTTTTTTTCATCCGTCCTTTTTTTTTCCTCTATCCTTTTTTTTCCTGTCCTTTTTTTTTCATCCGTCCTTTTTTCCCCTCTGTCCGTTTTTTCCCCTCTGTCCCTTTTTTTCCTCTGTCCCTTTTTTTGTTCCTCTACCTTTTTTTCCGGTCCTTTTTTTCCTCTGTCCTTTTTTTTCATCTGTCCTTTTTTCTCCTGTCTTTTTCTCCTCTCCTCTGCTCTATGGTTTCCCTCTTGTAAATCTTTCGCAGTAATCACTCAACTAGCCACAAACAACTATCATCAATTTCCCTTACTCTCTATCTGTGCATGAATCTAAGCGAAAATTCCATGAGCAAAGTTTTTTTTTTTTCCAAGAGCTGCTCGCCTTAAGAACACAATACCACGGAGATACTTCCCGGCTTACTATGACATGGTCGTTTCTAAGTCCAAAGTGAACAGTTTCTAGAAGAGCCATCCTCTAAAATATATTCGTTAATTTCTATTACGATAACCAATAACCATTGAGTGGCCTTCAGGCCTTGATGTGTGGCGACTATATAAAGTAAAAAAAAGGAGGAAGAGATCGGCGGTAAATGCAATAACCCAGGGGTGGCAGCAGTACTCCATGCATACGCGAATGGTGACTTTGTAGAGGTATAGGATACTCTCAAGTGGGAGTAATTTTCTAGCACGGTTAAGAGAGCTTGCCTTCTTTGCAACCGTCATATATTGGTTTCATCTCATGTTGCCTGCGAATGGTAAGACGAGGAATTTGAACGACGTGTACTAGTGTAGTTTTATTTGTAATGGCTATCAATGATTGAGAATGATTTTTTCTTTTTTTGGGGGGGGGGGTATTGTAAAAGGGAAGAAGTTTAGTCTAAGTAGCATTAAATGTTGTCTTCCATTTACGACCCATTCCACTATAGTTAGGACGAAGAAAATATTCGACAATTCGTGGATAAATACGTCACTGACAGTAAGTAATTAGGATCCATGTATTTACGTATTCTTTTTGTTAGACAAAAAAAAAATTAGAAATTGCGTTACTTTGTTTTAAAAAAATGCAATTTTTTTAATGTTATGCTAATGCTTTTAAATTTATTAAAAAAAAACGTATTGCCGCTTTGCAAGCTGTTTCCTACGCAGAAGAGACGCTGTACGTCTATTCCTGATCTATCTTTTTTTTTTCTGTGTTTTTTTTTTTCGTATTTTTTTATTTCGTTTTTTTCCGTGTTTTTCCGGGGTTTTTTTTTCGCTTTTTTTTCGTTCTTTTTTTTTCCTTTTTTTTTCGTTTTTTTTTCGTTTTTTTTATTTTTTTCGTAATTTTTTTTTTTTCGTTTTTTTTTCGTTTTTTTTTTTCGTTTTTTTTTTTTTCCTTTTTTTTTTCCGTGTTTTTCCGTTTTTTGCCCGTAATTATTTTTCGTTTTTGTTTTTCGGTTTTTTTATCGTTTCTTTTTCGTTTTTTTTTTTTCATTTCTTTTTCGTTTTCTTCTTTTTTTTTTTTTTTTCGTTTTTTCGTTTTTTTTTCCATGTTTTTCTTTTCGTCATTTTTTTTTTTCGTTTTTTTTTTTCCAATTTTTTTTTCTATGGTAAATGCTCAACTTCAATCTATTTCCCAAATACAGAGCATTCACACGAAACACCTCTAGCTACAGCCACTATCAACAATTTTCCCTACTCTCTATCTATGACTAAATCTAAACGCAAATTCCATGAACAAAGTTTCTTTTCTAGTAATGCCCGCCCGTGGAACTCTGTATCGCTAGCCTGGTTTTCAGTTGACTACAATGTAGTCGTCTTCAAGATCAAACAAGTTCTTGTTAGGCCGTTTTCTAAAATAAGAAAAATCTAACCAATGTCCATAATTACCAAATCATCACGGTGTTGTCTTACCGACCACCTTACACTTGTTAACCCTTATTTTTTTTTAATGAAATTACTGAGTAGTGAATCCCACGTAAAAAAAAACTTTAAAAAATTCCTTTAGACTCAGTTATCCACATCGTTAATTCTACTGCTTTATTAACGTAAATTCTGTCTGATCATGTTTTGTTAACCAATCGCGTTTCTATTTGCGTAGCAAAAGACGGACTAAAAAGAACATAATGATCTTTTAACAGTCGTTAGATTACGTGAGATTTGAAATCTGGTGTTGACTCTGCCTTAGTAATGTGTACTCTGCCTATTCCTCTTAACATGCTTATAATACAGTTCTACCTGGTTTTGAGAACCATTTTATAAATACATCTAGAAAACAAAACATGCGTGTTATATATATATATATATATATATATATATATATATATATATATATATATTTAAATAAGGGGGTAGTCACCAACAATGTGTATTTTTTAACATTATTTTGTTATTCCGTGTTTTTGGTTTTTCATTGAGAATTATGTTTAGATCATTGTAATAATGTTTTTAAATCATTGAAATCGTTTTTAACGCGTTTCAGACGTTCTGTGAAGCGTCCTCTTTAGAAATTATTTTCAAATGTGTTGGAGATATATATACTAGACTACCCGTGACCCGTTGGGTCAGTATGTTATATTGGCTATGAAATTCATGTCATGCGACGTAAAGAAAATAGCTTTTTTTTTTTTACATAACACAAACCTTTCTATGAAAGTATATTAAAATGAAAAAAGAATATAGATATATTTCTATGAGTTGTTCTGTTTATTATAATTGATTATTTTTTTTTAATTAGTTACTGAATAATAAGTGGTTGGCCATACATGTTAAATAATAATTCCGAAATAATAACGTTAATATTTCAGTGCGCAATTTATGCGCGCATACGCAACCGGATGTCGTAAACCAGAAAGTGGGTTACATACATCGTTACAAGGTCATTTGAATTTTATAATATATATATATATATATATATATATATATATATATATATATATATATATATATATATATATACTAGTATTTCAGCCCGGCGTTGCCCGGGTGTTTGGAGATGTATGTTGAGCTAAAAAAAAAACGGTCAATTATTTTAACTATGACCACTATTGTGACATATATGACATGACGTTCCCTATAACCTTATAAAAGGCCGGATGGATATTTTTTTAGATTTCACACAAATGTATTTTATATGACAAGGGGTGTTCTTAAATAGGTTTTGTATCGGAATGCTTCAGATAAGAAAATAAAATCAGATTAAAGAAAGAACATATTATGAAAAAAATAATATCCTTATACAGCCTAACATCACAAATGCATTTATATAGTTTTATCACCGCACAAGCAGAAGGTTGATAGGATAGTGACGCGCTCTAAATGAATGTTTGTTTAGAGCACAATGGAAGAATGATACTTGAATTTTGCATTTTAATTCAAGCCATTATATAAAAATAGCTTAATAAATTCAACAGTAGGTTCTCTACAGTGCAATTTAGACTGCAATGTATTTTAAACTAATTCACTGCAAGGAAGCATGCGAAGCTTCACCCTTGGTGTACCGTGGTGGACTCCCAGGTTAGAGCAGGATATTTGTTGATTCGATTTTAAAATTGTCAATTTCACCGATTTCGAAATATTGTAAGTGTGGTACATTCGTTAGTCTTAATTCAATTCCGAACAACGCCGGATCTCCCTGCTAGTACTGCTGTATTATATATATATATATATATATATATATATATATATATATATATATAATTTGTTTTTGCTTTTGCGATACGTTTTGAATGAATTCAATTTATTTACGAAAGTGCATTGTTTAGCTAAATTCGAGTTGGGAATAATTTTCCTTTTAACCAACTTGGTACCCCAACATGGGGACCGGCATACATATTGTTTTTAAAATATAATTATCCACTGACACGTGTTCCGTCGTCTACGACTCATCAGAGTGGCTGAATCCAGCGAGATTCGAAATCGGGACCCTGATATTTTAAACACAAATATATATATATATATATATATATATATATATATATATATATATATATATATATATATATATATATATATATATAGTTCAGCCCGGCGTTGCTCGGGTGTTTGGAGGCTTCGTTGAGCAAAAAAAAAAAAAAGCGGTCAAATTTTTTAACTTTGACCCCTATTATGACTCCTTAACATTTATTGTTTGGGGCTCAAATCAAATTCTTAAGTTAGATCCATGTCCAAAGAGCCTATATCTAAAATTTCAAGTGTTTAGGCCCAAAATTGGCGGAGGAGTTTGGTAGAGTTCTCAAAGGTCAAATCGTTGAACTTTGACCCCTTAACAGCAAAATCTCTGGCCGAAAACGGATTACAAAGATTTTCCCAAATCTCAATACCCTGTATATAAAATTTCGAGTATGTAGACTGAAAATTGACAATTATTGCGTAGGGAAATGTACACACACAGATACACAGACACAGACACATTCACTTATATATATATATATATATATATATATATATATATATATATATATATATATATATATATATATATATTAGTAGTGTGTGTGTATTTATGTCTGTGCGTATATTATAAGATTGTATCTCGATTGAGCATTCCCCATGGCCCTATGTATATTCAACCGAGATAACTTGTAGAAAATGTGTTATCCCGCTGCTTTCTCATGTTCAAACGATTCCCGAGATAACGCCACTAATAGACACGGGTAATACATTTCAAGATAAGAACGGTCTCACTCGCTAACGATTATCACTCTTGGAGAACTAAAGAACAGCACAAAAGACTGTTTAATGCCACAAGGCCGTCGGGTCAGGAACACCCACTCAACAAACGATATATATTTTTCTTTTATTGCCAGTTAGGCGCAAAGTTGCGTTAAATTGGGGTGAATGCAGCATCTTTTGTTTGAGTTCATCCTCATCAGTTTCGGTATTTTTGGTGGTGGACGGGGGGGGGCTGATTACTTGAATTAGTATTTTTTTTTTAATGATTTTTATATGCTTTTTCCCTCCAAAAAAAAGGCATATTTTCGCTTGGAATGCAAGGGCTACTATTTGGGATCGTGTCTAAGTGGGGATTGTGGGGAGTTGAGCAGCGAGATGTCTGTTCGCATTTAAATTTCAGTAGGTTACGTTTCTATTTTTTTTTTTTTTTAGATTGGTTATTCGTATTATTTGGATTCATACGACTACTGTTCTCATCTCGAGTATCATTCTAAGAGTGTCATTTTAAAGAAGGTCGGAGATTACATCATTGACCGAAACGTTGTGACATTGAAACTCAAAATAAGAACAGTAGTTCGATGAATTCAGCAGGTTAGTACAGTCAGGGAAGGAATTTCAAAGTCTAGCAGTCCGAGGAAAGAAACTGTTAGAGAGGGAAGGCTTCCAAGTATTTAGAGATCTCAACAGTGAAGAGGTGGGATTTTGCTGCTTTAGTCGGATGTTTCATGTACGTAGAGGGGGCACAAGTGTTATGAGTTAATCAGAGCACATTTCATTAGAGTATTTGTGAATCGGGCACAGATATGCGACAGTGCGGCGATGGGGCAGAGGTTGGAGCTTGACTGCCAATGCGAGACCTATAAGATTTTAGACTTTTTTTTTTACTCTGTCTGAGAGCAAGAGACTATATTGGTTAACGCAGCAGCCCCGATATAGCAATAATACTCAATTCATTGGCGAATTGTGGCTTTATAATGATATAGGATGCTCTCTAGTGTAACTAATTTTATAGCACATTAGAGGGATCCATCTTCTTTGCAGCGGACTTGGCAATGTCCTCAATGCATTTGTTCCAATTCATTGTGCCCGAGATTGTTAAGATGAGGAGTTTTAACGGTGAGTTCTCAGGTCTTGTTTGCCATAGCAATCAGTGGCCATAGCAATCAGTGGCCATAGCAATCGGTTGCCATAGCAATCAGTGGCCATAGCAATCGGTGGCCATAGCAATCAGTGGCCATAGCAATCAGTGGCCATAGCAATCGGTGGCCATAGCAATCAGTAGCCATAGCAATCGGTGGCCATAGCAATCAGTGGCCATAGCAATCAGTGGCCATAACAATCAGTGGCCATAGCAATCGGTGGCCATAGCAATCGGTGGCCATAGTAATCGGTGGCCATAGCAATCGGTGGCCATAGTAATCAGTGGCCATAGCAATCGGTGGCCATAGTAATCGGTGGCCATAGCAATCGGTGGCCATAGTAATCAGTGGCCATAGCAATCAGTGGCCATAGCAATCAGTGGCCATAGCAATCGATGGCCATAGCAATCGATGGCCATAGCAATCGGTGGCCATAGCAATCGATGGCCATAGCAATCGGTGGCCATAGCAATCGATGGCCATAGCAATCGGTGGCCATAGCAATCAGTAGCCATAGCAATCGGTGGTGTAGAAGGATAAATGAAAGAAGCCAAGTCTTAGCATAATGTGTTACTATCGATTTACGGCTTCTTGGCTACAAGCAAATTGCAACGTGTTCCTAATTTCTTGCATTAAAATTTTATCTCATAATAAATAAATAATGCAAAGTGTAGTATCTGTTTTAATACTACGCTTTATTTTTTCCTATCTGTAGTTAGTTTGGACTGAGACAATTTGCATTTTTGTTTCGGTCCAAATAGCCAGTTTTGAGGTAGTAGGATTTTTCTTTTTGTATTACCTACAATTTTGGTGGCGAAAAGCCTCCTCAAGGCCTCAGTGCTCTCCGCACTTTTCCCGTGGATGTCTGATAAGTTCTCTCCCTCCTTTGTCCTCTAGGACGCTTCACGTCTCTTTGATGCGATGCCATCCGATGTAGACGTCATTAGTTTGTAGGAGAGGTAGAGGGCGTTGTCACCTTTTTTTTTTTATTATTACAATTTTGTAGTTTACGTTTTCTTGTTTTGGGCTCAAATCAAATTAAAAAGGATTACCCATGTTCAAGTAACCTACATCTAAAATTTCAATTTTGTTTTGCCCAAAATTATCAGAGGAGTTTGGTAGAGTTTTCAAAGGTCAAATCGTTGAACTTTGACCCCTTGACAGCCAAATTTCTGGTCAAAAACTGATTAAAAAGATTTCTCAAAATCTCAATACCTCTTATGTCAAGTCTCTAGTCTGTAGCCTGAAAATTGACAGAGTAGTTTAGTAGAGAAATGTACAGACACACACACACAATTTCACTTTTATAGATATATAGATTATGCCATCCGGTCTCTTTACTCGAATGAGTTTAACACCCAAGGAGTTCTAATCGTTGATCGCTGTTTCAATTCACTATACAACCAAGCAACAGCCGTTTACCATTGAGTTCACATTAAGAGCTGTCTCTGGCATTTGAGTGACAATAACTCCAACTCAAGGTTCCAACATTCTGCATGGTTTTCCCGTAAAGGTCTGGATTATTATCACTTCTTCCTCGGTTTTTCAATCCTTCTGGACCTACCACGACCACTTTTTCAGAGGGTATTGTTGGGATATGTTCTACAGAAAAGAATGAACTCTTTGGAGATGACTGATTATTCGTATTTAGATTCTTCGAACTACTGTTCTCATCTTGAGTGTTATTTTCACAATGTTTCATAATGGTTCAGTGGATAAGGTACTTGTTAAAACCATGTTTTAGGTTACATTATTCTGGAGGTTGAAGGTTCGATTCTCAAAGCGGGCGATACTAAAAAAAAAAATAATAATAATGATAATCGCGAATTACTTCTGACTTTTACCAAGACATGGGGATTGAATAAAAATGTTCCGTTCGAAGTTTCGTGCAGATTCCCGAGTTCGACAGAAAGATTCCAGAGTTCGACAAGATATATTTCGTCGGAGGTTACATTGGCCGAAACGTTGTGAAAATAACACTCAGGCTGAGAACAGTAATTCGAAAACTCCAAATAATACGGATGTCTTTAATTACAATTTTTCGTAGTTTTTATTCCAGGTGTTTTTTTCCGAAACAGTTCCTATAATTATTGGCATCATTCTGATTTTCTTGTTCGACTTTTCGTCGTTGTTATCATATTCGATGTACGTGCGTACGGGGATTGCTTTAGTGATGTTTGTAGTCGAAATATGAGGAAGACGAATGAGACTATTGAGGCCCAAGTTATACTTGCAGTATCATTTGCGTCTGTGGAAAGGAATACCTTAAGTTGAGACATCTGCAGACTCTCCCCCCATATAGGAGAGAGAGAGAGAGAGAGGGGGGGAGAGAGAGAGAGAGAGAAAGAGATCATAATGATAAACATTGTCAAATGCCAAAAGCTTAATTTATTGACAAAAAATATCAGATAGTTGCAGTTGGTGATTTAAACTTACCAAAAAAAAAATGCAACCCAAGAAGGGAAGCATATGTACTAATAAATATATATATATATATATATATATATATATATATATATATATATATATATATATATATATATATATATATATGAGCAAACAGTTAATAAACTATGTTAAAAAAACACTTTCAAATGAGTTAAAAACATATTTAATCTGAAAAGGAAACACTAGATAAATGGATAGTCCTTAATCCACGGAGTTTCGAAGAAATACTCTCCTTCTCATCAGAGGGTAGGAATTAGCAAAATGCGGGATCGGATTTTGCATGCAGAAGTATTTGATGAAACAACAAGTAAGTCAAAGATCTTACTTGAAAACAAAATAAGTTAAGCAGAGGGAATATGGTAAAGAAAAAGGTGATTACACATGAATGGATAGTCTGGTGGAAGATAAAAAATCCAGTGACGGTAAAATCCAAATGTAAAACTTCAAGAAAGTTAAAAGAATTTCCATTTGTACAAGTAAAATCCAAAGACATCCCGTAATTGGAAGAAGATGGTCCATAATAATCCAAAGGCAGAAATTCATGGAATAATTCACAAAAAAGTGTACAAGGAAAAAAAATAATATTAATAAAAGAAAAATAAGATGTGCTTTTCACTCTACTTCCGAGACATAAATAAAAAAGATATAACTAGATTGATAAAACCCGTCGAATGAACCTTGATATTTTTACAGACGTTCCATCTTCAGGGCTATAAAACCAAACAGAATTTGCATACTGTACTCAATAATGAAGGGCTGTGATTTTATTGCCTGTGTCGGGGATATGCACATCGAGGGGGCACAAATGAAACTAGTTCATCAGAACACATTCCATTAAAATACGTGTAAAACAGTCACAGTGATGTAACATTGCGGTGATAGGACAGGAGTTGGAGCTTAGTTGACAGTGGGACCTATTAGGTTGAAGACTCTTTTTTTTTTATCCTATCCAAGAGAGGGGGGGAGAAAGAGAGAGACTAGTGGTAGATGCATCAGCCCAGATGTGGCAACAATACTCCATGCATGGCCGAATAGTGGCCTTGTAGAGATACAGGATCCTCTTAGGTGTGAGTAGTCTTCTAGCACGATAGCGGGAAACCACCTTCTTTGCAGCAGCCTTCGCAATGTTCTCAATGTATTTGTTCCAGTCCATATTTCTTGTGAATTTTGAACGGAACCTTTCTTTTTCCCCAGTACCTTGGGGTACTTTAAGCGAGAAAATCGCGAGAAAAATTCCTCTTCTGTCCACTCATTCTTAAAGATTTTTTCAAGGTTTTTAGTTCTCTCCCACTGCAAGTAGGCCGATACTAGGGTCGGCAAATCGGGTTCGTGAAATCAGCGCCCTTGAAGGTGTACTATGAGCTGCAAAAAGTGCCTGTGCCGCCTTGTCGGCATTTCCTGGTAAAGGTGCATCAGACGATTAACAATAAACTAACCCCTTCTCAAAAAGAGAAGTCAAGGCCTCTAAGGTTGAACCTCCTAGAACTGCATAGAACTAAACTACCGCCGCAAAATCAATAGGGACCGGATCATTACAGGAATGGTCTAATCGCTGTTGATTGGGGGGGGGGGTAGAGGAGATAAAAATTTCAATGTCTTGAAGTATTTTGAAAGTGAGCCGTCAATGTTAACGTAGGTTATCGCTCCGTATCAACACTCTACAATCGAAATGTATACGACAAGTATCTGTGAGTGGTGAGAAAAAAAGCCACCATCGACTAGCAAAAAAAAAAAAAAAAAAAAAAAAAAAAACGAAAGCGGGTTGAAAAACGGGTCAAGGCAGTAGTTTCTCACCCCTTCATACACATCGCCCTTTCCCATTGATGAAAAAAAAAAATTAATGAATGACGTCAGTGCGTTAGATAAGTTCAAGTTTACAAAAGTAAAAAAAAAAAAAATCCACAATGCTAGACCATTACTTACACCAGAGTGTACATCACAAAGCCACCATTCACCCATGTATGGAGTGTTGCTGCCACATCTAGGCTGGTGCATTTACCACTAGTCTCTCCATGTTAGATAGGATCCCAAAAACACAAGTCTAAAACCCAATAAATTCAGCACTATCGGCCAAGCACTAACCCCTGTCACATCGCCGCAGTGTTACATCCCTATGCCCATTTTATAATAAAAGGTTAGTGCAAAAATAATGTCGTTTTTTTTGCGTTCAACTAATAATATATATCACTTATCCTCTCACCGTTTTTATGACTCCCACCCAGGTTGCATTAAAACTTGATAAACGAAATAGGAAAATGTATTTGGTGGAAATATCACTTTCGACGGTAATTCTTGGCCTGAAGACGTAATCCCCCAACGTGGGTGATTACAGAAACATGTATGCACATATGTAGCCATTAATGTTTGTATAAATAAAATTTATATATATATATATATATATATATATATATATATATATATATATATATATATATATAAACGTTATACTTTAATGGAACGTGTTCTGATGAATTTAGAGCCCTTTGCCCCCCTCCACGTACATACTCCCGACTAGCCCGGTAAACAGTAAAAATCCCACCTCTTCACCGTTGAGATCTCTAGATGCCGGAATGTCTTCTAGTTTCTTCCTTTCGGAATGCTATACTTTGGAAATCCCTTCCTATTTTCATGCTAACGGACAGAACTTAAAATGTAATGTAAACAAACATCTCGCAGCTCAACTCTCCACAGTGCCTTGATAGATATGATTTACAAATTTCAAATTCTACGTCTAACTGGTGCTACCAGATCAGGCTGTCTGAAGATATTGGCTCCCTGAGACGGAATGAACCTAACATGGATGCATCTTTGTTTTTCTACTTCCTTTTGCAAAACTTTATTATGTTCTGCAAAAACAAAAACTAAAACAAAAACTCAACTTTTCCCCACTTTTTTCCTTCTTCCCATTTCCCCTTTCTCTTTCTATCTCCCCCACTTCCTGACTGGTTTCCTAACTTAAAAATGTACCAAACATTAATACGGTAATCTTATTCCCTCTCCCATTGCAAAACTCATTCATGTTGCAGGGCAGAGAACAAAACAAAAACAAAAAACCGATAAAATCCACTATAAAACAACAAAATCAAACACTACAAACCAGCGATTGAAGATACAAAGAGCTTGGGCAATAAAAAAACCTTCTACAAAATAACTGGATGCAACATGAATACTATTTCCAAAATAACTGGATTCGACATTAAATAACCCGTAAAGGGTTGATGTGCCGTAAAACAATCAAACCAAACGTACGTCCAAACGACAATACGCTTTGCTTAGAGTGAAAGGGTAAAACTAATCGAAAATGTCTACAATTGGCATGTTTTGATCAACATAAACGACTTCGATGAAATGCGTGTTATACAAAACAACAATAACACCAAAAAGTTTAAAAAAAAAAAAAAAAAAAATCATTACGTCATTAATCTCGTTCGCCGAGGTTAACGGTTTCTCAGATAAATCATCTGGTTGGTTTCGAAAGAATGTTACGTTTTCAATCTCTAATTACATGTCATTTATTTATTTATTTATTTATTTATTTATTTATTTAATGAGGAATGATCATTTTTTATTATTTGGAATCTTCGGACTACAGATCTCATCTTGAGTGTTATTTTCACAACGTTTCGGTGGATACAACCTTCGACTTTCTTTAAGTATATTTGTCAAACTCAAAGATTTGCATGGAATTTCGAATGGAACCTTTTTATTTAATCCACGAGGGTAGCATGCTCTGGATAATCAAACATGGCCCAATAAAACTTAAATATATTCCGAAATCAGAGTTTTACATAATAGCGGGTTTTACATTTATCCAATTTTGATCTTAAAAAAAAAAATCCATTACGTCAGAAATCTTGTTCCCCGAGATTAATGTTTTCCTCGATAAATCATCCGGTTGATTTCAAAGGAAGATATCGTTTGCATACTGATGGAATTTTTTTTTTAAACTTTACCTACATTGTCCGCCATGAGTAAATATCATTCTTTTTTTTTTTTTTTTTTTTTTTTTATTTATTTTTTTTTTTTTATTTGGCTTATTCTAAATACTTTCCTATTTTGAGTGTTATTTTCTCACGGTTTCAATGGATGTAATTTTCGACCTTCTTCGGGTTTGTCTTTTTGAAATCCGCATGGAATTTCGAATGGAGCCCTTTAATATACGGGGGTAGCATGCTCTCGTTTCGTCAGCCATGGCCCAACAGCACTCATATACGTATATGAATAGACTTTTGGGCAGTTAAAAACTGGCGAAATGTGTAGCCTATTTAATTAGAATGAGTGTTTCATGTCAAATTGATTGTTG
>NC_136516.1:16502191-16584691 GCF_053919585.1 Euprymna scolopes
ATATATTTGCATGTATGTGTTTGTATGTATACTCATATACGTGTTAAATATATATATATATATATATATATATATATACACACACGTTAAATATATATATATATATATACACATGTATGTGTTGTTCGTGTAACATTTTACCAACAATTACGAACATAACCCGTTTCTTCTGTAACACGCATATATATATATATATATATATATATATATATATATATATATATATATATATATTTCTGTGTATTGTGAAGGATATCTTATACGAGTAAACGGGTAGGTTATCGTTCTAAAAACAGAAATCCCAAGTGCACCCCAGACGAAAAGAAGTGACAATGAAATCAAAACCTGAAAAAAAGAGGTCGAATAATAAAATACGATCGGTCGACTTACCTTAACTATAATATCACTGATAATCTAATTTAAAAATGTCCCTATAATATTGGCAGAGCGGTTTCGATCCCGGTGCATTCTAGCTATACAAGAAAAACTGTATAAACTGTGACGTCTATGTCTGTCGATAGTGAAAGTAGGCCACACGTTTCTGTTTTATTTTTATAACGCTTATGAGAAAAATATGTATGGAAGCCGTAATTTATACGTATTATTTGCAGTTTTCGGATTCCTGTTCTCATATTGGGTATTATTCGTACAACGTTTCGGACGATGTAACCTTCGAGTTTCTTAAAGTGCATCTTGTCGAACTCTGGAATCTGCACAAAATTTCAAGCAAAACATTTTATTTAATCCAGAGAAATTACATCAACCGCAACGCTGTGAAAATATAAAAAATAGTGACATTTTTTTTTTTCATCTAATTTACGCACAGCTGTTGGTACACGTTACAGAAACATGTACATCAAAATAAGTCAGTTTACTCGTCATAGTATCGAAACATTGTATAATTTTTTTTTGGGGGGGCAATGTTATTTTGTTTCTCAGTTGAATAGTAATAGTAATAGTAAACATTTCTCAGTCAAAAATATCTTCTTTTTCATACTGTTAGAAATATCTTTTTCATACTGTCGAAAATATCTTTTCGTGCTGTCCAAAATATTTTTATAATATGAAAATATCTATATTTCTCTAAGTCTATTTTATATTTTAAAAATATTTTATGGATGGGAAAATTCCATATCCTCAACACTCAAGAACGGTAATCCGAATAAGCATTATCAAACACTGACAAGATCTGCGGAAATTCCAAGAAAACAGAGAAATATATTTTACTAACAAATGTTTTGATAAATAAATTTTCTGGATAGCGCAAAAAAAAGGATTTTTTTTTTCGCAGAAAAACCAATAACACACAGCAAAATATAATTTTCTTTTTTAGATTTCTATGCAAATAGTCTATTTATTTTAAGTATACAACTGGCATAAATTAGATAAATTGATAAATATTAACAAATCCTCAGAAAATAATATTGTGCTACATAGTTCAATGCAAATAAAATCACATTCTAAGAGAACCATCTTTAATTTACTCTTTCAATACCTCATTGCAGAATATGTTTTTCCCTAGTTTCTTTCGAATGTTTGCCTTTTTACGTAACGTGTATATATATATATATATATATATATATATATATATATATACACGTTACGTGTGTGTGTGTGTGTGTGTGTGTGTGTGTGTGTGTGCATTATTAAATTCAACGGAGACACTTTGTTTCATGCTTCTTCTTTTTTCTTTTTTTTTAAATTTTTCGATTTTCCGTATAATTTTTTTTATATCAAAATCAAAAATATTAATAAAAAAAAAAGTTCCATAATTGTTGCTATTACGAGCGCTTTCGATTCATCCACGAAATTAAGCATCGATGGCATGAACACTTTCATGATCTTTTTCATAACCCATATTGTCAACGAAGACCTTTCTTAGATTGGAGGGGGGTAGTTATGTTCTTTTATCAAATGTTTATATATAGCACGAGTATCATTTAGATGCATAGTTATTCGCGGGGACAACGTTGTCGTTGTATGCCGAATGTATGTGTTATTTCCGGAGTTACATTCTCCCATGGAGCATTTGATTCTACACACTACATTGGTTTGTTCCAACGTTTTTATAGCTGGTAATGAGTTATTTCTGTTTACAATGCCTCCCCACGGGACAGAGTTAGACACCAAGGTCGTTTTTTAACGTGGAGAAAAGGAACAAAAATAAGAATTGTCTCAGTCGTGAAGCTCCCGAGAGGTGGGAAATGGGAGCTGGATAGTGATTTGCCAGCTGGCCCAAGTTGGGTTGCCCCTACATGGACCAGAAGATTGCCACAAGGGCAATGGTCTTTGCTAGCAGCATCTGATTGAACAGATAGTATTTATTTGCTCCCCTACCGAGCAAATTAGGCACAAGGCCGATTTTTAATGTGAGGAGTGAAGGGGAAATGGGGACCAACTCCCCGGGGAGTAGGGGAGCTGGATAGTGACAATTGGTATGAAGGGTTGCCCCCACATTGACCAAGGTCTTATATGTGGGGTTGCCCCCACATATGGTCTTTGCTTGCAGTATCTGCCGGAACAGATGGTATTTATTTGCTCCCCCACCGAGCAAATTAGGCACAAGGCCGATTTTTAATGTGAGGAGTGAAGGGGAAATAGGGACCAACTCCCCGGGGAGTAGGGGAGCTGGATAGTGACAATTGGTATGAAGGGTTGCCCCCACATTGACCAAGGTCTTATATGTGGGGTTGCCCCCACATATGGTCTTTGCTTGCAGTATCTGCCGGAACAGATGGTATTTATTTGCTCCCCCACCGAGCAAATTAGGCACAAGGCCGATTTTTAATGTGAGGACTGAAGGGGAAATGGGGAACAACTCCCCGGGGAGTAGGGGAGCTGGATAGTGACAATTGGTATGAAGGGTTACCCCTACATTGACCAAGGTCTTATATGTGGGGTCGCCCTCACATATGGTCTTTGCTTGCAGTATCTGCCGGAACAGATGGTATTTATTTGCTCCCCCACCGAGCAAATTAGGCACAAGGCCGATTTTTAATGTGAGGAGTGAAGGGGAAATGGGGACCAACTCCCCGAGGAGTAGGGGAGCTGGATAGTGACAATTGGTATGAAGGGTTTCCCCTACATTGACCAAGGTCTTATATGCGGGGTCGCCCCCACATATGGTCTTTGCTTGCAGTATCTGCCGGAACAGATGGTATTTATTTGCTCCCCCACTGAGCAAATTAGGCACAAGGCCGATTTTTAATGTGAGGAGTGAAGGGGAAATGGGGGCCAGCTCCCCGGGGAGTAGGGGAGCTGGATATGACAATTGGTATGAAGGGTTGCCCCTACATTGACCAAGGTCTTATATGTGAGGTTGCCCCCACATATGGTCTTTGCTTGCAGTATCTGCCGGAACAGATGGTATTTATTTGCTCCCCCACCGAGCAAATTAGGCACAAGGCCAATTTTTAATGTGAGGAGTGAAGGGAGGGGGAAGGGAAAAAGGGGACCAGCTCCCGAGAGGTAGGAAATGGGAGCTGGTTAAAGGTCAGGCATGTGGGGTTGCCCCCACATCTGGTCTTTGCTAGTCATAGCTAGTCATAGCCTGCAGCATCTGCCGGAACAGATGGTATTTATTTGCTCCCCCACTGAGCAAATTAGGCACAAGGCCGTTTTTAATGTGAGGTAAAAACCAGCTCCCCTAAAAGTAGGCAAAAAGGAGGCACTCTGGTTACCAAAAATAATAATTGTCCCAGTATAGAGGGTTTCCCCTCCATTGACTGGTACAAATTATCTTAAGTGCAGCATCTGCCGGAACAGATTGTATTTATTTGCTCCCCCACCGAGCAAATTAGGCACAAGGCCGATTTTTAATGTGAGGAGTGAAGGGAGGGGGAAGGGAAAAAGGGGACCAGCTCCCGAGAGGTGGGAAATGGGAGCTGGTTAATGGTCAGGCATGTGGGGTTGCCCCCACATCTGGTCTTTGCTAGTCATAGCTAGTCATAGCTTGCAGCATCTGCCGGAACAGATGGTATTTATTTGCTCCCCCACTGAGCAAATTAGGCACAAGGCCGTTTTTAATGTGAGGTAAAAACCAGCTCCCCTAAAAGTAGGCAAAAAGGAGGCACTCTGGTTACCAAAAATAATAATTGTCCCAGTATAGAGGGTTTCCCCTCCATTGACTGGTACAAATTATCTTAAGTGCAGCATCTGCCGGAACAGATTGTATTTATTTGCTCCCCCACCGAGCAAATTAGGCACAAGGCCGATTTTTAATGTGAGGAGTGAAGGGAGGGGGAAGGGAAAAAGGGGACCAGCTCCCGAGAGGTGGGAAATGGGAGCTGGTTAATGGTCAGGCATGTGGGATTGCCCCCACATCTGGTCTTTGCTAGTCATAGCTAGTCATAGCTTGCAGCATCTGCCGGAACAGATGGTGTTTATTTGCTCCCCCACTGAGCAAATTAGGCACAAGGCCGTTTTTAATGTGAGGTAAAAACCAGCTCCCCTAAAAGGGGTCACTCTGGTTACCAAAAATAATAATTGTCCCAGTATAGAGGGTTTCCCCTCCATTGACTGGTACAAATTATCTTAAGTGCAGTATCTGCCGGAACAGATGGTATTTATTTGCTCCCCCACTGAGCAAATTAGGCACAAGGCCGTTTTTAATGTGAGGTAAAAACCAGCTCCCCTAAAAGGGGTCACTCTGGTTACCAAAAATAATAATTGTCCCAGTATAGAGGGTTTCCCCTCCATTGACTGGTACAAATTATCTTAAGTGCAGTATCTGCCGGAACAGATGGTATTTATTTGCTCCCCCACTGAGCAAATTAGGCACAAGGCCGTTTTTAATGTGAGGTAAAAACCAGCTCCCCTAAAAGGGGTCACTCTGGTTACCAAAAATAATAATTGTCCCAGTATAGAGGGTTTCCCCTCCATTGGCTGGTACAAATTATCTTAAGTGCAGTATCTGCCGGAACAGATACTACACTTTGATCTTCTAACCACAAGGTTTTGTGAAATTTAATTTTAGAGTTACTGTCAGCAGGCGTCAAGTATCTACGTACGATATTTTTAATTGCGTTTTTCTTCGATTCTGAAGTTAGGTGTCATTTGATTTTAGTAAAATATATTAATGGAGTTTGCATTGCGGTGTTGGCTAATATTATTATTAGGATTTTTAAGGGATTGTAGCATTGGTTTTATTTGTTCATCAACAATGTAATTAGGGAAATGATTGTTGAGGAGTACTTGCTTAATGTTTGTATTTCAATGAGTAGTGTCTTTTTTGTGGAGGACATCATTTTAACGCGATTTAATAAATTTATTATGGTTATTTTGTACCTTTGTGGGCACTCATTTTTTAAGTTCCTTGGACCAACTCTAAATGAATTCTACATGCCTTATTTAGAGAACAAAATAGTTATAAATAATATAAAGCCCTCTATATATGTACGTTATGTGGACGACATCCTTATTTTAGCTGAAAATAATGAAATGATATACCAATTACAGTACCTTTTTAAAAAAAAAACTCAATCCTTAAACTTACAGAAGAGTTGAATAATAACAATAAAATTTCATTTCTTATTGACACGTCCAATAATACTTTAATACTTCTGTATATATAAAAAAACCAACGCGCATAAACTCCAACCTCCTGAACTTAAAAGAATTAGAATTTGGCAGGCGTACGTCGACTTTAAATGCTCTTATACGAAAACGCTAAATTCTATACGTTTATACGTTCAAGTTGGTTCCTTTTTAGCTTTCTTACCCATCTGAGTATATAGGTGCAACAGTAGCGACCAAAGCTTCAGCGCTAAATGTTTTGGTTTCTATTCTAACTGATGGCACCAAAGGTGTATATATATATATATATATTTATTTTAAAATTACTACTGTATATGGGATATAATATAATAAACAACAGAGAATTGGCACTATAATCACAAATACGAATCTACATAATTTAAAATATCGTATTTAAGCGTATTTTACGACCTGGCAACCACGGACTCCCTGCTAGTTGTACATATACATTTTTTAATTTGGGTTCAACGGGTACATTGTTGAATTTGGTTTCAACGGGTACATTGTTGAATTTGGGTGCAAACGGGTACATTGTTGGATTTGGGTGCAAACAGGTACATTGTTGAATTTGGGTTCAACGAGTACATTGTTGAATTTGGGTGCAAACAGGTACATTGTTGAATTTGGGTGCAAACGGGTACATTGTTGAATTTGGGTGCAAACGGGTACATTGTTGAATTTGGGTGCAAACGGGCGCATTCTTGAGTTGTCTTTGAAAAGGATGATGGTATAGTTTGCGCTAATATGCGTACTAGTCTGAAAAGCGATTTTCTCACCACACGCGTTTCTATTGAAACGGATTTTGCAGAAATCTTGTAAGGTCAAGTCGCCCTAGATTACGGCATTCCCGCTTGTCGGAAACGAGGCTAATGGGACATTCAAATAACTATCGACTTAATTGTTCTTTCCTTATCGTTTTTTTTTTACCACACGTGTCTTCCATACTGACAGCTGATTGCGTCAAGTGCTTAAAAAGGAAATAAATTTATCTGCCCCCCCCCCTTTTTTTGTAGATAAGTTGTTCCGTACGGCGGTCTGTGGTCACGATTCAGTTAAAACTAGCATGTTTAGCTGCGTCCACGTGTAGCTTTTAGGAGCTCTGACCGTCGTTTGGACTCGCCGGCTCGTTTCAAATAATCTGTTTGCCACCTCACGCTAAGATTGAATGGATCAATATTGTATTAGTGCCTCTGTCTAGCGGTTGGTCTGTCATGCTAAGTTAATAAATACCGTGTTTGTTGGTCTATCACGGTTGGATTAAAAAATCTATTTTCGTTAATCTCATAGTTTCATCGGTCAGAGGTGATAGAAAAATAAATCCTGGTCACTCGTTTTTATGGTACTACTCTCGTCTTCGTAGCTCTACAGCTTTTTGAATTAAAATAAATAAAATTTTACTTTTGGAACGACTCCCATGTACATATATATATATATATATATATATATGTACATATGTATATATATATATATATATATATATATATATATATATATATATATATATATATATATATATATATATATATAATTATTAAATACAGGTACTAGTGTTTTATCATTTCGGGAATCGTCAGTGCAGGGTGTCACGATTAACACCAGTCGATAGATTCGAATCCGGCAACAGAAGCCATCTCTGGCTTCATTAGCAAAGACCTTATCCATTCGGCCACCGTTAACCGCGAGAAATACTGTTGAAGTTTAAATAATTTTTTAAAATTCTTTTTCAAGTCTGTCAGAGTGATCTAATCATTATATGATGATCTGCGCATAAGAGCTAAGTTGACCGACTTTATTTCAACCGAAAGTGCTCAGCAATAAGAAACGAGTTTCTTAAAGGGGCTGACATAGCAGGGAGATCCGACATTGCCAGGGATTAAATATTTTACACTCCCATATTTTTATTGTCATCGAAATCGGTGAAATCGACCATTTTTAAATTAAATCAATCGATTGTTTCCTCTGGGGTTGGAATACCATTAAAACATTGTTCGAAATTATGATTAATAAATTCTTATATACTTATATGTCAATATCGGCTGATACAATTGTATGCAAATACGCAGATAACATTTTGAAAATGAGCAAGTGCAACATAGCGCGGACGGCTCTATACAAATATCGAGCCGTTAGGGAAATAACGTCACGGCAAGGAAAAAGAGTATAAAAAGGAGAGCACGTTCGAGAAAACTATAACATGAAAGACGTCACAGACGTAACGAGAAGTCACACGTGGTGGGAGAATGGAGGAAATAAATGTCGTTGTATAACAAAAAAAAAGAGAGTTTAAGTTATTTCCTATTCTTTGTCTCCTTTGCGACTGAGGTTGCAACGTGTTTGGAAACGTTACACAACAATACGAGTGTAATATTTTTGAGAAAATATTTGTAACATGCCTATGCATAGTAGCTGGACGCCCATCGTTGCCCGGTCGTACAATACGATTAAAAATATTTTAATTCATGAAGATTGTGTATGTATTATAGAATCAATCCATTATTGAATATTATATTACGAGGAATCTTGCCCGGTGGACCAAGAAAGAAAACAAAAATTGAAATAAAATATAACGATAATGTCGTTCATTAAATTCCGTCTGTCTTTCTTTACAATATCACATGAGCCGATATTTGGGCTTGACGATGAATGCCCTGGAAAAGTCACTTTTGATTATTGCTTACTTTTAAAATATGCAAATGAAGAAATGATTTGCGGCGTGATAGGAACTCCGAATCTCCTAATTGCATTCTTAGCAATTACTGCCATCCATAGTTGTTTTTCGTCTCACCACGTTACGGTTACCACCTGACGAAGGCCAGAGGAATAGTTGGCCGAAACGTCGCGAAACAACAACTAAGAAAGATGAGGATAATAGTCCGGGATAAATAAACGAATAGATAATACTCATCTCGATAAACATTCCAACTGATTAAATAATGTAGAATTTAGATGAGTTCAATTACCTCGGAGGTATTAACCTAAGTCGGCTTACAACTGGTCATTTTTAGTTCGACTAGATTCAGTTACGCGAAAAGAGATGAGTCAGGCATTCGATTCTCAACAACCCGGTACGAACAGATGACGAGGGACTTCAGTATCAGAATCGATTTGTTGCCCCACCTACCCATCCACCCAAACACCCGACCATGAAGAAGTGACTAGTCACGAAATACAATAACTGACCTGTAAACGTGATACTGTTTAGTCTGCGGTGATCTTGTTTGATGGACGGCGATGAGCATAAAACATCGACTACTAGGCTCCGCTTGAGTGGGCTTGGGAAGAAAAAGTCTGCTAAAAACATGGGTGCTGATTGGTGGAAACCATCTTGTTTTTTTTGGGGGGGGGCTACTGTTATCTCGCTCTTACGAGGATAAAAACTAAGATATAATTGCATTAAACCTTACGTCGAGAATCCTTATTCCAATGTACAATAAATTTCGTTGTACGATTTTTATTCTAGAAAATGCATCATGTTTAATGCTTAAGCTTAAGGGGTCTTAATAAGTAATTGAAGTTCAGGGAATCTTGCTTACTCATTGTCTTATGACTATGGATTAAATGTAATGCATATTTATAGAATTCTGGCTCTGACATTGATATTAAAAGCCCACTTTTTCTATTAGTATTTAATTGCTTCCTCCAGCAAAATGTGACACAAGGTCGTTTTTAATGTGGGGTGGGGGAACAGCTCCCCCAAAAGGGACATTCTAGAAGTAAGCAAAAATAAAAAAAAAGTATTAGTATAGAAGGGTTTCCCTTCCATTGGCTAATGACAAATTAACTTAAGTATAGCATCAGAACAGGTACCACACTGCGATCTTAGCCCGAATGCCAGATAGTTTTCATTTTTAAATAGAAAAAGTAACTTCTGAATATACTCAGTCATAGAAGCGACTAGCTGAAGCTTAACTTATAATATTCCGTTAAAAAAAACGAGCGCTAATCAATTATTCATTTTTATTATTTATTAGTAGGGGTAGGCTATAGAAACAAAATTTTTCAAATAAATGCCAAAAGTGGCTTATTACCTTCATTTATATGTAAATAGATGGGAACAAGTGATTTTGTTCAAAACGGGTCAAAATTGGAGGGTCGCTGGCCCCAAACGTGATTTGACTGCGTCGACGCGTGAAAATGGCCCAAATTTCGCCCCCGAACACACTAAATCACTTATTGAAAGCCACAGGGTGCATTTTTTTACTATAAATGCATTTGTATCATTAAATCTAACATTCCCATTGGCTATCCCACAAGTATAGGGTTTTTTAGGGTATCTCAGAGTCCAAAATGGGTCAAAATTACCCCAAAATTAGCCAAAAATGGTCGGAAATCACGGATTTTCCAAAATGCACCTCCCATCGGCCCAAAGACACCTCTACATGGCAGAAACTGTTGGGAAATGCTTGAAGCAGGCACTCTCCTAACTTTTGCACTGTTAATGAGGGGTATAAGGACCTTTAAAAGGGGCTAAATCTGGCCGATTTAGCCAAAGAGAGTCAAAAAGTCCCTAAGAATCAACATAGGTTGTCAAAAAGAGGCTTAATTTGAGTTATAGATGGAAAATTACCAAATAAGGAAATGTTTTCTTTCTGTAACAATGCAATGGCATCTTTAAATAGACACGATAACATTGCATTGCATTAATTGTGAATTTGATTGAACTTTGCTTTCTTTTTCAGTTAGTAAAATGCAATGAACATGGCTGGTATAGCAGGGCAGATTGACGAAGATTATAATTACGACGATTGGACTTATCTTCTGCTTGATTCTCTTCCAACTGAGGCTGAATGTGTTCAAGCTGTGCAACATCATGCTGCCAAATATGGTACCACGACACAGAAAAATCATATTCACCAGTTCTCCTTGCGATTACTACAATTGTGGCAGAAAGCCTTTGAAAGTGATGTTCGTTATGTTACAATACCTGGGATAAAACATAAACTTGATCGATCGCTAAAAATTTACGACAAAGATGTCTACAAAGCAAAGGGTTCCAGACGTGTGAATATGATTAAATGGAAACGAGAGCACCATGTCCTTCTCAATATACTTTCAAAAGATGTGAATCCTGATGAATTTGATGTACATGAACAAAGATTCTTTGTCGATCAAAAGTCTCTCTCTCGCAAATGGCTCATTGACACTTTCCATGTCGATATGGAACATGAACGGTTTCTGGCAGAGCAAGAACTGCACAATCGTTTGGATTTGGACGATTATCAATTTGAAGTGGAGGATATAAGTGACCAATTGCCAGAGCATGATACCTCAAACAATTTGAACTACTCATTAAACAGATCTGGTACAATCCGTAGCACCGTCCCATGTACCGAGATCGCCACCCAAACACATGTCACTTACAATCTGCGAACTGGTGAAATAACAAAATAATTCCTTTGCTAATTACTCATACCTTTTATCAAGTTATTCAATATATTGGTTACAAATCGAGAAATAGCGAATCGAGGGCCATTTTCATCAATTTTGGGGTAACTATGAGAACAATATGAATTCAGACTCTTCTTGGACAGCATTTTATTGACATTCAATGTTCAATTTACAATTAATTACTCTCTGAGAAGTTGATGTAGTAAAGTTACGATGTTTCTAAAAAGTATCATTGATGAATGAACTAATGATTCATATGTTATGTACCGTAAAGCGTAATTTTGTCATTTTTGGATTGTTTTGACCCTTTTTACATCCCCCAAAGATCTCTAAATACCCTAAATACAAATGGATAAGATAACAGGGTGGTTATTTCAGTCTTCCAACTGTAAAAAGCCATACAGGAGTGTTTATAGGAGCCCGATGAGATATAATACCTGCATTTTGGGGATTATCCGTGATTTTTGTTCATTTTTGGCTAATTTTTGGATAAATTTGACCCATTTTGGACCCTTAAGATACCTTGAAAAGCCCTATATAGGTGGGATAGCCAGTGAGAATGTTAGATTTAATGATATAGAGCAATTTATGGTCAAAAATTGCACCCTGTGTGGCTTGGGAGGTGCATTTTGGAAAATCCGTGATTTCCGACCATTTTTGGCTAATTTTGGGGTAATTTTGACCCATTTTGGACTCTGAGATACCCTAAAAAACCCTATACTTGTGGGATAGCCAATGGGAATGTTAGATTTAATGATACAAATGCATTTATAGTAAAAAAATGCACCCTGTGGCTTTCAATAAATGATTAAGTGTGTTCGGGGGTGAAATTTGGGCCATTTTCACGCGTCGACGCGGTCAAATCACGTTTGGGGCCAGCGACCCTCCAATTTTGACCCGTTTTGAAAAAAATCACTTGTTCCCATCTATTTACATATAAATGAAGGTAATAAGCCACTTTTGGCATTTATTTAAAAAATTTTGTTTCTATTATTAGATGATTGGTTTCATTTCACAATTATGCTGGATTCTATTTATGCATAGTTTCTACATTCTGCATAATTGCATATAATGTAAGATGAAACCGCTCTATTAAACGGAAAGATATATGACCTTGTGTGTGTGCGAAAAGCCTCTACCAAACTTCTCTCTGAATATTTTATCTACAGAGTTGAAAAATATGTAGTGTACTTGAACCTGTAGCACACCATCGATTTGGTTTTTAGCCGGCAAAAATTGTTTCTGAGAGGTCAAAACTGAAAACAAAACAATTGAATTTTGCAGGGTAAGTCGGATAAAATATTACTACTGTTACTTTTGCGCATTCGCAAAATTAAACATTCATAGCTCACTTGCTTAATTTTTAACCTTTCGTAGTGATCTGTCAGTGGCTTGGATAGTAACGACGCTGGAGAAATAAATAACGACTAAGGCTAGAGCGATAAACGTTTTTGCTTTGATTCTAGCAGATGGTAACCAAATCATATTTTTTTATATATATATAACTTTTAAAATCGTTATTATATATTGGATAATAATTAACAGAGAATTGGCTCTATAATAATAAAATCTGCAGGGATTAAAATATAATATTTATGCATACTTTACGACCGGGAACCGCCGGATGGATTGCTAGTATGAAATATTTGAAAGTTCAGCTGAAAGATGTTGCCCAAAAGAACTTTAAATTACTCAAAGCAAACTGAAATTTGAGAATCGATTTCTGATATATACTAGCAGATTATTCGGTGGTTCCCGGTATTAAACGTAATGTTAAATTCCTTTTAAAAAAATGAAGTAAAAAATATGTAAAGATAGTGACGTATTTGCATGCGAGTATTACGCCTTTTCTAAACAGTCCACTTCTTGTGAGTAAAAAAAAAAAAAAATACTCGAACTGGAATCGAAACTAAAACTTAAAGACAAGGAGTCAAGTACGATAACCATTACTCCAGCTTGTCGCGATCTTTTAAAAGTGTTTTCAAATCTACTTATTAACATAAGGAAGCTGTCATGTGAATGATTTGCACATGCGCAGTCGCGAAATAGACAAACATAAAAATCCGATGACTCTCAAGTACTAATTTTTCAATTTTTACTCCTTAGTAGCCCTTTTCCCGGATGAAAACCAAATAAAACATTTTCCACGTGCCTGAATATCCTATATACCAAATTTTAAGCCTGTAGATTAAAAATTCGTTGAGTATATAGGTTAAGAAGTGTCCTCTCTCACACACACACACACACATACACACACACACATTCTCACTTTTATAGATTAACTAGAAGATGTACCGGACGTTGCCTAGTATGAAACGTAACGTTAAATTCCTTTATAAAAATTGAAGAAAAAAAAGGGGGGGAACTAAGACATGTGCACGCGAGTATTATAGGTTTAAAACAGTTGACTTCTTGTAAGTAAAAACTACTCAAGCTGAGATCGAAACTAAAACCTAAAAATAGTGAGTCAAGTACGATAACGATGAGGCCAGCTTGCCAAGATCTTTAAAAAGTGTTTATAAGCCTCGTGAAACACTTGACAAACCGATAACAGTGTGATGACCCTCAAGTACTATTTTTTTTTCAATTTTGATTTTTTAGCAACCCTTTTTTCTGGATGAAAACCAATTAAAAAGTTCCCCACATGTTTGAATATTTTATATACCAAATTTCAAGTCTGTAGCTCCAAAATTCGTTGAGTATATAGGTTAAGAAGTGTCCTTACACGCACACATTCTCACTTGTATAGATATTGTTGAAATTGCTAAAACATCTGTAATATTTGACTATTATAGAAATGCTTTCATCCCCATTTTATACGCTTTGCCTAAAAATAAAATAATTAAAGTTCAGATTTGTTAAAAAAAAATAATTTTCAAAATCAGGAGTAAATTTTGTACTTTCAAATATTAAAAAAATACATCTGCACATAGAGAACTCTACAGGAATATATAAAAAAAAAACTTTAAAAAAAAAAAAAAAACTGAAAGCCAGATTTGTGAAATCATAAGCAAGAAGAACTGGCATAAAACTAAATATAGCTCATATTTCAAACCTTTACCGTAACAGATATGTTCCAAAATTCACAATTCGATTACTTTATAAATGAAGTAAATTATCAGTCTCGCACGGTGGGGTGATGTGACACAAGGGTCGGTTACTGGGATTTGTAAAGCTAGCATTCTAGAAGAACAGCACCCTTGCCTGCAAAAATGCCTCGGCAACCCCGCCGATATTTTTCGCGATTAGGTGCTTAGTATACTAAGCTAACGCGATTAGTAATTATTAGGGCTATGACAACAGCATATTCTTTTCATTGTTTGGACTCTCGAGTGTGTATCCGTTGATATCTTATATGCTTTTATATAGAGTGATGTGGTTCTCGGTTGATTTACTATGTCTAAGTGTGTCGGATATATACTCGAGAGTCAAAAGGGCGATTAGAATATTCTGTTGTCCTAGCCTTAGTAATAACTATCACCTTCTCAAAGGGGAAAGGCAAAGCCTGGTAGGATCGGCCTCCTAGAACAGCACAGGACCAGTGACATAGCTCTGTTAACAGGGAACAATCGCTCGCACCAATGGCAAAAACTCTATTAGTTTCTCGTGGAAGATAATAAAAAAGATTTGAAACCTATGCATAAAAAAACACTAGATTTTTTTATTATTTTTACTCCGTTTAAAACAGAAAAAAAGTTATGGACCATTGATTTGGAGTTATTATTAATGCCAAATTGATGGTTGGATATGTGGTTCAAGCTTGTTTTGGCATTAAATACTAATCTCTATTCGTAATTAACTGTACACCAAATGGATAGCATAATACTTAGCACACATCAAGCAGATAGTCAAATTCTTGCCAAACGCGTCCCAGCATTGCCTTGCAATTGTTGCTGAAGCTTCTGTTATTCGAGCCTTCAGCTCATCCACATCTCTTGAAATGGGAGGCACGTAGACCAGTCCTTTCACAAATCCGCCCCTCAAAAAAAAATTGCAGTGTGTGAGATCTGGAGATGTGGGAGGAACGTTGAACAAGCGTTCATGATTCAGTTTTTGACAATACAGGCACACAAAACGTCTTTTCTGGTTGAGTGAACGCTTCTAGTGAATCTCTAAAGAATTTTTTAAAAAAATCAATAGCCTTACAAAAAACTTAACAACGTATTTAGCTTTAAAATAGCACCAATTTTATCTTACTACCATTCATAGTTAAGCAGATATGAGGACTTGAAATGTGCCGAAGACTTTTGGAACACCTTGTATGTATGTATGTATGTATGTATGTATGTATGTATGTATGTATGTATGTAGATATATAAGCTCAAATAGCAGCATTAATTCACAGCTTAGTAACTTACCAATTCTGTTGGCTTCTTGACAATTGATGACGTTTCTAAAAGCCCTAACAGATGGCAATGCCCTTTTGTTGCATTCCGACCACAAAGGAATCTGCATATAAAAGGCCATCGTTCCTTTGCCAAAAAAAAAGCATCTGCATAACTACTTTATTTCCGTTGTTCTTTATACGTGTCCTTTTTTCTTTCTTTTTTTCTTTCTTTTTTTCTTTTTTTTTTCTTTCTTTCTTTTGAGTACATAACCGACATTTTGGTAACGCCGGCTTATTTCTGCAATATTTACCAAATAGCCGATAACTTCAACATTTTACCGGACGAGTTACCATATTTGGTGTTGGTTGGTTGTTTTTGTTTTACGGCATATCAACCTTTTTCAGGTTATTTAATGCCGAATCTAGTTATTTTGAGGAACGATTTTTAATAGAGTATATATTTTTTTAAGTCAGATTCTATTTAACCTATAGTTGGGACCCTAACAGTTACTACCACTCCGGGTCAGAATGAACCTGAAAGCAATGGCAATTAAAGGGTGGCTCCACACTCCCCAAGGCCCGCAAGGTGGGACCTCACCATCGGATATAGTTTTAGGTCATATCCAGGACCGTCATATTTGGTGTGCTCCAATCGTCATCAATAGTTACGACCTTGCGTAACTTTCATTTCGGATAAAAATTTCGTAAAATGATCGTTCCAAAAGTAAAGCCTCTTATTTTTTTCTTAACTCAAAAAGTTGAAGAGCTACGAAGACAGTAGTGGTACCATTAAATTGTGCTCAAGAATTTATTTTTCTGAATAGACAGCATCATTCTCAGTGCACTTTCATCAGGAATTAAATGATGCACCCGTGCTTCTGACATACATCCGTGACAGGGATTATCTTCTTACAGTCTTACACCGTCAATATCTGCAACAGAGAGATAAAACTTTCACATTACGAAGGCATGATAACAATGCAGTTGTTTCATTGGGTCGAAATAAAAAAAAAATGAAGACATTACTTTTGGAACGCTCACTCGTATTTACTTCCTTCTCAACGCCAAAAATTGTGACACAAGGTCAGACAGTGGAGAGTAAAGGAGGAGCACCGTAGTTTCAAAAAGAAAAAATGAGCAGCCCCGTCGGCATTCATCTGTAGGGGTGCCTCGGGCGGTAAGCAATAAGCTTACTTCGTCCTGAAGACGTGAGGCAAGATCTAAGACGGTGGACCTCCTAGGACTACACAGAACCATATCTCAGATCGGCATATGCAAGATCACTTCAATACTCCAAAATTACTAGGACTCTGTTAGACTGAGTGTCGAGGACGTATGTTAAATTCGTATGAATATAACCTACTCAGGCTATGCTAATTAAGTTTAATTTATCGTGTCTCGCCACGCACAAGTGTTAAATTTAAAATTAACCGTCAATATCGCTAGTTGTTCACTACATTGATAACATGACAATATATTGTCATATACAATAAGCAGCAGTAGGGATTTGAAGATGACTAAGTAGTTAACGACACTGACTGACAATGTCGGTGTGACAGGTTCGAATCCAGTTCGTTCCACAGAAATGATTTAACTTGGCAACCTTCAAGTGGTCCCTTCCTGTAAGTACGCAATATTTTTCTAGAAAATAACTCTAAGCTAGGAAGCTACCGAAACTAATGTCCACAATCATCATCTGATTCATACTTTATGAATGAACTGGCAGGGTTATCCGGCGTCGCACGGGATCGTATAAAACAGATAAAAAGTGAAGTTGCGTTTGAACATACCTGTTGTTAGGATATCGAGGAATTTTTGATGACTATGTATTATTTGCTATCTTGAGTAAAAGAGTATTTTACCTACCCATATGACGGGTACTGTACAAAACATATGAAATAATTTTACTTTCCCTGGGACGAGTAATGTAAAATACATATATGAAATAATTTTACTTTCCCTAGGACGGACATATATGAAATAATTTTACCTTCCCTGGGACGAGCATTGTACAAAACATGTACGAAGACGATTTTTTTACTTAGCTTAGTACGGGTATTACATAAACATATCTGAAATGATTTTACCTTCCCTAGGACGGGTAATGTACAAAACGTATATGAATTAATTTTACCTACCAAAGAATGGGTATAGTACAAAAAATACAGGGTGTCTTAATAAAATGTATACAATCTTTAAATGACTATAAAACCAACATTTATTAAAATAAAGAAGTGTTTCATACATCAAAATACTGTGAACAAATATAGAAACCGGTTAATTATCGAAAGTGTTCAAATTGTTGGCCATTGTTGTCCATGAACAGCTAACAACGCTCACCGATTAAATTCAAAATGTTCCTCATCCGTTCAATTAATATGTTGACACATCTTCTTTCAGCAGGCACTTTGAATTCATACATTGTAGCTGGGTTTATGGTGTAACTCTACCCCCAAAATCCAAAGTGGGGTAAATTCCAGTGAGGACAGTACTCGGTATTTCCTCTTCGTCCTACAAATCTATTTGGCAGGCGATCGTTAAGGTTCTTACATCATGATAGTGGGGAGGTGCTCTATTTTGATGGATTGTTGGTTGATTGTCTTTGTTTTACGGCATATCAACCCTTTTAAGGTTACTTAATGCTAAATCCAGTGATTCGGAAGAAAAACTTTTTAATAGATTATATTTTTTTTCCAAGTCGGTTTCTATTTAACTGAGACCCTAACAGGTACTACCACTCCGGGTCAGAATGGAACTGGAAGCAATGGCAAGTAAAGGGAGGCTCCGCACTCTCCAAAGTCCGCAAGCTGAGGCCTCACCATCAGATACAGTTTAAGGTCATATCCAGGACCCGATTTTAATGGAAGTACAATTCTTTATTCCTAAGCATTTCTTGGAAACGTGACATAGTGTATTCGTGTAGCGAGTTGAGATAATTTAAAGAATGTATACATTTTATTGGGACATTTATTTTATCTGTATACTAGCATATGTATCTGGCGTAGCCCGGTATTAAACGTAACGTGAAATTCTTTTTTAAAAAAATTTGAAGTAAAAGAAAAAAAATGGCGGAGTTGTACAACCATCACCCCCTGCGTAATTTCTATACTGATAGGATTTTTGAATTTTTTTTTTTTTTTTTTTTTTGACTGGATTATTGATTGGACACGAATTAACCAGATTATGAAAAAAAAAATCATTTCGACATTTGAAAGGGGTGCTCATTTTTTAGTTACAACGTTCTCGTAAATCGGTCAGCCATGTTTTTTTTCTAAACACGTCCCATATTGACGAAGCAATGTGTCTGGAGGCGTACGATATGAAAATTGACAACGGGATGCAAAATTATGAAATATTTCTCCAGCATGTTATTAAAATTTATAATACTTAAAAAAATTTTTTTTAAGTTTTGAAAAAAAAAACAAAAAGAAAAAACACCCTCACCTTTCATAAAAATAGATAAATTATTGTAAAGAAACACCCACAAACTCACCTTTCATAAACACAAATAAATTATTTTAAAAAAAAACCCACAAACTCACTTTTCAATACCAAAAACTAAGTTAAAAAAAAAATTCAAAACTTTATTTTCATAAAA
Organism: Euprymna scolopes; assembly: GCF_053919585.1. Lineage (NCBI taxonomy): Eukaryota > Metazoa > Mollusca > Cephalopoda > Sepiida > Sepiolidae > Euprymna > Euprymna scolopes. Next base: position 16,521,040 of record NC_136516.1, read on the forward strand.
ACAATTTTAAAAAAAAGTCATGTTCATTCTATTTTTTTTTCTTTGAGAAACATATATTTCTGACTTACAAATGCGGTAGGCTCATGTAATTTTTTACTTTCTATGGTTTTGGTATACCCGCGTTTTTATTGGTTACAAAATGGGTGACTGATTTACCAGAATGTTGTAAGTAAAAAGTTAGCACCCCTTTCAAATGTCGAAATGATCTTTTTTTTTTTCAATTTTTTTTCATAATCTGGTTAATTAGTGTCCAATCAATAATAATCCAGTGAAAAAATTTCAAAAAATTTATCGGTATACAAATTACACACGGTGTGATGGTTGTTCAACTCCGCCGAAAAACGAAATGAAACTGAGACATTTGCGTGTGAGTATAATGTTGTTGTTTTTTTCTAAACAGATCACTTCTTGTAAAAAAAAAAATACTCGAGCTGAGATCGAAACAAATACTACAGATAGTGAATCAAGTAGGATACCCATTAGGCCAGCTTGCCAGGTTCTTCAACAATGTTTTAAAACCTACTTATTCTTAACAAAAGGAAGTTGTCATGTAAAAGATTCGTGCGTGCGCAGTCGTGAAACAGTTGAAAGATGACCCCCCCCCCAGTACTAATTTTCTTAATTTTGACCCTTTAGCATCCCCTTTTCCGGGTGGGAACCGATTAAAGTTTCCCATATGCCTGAATACACTATTCTAAGTCTGTAAATCAAAAATTCGTTGAGTATATAGGTTAAGAAGTGTCCTCGCACATATTCTTACTTTATAGATATGAAATAATGGACAATCACCAGTAGTCGGCACCACCAATATCACAAAGTCCAACCGCTCGTCATTGTAGGAAGGACCGTCACAACATCGTAATATTAAAATTACTCGGTTAATAGAGCTCTGGCAAAAGTCCTATAGGACTCAATATCGGGATCCGTCATCTTCTAGTCGCCTCTGCATCTGCGTGTAGCAAGTAAGGATCTATCCGTATGACCAAAAATCCATAGAGTACAACTGCCATCACTTTGGTTTCAAATGAGGCCATCTCATGCCACCTCACACCTTCGAAGTTGGCCATAGTGTACCTAGATGTGATGAAGAGTGTGGTAGACCCTGGGTGTGGCAGCAGGACTCTGTTGCCGGCCCATAAGTCAAAAGAGACGCAAGCTTGACTTCAGGAGTGCTACGAATTTGTACCCTTCTCTCACTGACCCCCTCTCCCCACCTAACTCCGCTGGGCTACTTCGTTTGGTCATACGTCGAGAACATTACCAACATGACCTCCCACAACATCAAAGCCAGTATCCACCGAGTATTCGCCCAACTCCTCGGCGCTTGTGGAAAAGGCATGCTCCCAGTTCCGAACCCATATCGAAGCGGTGATTGAGGATGAAGGCGGCTACATTGAATAGATGTCGGCTCTACTATATAATCAAGTTACCTGAACTGATCTTTTCAAGAAAAGTTTTAAAATAAAGCTGTAGTGTTATTTTCTTTAAGGCGACAACTTTATTGTTTCAATCTGTATATGTAACGTTGTCCAGGACCCAACACGTATGCTCAGTCGCAAAGGGGAACAAAGAATAGAAAACGACTTCAACTTGCTTTCTTTTTTTTTTTTTCTTTTTTATTTTGTAACATTTATTTCCTCATTGTTACGGCCGTGACGTCACCCACGTAATCGTCTTCTCGAACGCCCTCTTCGCCTCTAGGTGATCTGGAACGAATAAAAGCAGTTTTTAAACTAAAAAAACACTTTCAAAGAAAAAAATCTACATTTTGTATTATTAATGTTATCAACTATGTTACATTAAAAAAAAAATTCGTGGCAACTTTTTTTTTTAATGTTTTGATGTTATAAAAATATTGTTGCTGAGCGTCCTAAATTATGAGATGAAAAAATGAACGAATCTCTTAGTAAACGAGAGTTGTCTCCCTCTGTACAATAACATATTGTAAACCAGCCCTCCCCCCCCCAAAAAAAAACTAGGGTGGCCATGTACAATGCACACCTCCTCCTTGTATTTTATTTTATTTTCGTCTTCTTTCATTTTTTTTTTCAACGGATCACACCCTTTCTCATATAAAGGATTTTTCATTCAATCTTAGGGGAATGATATTAAGACCTTTATTATCCAATGTATTCCGTAATGTTGTCACTGGTCGCCATGTTTGTTTTCGCGCGTGCATGCATTCAATTTTTTGCACGTTTATACGCTAATTCTGTATAGTCACTCGCACTTTTATACATTAATTATCTAATCGTTATTCCATATCTAGCCATAGCATACTGACTCAACGGGTCACGGATAGTCTAGTGTGTGTGTGTGTGTGTGTGTGTGTGTGTGTGTGTGTGTGTGTGTGTGTGTGTGTGTGTGTGTGTGCCAGTATATTCACATGAAGCCATACATTCCAACTCTTTAAATATTTCAAACGGCGCTCATCTTTCCTTTGTTGTTTTTGTTAGATTGACTTCGGTTTGGGTGTGTTTATGTCTTAACGACGTTTGAGAAGGATGGGCTCGCGTAATGGGTTAAAAATGTTCAGGTAGTTTTGCTACCTGACGGGTTATCAGGAGAATTACTATCATAAAGCCGTGATGCACGTTCCATCTGCGTAATGGAATGCGGCTATTATATATATATATATATATATATATATATATATATATATATATATATATATATATATATATATATATATATATACTATAGCATGAGTGCCCGGCGTTGCCCGGGTGTTTGGAGGTTTATGCTGAGCAAAAAAAAAACGGTCAATTTTTTAAACTTTGACCCCCTATTATAACCCCCTTAACATTTGTTGTTTTGGGCTCAAATCTAGTTATTAAGTTAGATCCATGTTCAAGGAATCTATATCTAAAATTTCAAGTGTTTAGACCCAAAATTGTCGGAGGAGTTTGGTAGAATTCTGAAAGGTCAAATTTCTGTCCGACAACGGATCACATCGATTTTCCCAAGTCTCAGTACCCTGTATATCAAATTTCGAGTCTGTAAACTTAAAATTGACATAGTTATTGCGTCGGGAAATGTACACAGACACACACACACACACACACACACACACACACACACGTGTGTTCTCTTTTATAGATGTGTGTGTGTGTGTGTGTGTGTGTGTGTGTGTGTGTGTGTGTGTGTGTGTGTGTGTGTGTGTGTGTGTGTGTGTGTTGGGACGATTATCGGGAATTGGTAAAATCAGAACTTTTGGGGTGTCGGAATCGGAAAAATTTGTTCTTATATTCCGATGCCAAAAAACGATTTCTTTAATTATAGATATTTTTTATTTGATTTTTGTTTTCAAAAAAAAAATCTTTCTCTGCTGGCAGTAATAATAAATATTTCTTAGTTTAAACTTTCAATAAGACTAAAATCTATAAATCACCCCCCCCTCACAAATGTATTTTTACGTTTGAGAAAATATATGCGCGCTTAAGATATCTTTTTACTGTAATTAAGACAAAATACCCATTTCATAGTTAAATCTTTAGAGATTTATAAAGAATCGGAATCGGGAAAAATATTGGAATCGTTCCATCATTTATATATATATTAGTATTTCGTATGCGGTATAAGGATCGTCGAAATCGTACATCTTCTTTTGGTTCCTTTTGCATAAAACTAAATATAGCCCACATTACGGCCCCTTACATCAAGCGAAGGTGTCCCGAAATTTAGAATTATAAGTTAATTCATTAGTGAATCTTAAACATGTAGTTACATAAACCGAATTTTAATAACGGAGCACATTTTGAGTTTTCGATATATATCTTTGATTCATTTATTTTTCTTTAATTGTTCTTAGCATATCTGCAGTATAGTCCCTCGGGGGGGGTGAAATGGAAATTTCAGGAAACGCGTGTCCTTTTCGCTAGATCAAAGCCAATGGGCGAGCAAATTCTTCCCTTTCCCTTACGTTTCATTCGCGACTTCTTGTTGGTAACGTCTCTTCTTGGAACATGTTAGCTAATTTCCATAACTTTATTTTTAATAAAACTGTATTATAGCGACATGTCTTGACGGTATTCAATCTGTAATTGAACATTTTTTTTTTTTTTTTTTTTACTTTGAGAGTTACTCTGATTTAAAAAAAAAACTATGATATTGTTTCAAATCTTCGTACTTACGTACTTATAGACCGGTTGTGTCGTGGATAAAGTACCAGGTAAAATTTAGTTGTAAAGTTATATTTTCTTGGAAGTTGAAGCTTTTATCGTCGATGCGGACGACACTCAAAATACAATTGCGAATTACTTACAACTTTTACCCAGTCATGGCTGATGAAAGGAAAGCATGCTACCGCCGCGGATTAAATCGAGAGTTCGGTTCTAAATTCCATGCAGATTTCCGAGTTAAACCGAAAGATTCTCGAATTCAACAAGATATACCTGAAGAAGGTTGGAGGTTACATCAACCGGAAATAAAAATAGCACTCGACTAGCTACACCCACTAGCTACTTCCTCTATTCTATCTGTGTCTAAATCTAAACGTAGATTCCATGAACACAGCTTATTTTCCAGAACTGCCAGCCTGTGGAACACTGTTCTGCTGGTTAGCTTTCCGGTTGAATACAACATAGTAGCCTTTAAATCCAATGTAAACAAGTTCTTGTTGAACCGTTCCCATAAATAATCAAATTCTGCCCAAATTACACCATTAGCGATTACTACACTATCGCCTAACATTCATTAACCCTTTATCCTCGAGTTGCTTTTGATAAGTGGTGGCGCCCAAGAAAAATAAATAAATAGCACTCAAGATTAGAATACTAGTTCAAAGAATCCATATAATACGAATAATCAATCCTCAACAGTTTTGGTTTCAGTTTTGAAAATTGTTACATGTTTGATTGGATGTTTAACATCATGTGACTTATATGTTCAACGCCACGTGACCCTTACATTTTTCTTATTTGCATAATAAGTTTATTTTTTCTCTTCTCTTTCAGATTTTCTCTTTATTTGGTTTGTCGAGCGGTGAGTAGTTTTTTTATACGTTTTTTTGTTAACGTTGTAAGGCGTCCTTTCTTTTTTCCGGTAAATTTGAAAAATGTTTCCAATTAAAGTTGTTCTCTATTGCTAACCTTGTTTATAAAACAAACTGTCTGTGTGTTTATCTCATTTTTTTAAAGTGCATCTCAGATACGCAAGGTTTCGGAGAGCCCCGACACGGGTGAAATGGATGCATTTTTTAATAGACTGTTGTTTATATTAGTGGCCTGGCAAGACCACAGGGGAGATAACCAAGAAAAAAAACCGTAAGCAAAATTCATCCTAAAACAGCAAAACTGAAGTGAGCTTGCCAGAACAGTATATATAAAATGTAGGCAAATGTGGCCATATTTTATTGGTTTAAAAATATAGGTTTATTTTTTATTATTATTTATTTATTTATTTATTTATTTATTTTTTACCAATTGTTATAAAATTGTAACCCTAGAATAGTATTGTAATCTTCAAAGAGCCTGCAAATCTTCATGTAGTTTCGGTCAAGAGAACCAAGGAAATGAGCATTTCAATATTCAATTTAGCTACCAGTATAGATACATCCATATGTTCTTGTGAGTATATAAATATACCTTTTTCTGACGAGTTTATGGGGTCGAAATCTCAGCGACTAATGATTAGAATTTAAGAAATGAAGGCTCGGTGGAAAAGTAATGACTTGAATTGTATAGTGGGATTTGTGACATTTGCCCTTAAGGTCCCATAATAAAGGAATCATCCATCATTCAGAGCCTATTTTTGGCACTTTTACAGCCATAAAATGTTTCTATTATAGTCATTTGTTTTCTAAGTTTTGCATATGAATTACAAAAAATAGGAGACTAAAATTTGCTGCTATAGTTTTAAATGATCTGAAATAACAGCAAGGGAAGACTTGAGTCCAAATATTCCTCATATGTTATATCTCCCCTCTTTGGTTTTCATACTTTAAGTAAATTTCACAGTGTATAAGGATTATTTGATAATGGAGATATTCATAATCGTATCCTATTTTCAAAAGAGGGGAGATATAACATATGATAAGTATTTGGAATCAAGTCTCCCCTTGCTGTTATTTCAAATCTTTTGAAACTATAGCAGCAAGTTTTAGAATCCCCTCCATTAAGGCCAGAGGTTTTGAGGAATATTATATATGAAGTAACTTTGTTTATCTGTCTCTGTGACAAACGGTCTCTACCGAACTACTCTGTCAACTTTCAGTTTACAGACTTGAAACTTGAGATATAGGGAATTTGGACCTGTGGAGCTAATTCGATTTGGTTTTTAGCCGATATAAATAGCTGCTAAGGTATCAAACTTGAAAAAATGGAACTTGACAAACGTAAGCCAACTTAGTGTTACCTTTACGCATGCGCAAATGTACATTTAGACGTTGAATAAGGTTTATTTCAACTATTTCTTATTTATCTGACGACAGGGTCGAATTGTTTTTGTGAGCTTGCTTTTTAAATTCTAAACTTCTGACCTTGTGTTACATCTTCCTGCGGTGGGACGAAGGTAATTAGTAGTTTTTGTCTTCATCTGGGGGTGCCATTTCAAAAATAATTATAAAACGATTGGAACTTGAGGCTACATTATCTGGAAAACCTTTTCTTTCAAAAGCAACCTCATAGCTGGTAAGAGTTGAAAGTCAGAGGGTGCAAGGTCAGCAGAGTAGGGAGGAAGGAATTTATAGACACACGCACATGTTTCTGATCTGGCAACTTATTGAACGCCCCTCGTATAACTAATCTATCTATATATCTATAAAAGTGAAAAAGGTATGTGAGGACACTTCTCAACCTATATGCTCAACGAATTTTTGATTTATAGACTTGAAATTTGGTATATAGGGTATTCAGACATCTGGAAAACTTTTTTAATCTGTTATCCAGAAAGAAAAAAAACGGGGTTAAAATTGGTACGTGGAGTCATTAGATTTTTTGTTTGTCAACCGTTTCACGAATGTGTTGAGTATATAGGTTGAGAAGTGTCTTCACGTACACGCACGCATTCTAACTTTTCTAGATATTTAGATAGATTAGGGTTATATGAACAGAATCTGAAGGTGCTATTGAAAGTTTCTTTCCATTCACCTTCTACCGTCATACCATCTTTAATCTCCGAGAATGGCGTAAAACAGCAGCATCGTTACAAAACTAAATAATAACAAAACGATAATATTATGAGTACAATAACCCGTATATATTATTTATTTATTTATCTATCTATCTATTTGCGAACTATTATCCTCATCTCTATAGTTGCTTCATGATGTTTCGGCCAACTATTCCTCTGGCCGTCGTCAGGTTGTCAACTGCGACAGGATAGGAATGCTAAATCTTCTAACTGTATCCCCAGTAATCACTACCTTCCATAGTTGTCGCCTCGCCACGTTTTGGCTAACTAGTCCTCTGGCCGGCTTTGGGTAGGATTGAAACCGCTTGTTTCAGACATTGCTCACCTGGAACTGTAGAGATTCAACGCCTCAATCCACTGCGACACAGGCTCCGGGAGGGGAGGTATTATAAATCCAAGTTTTAGTTATCTGATCTTCCATTGTCCATTGAAAATGCAGTTGAAGATCCAGCATTCCTATCTCGTTGTGGTTAAAAATCTGACGAAGGCCAGAGGAATAGTTGGCCGAAACGTCGTGAAACAACAACTATAAAGGATGAGGATAATAGTCCACAAATAAATAAAATACAATACCCCGGTTTGTTATAAGTAAATGAAAATACACTCATTTAAACTTCTGCGTGTCAGGGTAGTCGGGGAAGCAGGAAACAGGAAGGGATTTCTGAAATTTAGTAGTCTGAGAGAAAGAAGCTATTTGAGTAGAAAGCTTTTTCGCATCTATGAACCTCTACAGTGAAGGGGTGGGATTTTGTTAGGGATATGTCAGGGAGGTAGAAAGACGCGGAGTTCATCAGAGCACATTCCATTAAAATATTTGTAAAAACGAAGGGATGTAACATTGCGGCGATGGGACAGGGATTGGAGCTAAGTTGACAGTGCGGAACTTTAAGATGGGATATTTTTTTTTTTTTTTTTTTTTTTTTTTTTGCCCCTGTCCAATAGAAAGACGCTAGTGGTGGATAAACCAGCCCAGATGTGACAACAATTCCCCATGCATGAGCGAACGGTTACTTTCTAAAGATACAGGATACACTCGGGTGTGAGAAATTTTCTAACACGGTAGAATAATGTGGGATTCCTCAATGTATTTGTTCTAGTTCATGTTGCCTGTGAATGCTAAGCCGGTGGTTGAGAATGCTTCTTGCAATTCTTAAAGGGAATAAAAGCTTGTTCTTAGTAGAATTTCTATTTACTAACGATTACTATATTGTCCAATTCCTACTGTACACTCTTTAACCCTTATACTCGAGTGACCTCTTGGCCTTGATAAGTGATGATGCCTATGTAAAAAAAAAAAAAATAAAAAAATGGTACCATCTATTTACCGCCACTGTTAACTACGGACTAGATGTCGTTTTCTAAAGATTCTACCGTTTCTTTAGATATGTGTGCATTCGGTTTTTGACTTCATATCTATTTTCTGCCATTAAATCATGATTGTAAAACCGGAAGTTACGTCGTTAATTTAAACTTACTTCCGTTGACAATCTTAAAGATCTGTCACCGGATTTGTCGGTTCCTCAAATGTTGGTCAAATGGTAATTTCGAAGTTTCACTCAGAATTTAGTCAACAACAAAAATGTCTTGGATTAAAATGGGAATTATTTATGCTTCCGCTATGCCAACATTTTGTGAAAATTGTTTCCTGCCATTTTTAATGTCATCTCTCTCTCTCTCTCTCTCTCTCTCTCTCTCTCTCTCTCTCTCTCTCTCTCTGAGATTAGCTTGGTCTTATGTGTGTTACGAAACTATTATTTAGTTAATCTTAATATTTCCAATCTCTCCTGTAACTCGACTGAGCTCTAATCTCTAGTTACCAATTGTAAGGCATTAAGAGCAAGAACTCTTCTTTCTACAATAACTGCAGAGAACTTTCATTTTTCTTTTCCACGGTGTGCCTAGTATCAAATAAAATTTCCATGAACAGTGTTTCTTTCCCAGAACTTCTCATATGTGGAACAGATTACCATGATACTATTTCAATGCAGGCTATAACATGCTTGTCTTCACAGAAGTGTGGCGGAACTAATTCTAAGTAAATCATTACAGTTTTTTTCACTAAGGTCAAAAGCAATATGAGGATAATAATTAAAGAGATGCATAATAAATGCAATTGGTAAAATTTTGAATTATTTGAACCATTGATTTCATTTCTAGTGTTAATTCGCACAACATTTCGATCGATTTAACCTCCGACCTTCGACTTTCTTCAGGTGAATCTTGTAAAACTCTAGAAATCGTCTGTCAAACACGGGAATCTGCACGGAATTTCGAAGGAAACCTTTTACTTATTCCACGGTGGTAGTATGACCTCGTTCCGTCAGCCATGAGTGGGTAGAAGTTTTAAGTAATTCGCAATTGTATTTTGAGTGTCGCCCGAAGTAAGGATTGAACTTCAACCTTCATAAGAATGACTTACAAGTGAATTTACCAAGTAAATTCAACCATTACGCCAATTTTTTTCTCAATTGACTGGTTGCACCTCGAATGTATATCCATCTGTTCTAATGTTTGCACTTTTATTTTGTTTAAGCAAAAGTATACCTGCTTTCTCCTTTTTTCCTGTTTCTCCTCTCTCGTTTCTTCCCCCTCTCTCTCGTGTCTTCCCCTCTCTCTCTCTCTCGTTTCTCTCTCTCTCGTTCCTCTCTCTCACGTTTCTCTCTCCTCTCTCTCTCTCCTCTCTCTCTCCTCTCTCTCGTTTCTCTCTCTCTCGTTTCTCTCTCTCTCGTTTCTCCTCTCTCTCTCTCTCTCTCGTTTCTCCTCTCTCTCTCTCTCTCTCTCTCTCATTTCTCCTCTCTCCCTCGTTTCTCCTCTCTCTCTCTCTCTCTCTCTCATTTTTCCTCTCTCCCTCTCTCATTTCTCCTCTCTCTCTCTCATTTCTCCTCTCTCTCTCTCGTTTCTCCTCTCGTTTCTCCTCTCTCTCTCTCTCTCTCTCTCTCTCTCTCTCTCTCATTTCTCCTCTCTCTCCTCTCTCTCTCTCGTTTCTCCTCTCTCTCGTTTCTCCTCTCTCTCTGTCTCTCCTCTCTCTCTCGTTTCTCCTCTCTCTCGTTTCTCCTCTCTCTCTCTCTCTTTCTCTCTCTTTCTCTCTCTCTCTCTCTCTCTCTCGCATTTAATTGTTCTTTGTTTCTATTTCAGGCTTGGTATGCGGTAAGCAAGGGGCCGATATAGTCTTTGTCCTGGACTCATCCTTCAGTATTTGGCAAAGGCACTTTCAGAAACAGTTGAAATTCGTCGTAAACGTCATCGACCAATTTCCCATAGGCAAGAACCAGGGTGACTTTCATGTAGCTGTGATTACCTACAGCGAGAACGTCACAGTCGAACTCCACCTGAAGGACTTTGTCGACAAAGAGAACCTGAAGAAGGCCGTTATGCGCATCCAGCGACCATCGGAGGGCGGGACATACACGTTTCGGGCCCTGAAATACGCCCGACAACGAATGTTTACGACGCGCAACGGCGGGCGAACATATTCTGACAAGATCATTATAGTCATTACAGATGGTTTGTCACAGAATACGACGGCGACGCGGCTCGAGGCTGCGCGGGCACACTACGAAGGGATACAAGTATTCGCCATCGGTGTTGGGGGAGTTGATCGGCAAGAACTTGAACTTATAGCATCGGAGCCGGCACGGAGTCACGTGTTTACGGTGGATAAATTCGACTTCCTGGATACTATTAAACGAAAAGTAGCTCGACAGACGTGTAGAGGTATTTATCTATATCTTTTTTTATATATCTATATCTCTGTTTATAATACCTATGTATTTTTCGGTACTTCTGCATTTACCGACCCGCGGTTTCCACAAGATTTCTCGGTGTTCTCGGCCGGTGACGGGAATAACCGGAAGTTGTCGATCGCGAAATGTTAAACCGCTACGAGAAAATTATAAAGATAAACAGGAAAAAAAACATGGAAATACAATAAATAAAATTACAAAAATGTATCTAACCCAACACTAACTTCCGCGATTAAAGTTAATTTTTGATTTCTTCTAATTTATATAAAAAAATAGTTTTCATAGATTTGTATTAGCTAAAAACAGACAGTGCGTTTGTTAAAAAAATTTAAGAACGCTCGAGCGACCTTCTCCGGTTATTTTCGTCAGCTGCCGAGCGAACCTGATCCAACTTCGTGGAAATTGTGCGTCGGTAAATGCAGAAGCACCTATTTTTCATAATACTAAAACTCATCTCATCTTTGTCAAGACTAAATGCCACTCGAGGATAAGAGTTAATGAAGGAAAAGGATTGTCAAGATCAAGTTCGAACATTTATGCGAAAGGTTCTAGATACGAATCGTTTCGTATTAGATTTAAAAATGATCCAACTGTAATCTGTAGGGAAGCAGTTCTACGATAACGTTTCACAAACGGTATGTCCTGGCTAAAAAAAAAAACAAAAAAAAAAACTCTTTTCATGGAAATTTTGTTTCGTTCTATCATTTACCCTCGGCATAATCACGTTGACACACCGGTTGTCGTTAGATCACTCAAGTTAAGAAACGTTGAACCTGGTCAGTATCAAATGGGTGACCAATTTAGGAATTCCAGGCGCTGTATGAAGGAGGACGTCGAAACCTCCCTGCAAGAGTTGCAAAAACCTAACATCATCTCCCCTCACGAGGATACACATGCGAGTGGGGATCGTTTAATTTTATACTCTCATGGAACTTCTTCCTTTGGAGGAAGCCAGTAAAACCCGCAGGGGGTTGGTTCCGTTTCCGTTAAGCTGTATATGTATGGATGATTGCATAGTTTTGGGTCGCGCTGTGAAAAAGTGTAACACCTGTTAGTCTCTCTCTCTCTCTCTCTCTCTCTCTCTCTCTCTCTCTCTCTCTCTCTCTCTCTCTGATATTATGGAGAGTTGCCATACAACGATTTGTAGATAAAATTCCTTAGCCATGGTGAAGGCAAAAAATCTCGAGAAGCAGGGGATTTCTGTTGAAAAATAAAATTGGATAGAGAGAGAGAAAGCTCGTGAATTCTGTACGGCAATCTAATCACACAAACAAAACACCCGATTCAGATTTTCGTGAGCCAACATGGAAGTAGTAAGGCTCGAAAAACTGTCATAAGAATGTTTTCTGATGCCAGAGCGAAATCTGGTCTAATCGAAGGTAGCAAAATATGAAATAACCTTCTCATAATATTTTTACATCATTAACCCTGCATTAGTCCCACGGGGTGTTTTGTCACTCCAATTTTTCTTACGTGCTCATAATTCCTAGTTGGCAACTTATTTCTTTTCCTCCCTCCTAGTACTCTCCTGACTCGGTGAAGGTATAGCATACGTGGTATTGTGCAGTTGATTCACAGTTTTCCTTTAGATGTAAACGTAGCTTTGTCCTTCCGGGGTGTCGATTGACCCCCAGCTGACTAACGTAGGTATGATTTTATGATTTATATATTTTTGCATTTTTCCAGTGCGAATGAAAATTTGTAGATATAAGCGCATATTATTTATCAGTAGGCTACTCTGTAATATTTAATATGGAGTTAATGTTTTTGGTATTTTCTTTTATCATAAATTTTGTATTGGATTATATTTTATTTTCAATTTATTACTCTTTTAGTCTTGTAACTATGAACTTAGCTAATGTAATATCTTGATTTTTCCTTAGTTTTATGATTTATTTAATTGTATTATTTTATATTAATATCAACAAGATACAAGTGATTCAAACTGGTCAACAGGGACTGTAGATATATCATGAACAAAGCAGGATAACTATATTTTACGAAATAATAACGCTATAAACATTTTTGTATTGGTGTGTGACTAACCATGTTTGGAAAACACGGGTGACTAACGCAGGGTTAAACTGACAATCCACCCCTCGCAATGTCCTTGAGTGGCTCTGAGCCTTGATAAGTGGTCAACAATGAGTAAAATAAAATAAGTTGATTTTTTTTTTCTTCATGTCCCACTCTGTTTTGTTGTCTTTTCCTCCATCATGGCCTCCGTTCAGTCATATTAGAAAATGGATAACTCCCGTAAGGGAAGCTACGTGTGTAATTCTGAAGCAAGGGTTGCGCAACCTCCAACGGCACATCTCCTGAATCGGCATTGCTGGATTGCCGTAGCAAGGAGAAGTCCAGGGCGACTGGAAACACTGCCGAGATAAGCGGAGAGCACATACTTGATATTTCAAAATGGTCACCCATTTTAGTACTGAACGGGCTCAACGTTGCTTAACTTCGGTGATCTCATGAAAATCGATGTGTCAACGTTATTATGCCGTATATTTTTCTCCGATACATCGCAAGTTGGTGCTACTAGATCAGATTGCCTGAAGATATTGGCTTTCTGACTTAAAATACACCAAGCGTTTGTTATTGTTCTTTTTTCCGTTTGTAAAACTCAATCATGTTCTGTAAAAATAAAAAAAAATAACAAAACTCAATCATGTTCTGTAAAAATAAAAAGTAACAAAACTCAATCATGTTCTGTAAAAATAAAAAATAACAAAACTCAATCATGTTCTGTAAAAATAAAAAATAACAAACTCAATCATGTTCTGTAAAAAAAAATAACAAAACTCAATCATGTTCTGCAAAATAAAATAACAAAACTCAATCATGTTCTGCAGAAAAAAATAACAAAACTCAATCATGTTCTGTAAAAATAAAAAATAACAAAACTCAATCATGTTCTGTAAAAATAAAAAAATAACAAAACTCAATCATTTTCTGTAAAAATAAAAAAATAACAAAACTCAATCATGTTCTGTAAAAATAAAAAGTAACAAAACTCAATCATGTTCTGTAAAAATAAAAAATAACAAAACTCAATCATGTTCTGTAAAAATAAAAAATAACAAAACTCAATCATGTTCTGTAAAAATGAAAAATAACAAAACTCAATCATGTTCTGTAAAAATGAAAAATAACAAAACTCAATCATGTTCTGTAAAAATGAAAAATAACAAAACTCAATCATGTTCTGTAAAAATAAAAAATAACAAAACTCAATCATGTTCTGTAAAAATAAAAAATAACAAAACTGAATCATGTTCTGTAAAAATAAATAACAAAACTCAATCATGTTCTGCAAAAAAAAATAACAAAACTCAATCATGTTCTGCAAAAAAAATAACAAAACTCAATCATGTTCTGCAAAAATAAAAAATAACAAAACTCAATCATGTTCTGTAAAAATAAAAAATAACAAAACTCAATCATGTTCTGCAAAAAAAAATAACAAAACTCAATCATGTTCTGTAAAAATAAAAAAAATAACAATTATCCTATACCAAATAATAAACAAACCAGCATGAATAAATATAAAAATATATAAAGATCTTAAAGCGTATGAACTTTTTACCAAAATTACAGGACTTGGCACTAAATACCCCCAAAAGAGTAAATATGCCATAATACGAAACAACCAAACTAAAACTCCATGAAAAAATATTTAAATACATAAAGAATTTAAAGCATTTTTTTTTTCAAACATTACTGGATTTAACATTAAATATCCCGAAAATGGTTGATATGCCGTAAACCAAAACAACTAAACCAAACACCCTGACTAAATATTTGAAATATAAAGAATTTGAGGTATATTTGTTTTTTCTAAATTTACTAGATTTGGGATTAAATAACACGGAAAGTGTTGATATGCTGTAAAAGAAAAAATATTTCACTGAGAGTGCATTGTTAAAGTTAAGTTTGGCACTTTATTCAAGTATAATTAAAAACAAGACCTTCCAAAGGGCGAATGAACTCTTTTTCTGGGTCAACGGCCAACTAGCACCGTGTATATTTGTGTGTGTGTGTATATATGTGTATTGGGGTAGAGAGGGCTCCTGTAAGCCGTGGTGAAGGCAACCTTTCTAGGAGAAGCAAATCTCTGATTTAAAAAACCATAAAGCAGAAGACCAGTACCCGCATTAAGCTGGTCTGCAGTTTAATTTGTTGCTGGCTATCTTGCTCTTGCTTGTTGCTGGATCTCAACATTTTGAACCGAGAGAGAGACTTAGCTGTCGTACAAAGCTAAGACTCTGTAACATCATATTTGTATAGATACTCCCTCAGACATTTGGGCTCATGGATTTTAAATGTCTGAGGGAGTGGCACTCGTCTGACAATACGTTGCAATCATCATGTATGTATGTATGTATGTATGTATATAGTAAGTTTTGAAAATATATATAACAGTTAAGCTACACCGAATTTTCTGTCTCATCCTCGTGAGTATTTATCAGGCCACTGGAAGGCAACAGTGATTCTGCATGTTTTTATCTGTATATTCCTATGATGGTGAGTTTTCTAGTTAGCCAATCAGATTCTTTGTTATTCACACACCTGTTTATCGCAATGGTTGCGCGTTTATCAGACAGTTGTTTACTTGGCCTCTAATTTACCTCTTTCTCCTTGAAAAAATGCTACCTGTAACAAAACCTTTACACAAAGTATTTTATATAAACAACCTAAAACTGTCATATAGTTGATATGAAAACTCACAAATAAAAATTATAGCACATAATAATAAAATATATAAATTATATTATTATATTTAGTAGTAAAAGTGACAGAATAACACCATGGACAAAAAAGATAACCGTTAGAAATAGAAATGAACCAAATCCTAACAACTAAAAAAGTTAACAATAGAAAAGTTGTAAACGTAAAAATCGCGCTCATTGTGCACTACAAAATAAATGTCTATTCTTATTATTATTATTATTATTATTATTATTATTATTATTAGCAGTAGCAGCAACAGTAGCTAATGCATGCGTTTTCATAATAATAATACAAAAAGTTCACACACAGGCCATCATCAGAGGTTACGCACTTATAATAACCGGTGGGGTTCCCTTGCGTCTAGCTGACTATCCAGATTTCCAGTACGTTCCACCTCTTTCGATAACCTTTGCAAATGGCTTAGCGTTATCGCAACAGCCGCTTGCCCTTGGTTTCTCGATGGCAACGAAGCTTGATCTTCACTGTGATTTGGGTGGCAAAAAGTCTCCCTTTTAAGCGTCCAGTCCTTTTTGCTCTCCTTCAGTGAAAGTCTGATTAGTGCTCTCCCTTCTAGGTCTTTCCAACCTCCTTAACTCTTCATGACTATTTTGTTTGGTATAAGTAAAGACTGATACATTTTTTAAATTTTATTTATTTGACTATATATTTGTTGTATTTTTTATTTTTAATATATATATATATATATATATATATATATATATGCATATATATATGTATATATATGTATATGCATATATATATATGCATATATATATGCATATATATATATGCATATATATATATATATATATATATATATATATATATATATATATATATGGTAAAACTGGTAATTAGTAAAAACTTGAGAGAGTGTTCAATACTATTGCAGAGCAAATACGTGTTTTATTTTTTTATTACCGTTTTATCTTTTTATTACCGTTTTATCTGTTTGGCTACATATGTTCCAGATGTTGGACCATATTTACGATCCAACAGCCTCCTCGGGCCTCGCAGAAGTAGTTGTTAGTTATTGGAAAAAAACTGTTTTTATGAAAAAAAGAAAGAAAGAAAAGGGGAGAGGCGGGTGTTGACAATATTTCAGTTTTGAAGGTTAAAGATACATTCGATTGTATTGTGTGTGTGGGGGGGGTAGCAGATTCAGGTAGGCGTGGGTGGAGATATATGGATATAGGGAGGGGGAGGGGAGAGAGGATGATAAAGAGAAAAGTGTTATTTGTGTTTTCGTCTTTGTTAAGTATTTTCCTATTGTGTTTTTTATTATTTGTCCTAGGTTATCAGTACAGATGTAGCTAAGTTTAATTATATTTTTATTAAATATTTTGTGTAGTGTGTTATTGGGTGGAAAATGGTTGTTTATTAGTTGGAAGAATTTTTGCCTAGTTTCGTTTTAACCATTATATTGAAGGGGGGTTGAACCCAATTATTTTTCTGATCCCGGGTATTGGATGGATTTGGTTCAATGTAATTAAAAGTGGTGTTTGGGTGGCCACTTTCTTTAATGGCATTTTCATAAAATGTTTTATGTTTATTAAATATTTCAAATTTAGAGGAGTTAGTACTAAGTCTTTTTTCGATAGATCCAGGGACATGCTTAATGATATGTTTTGGGTGGTTCGATAGTGGGTGTAAGTATTGTCTTTCGTGTAAGGTTCATATGAGTTATTTGAGAGGTTGAGAGTTATATCGAAAAAGTTAACAGTTTTACGTTAGATTTAATGTCCAGTTTTAGACCTATTCTGTTCATTTCTTTAGTTAGGGTTTTTTCCAATTTTTCGCATTTAGGGCCATTTGAATTTTCAACTACGATAAAGGCATCGTCTCTATATAGTCCTATGTTTTTGTTATTTATAGTTTTTTGAGATAGTATAGAATGAAGAGACCAACTAGGTTGGTTGCTTCTACTGAATTTCTGTCTGCATTTACTTTCTTTATATATATGTGCGTGTATGTATGTATCTATATGTGGATGCCTAGAAGTGTACATATGTATGTATATGTATATATGCGAATGTGCGCGTGCGTTAACCTATGTAACAAAAAAAACATTATAAACGGCAAGGAACAAGCCGACGTGTAACCCCGTACTTGTCAAAAAAATGACATCTACACTAACCCTTTCCCTCTCTCTCTCTCTCTCTTCCCCTCTTTCCCTCTCGCTCTCCCTCTCTTTCCCTCTTGTTCTCCCCCTCTCTCTTCCTCTCCCATCTATTTAATATACCTTGCTGAAAAACCAAAAGCCAGTTAAAATTTAAAACCAAAATATTGAAACTTCCCCCTCCTTTCCTCACCCCCCTCACTTTTCTCTTTATCATCCTCTCTCCACCTCCACTGCCCTATATCCATATATCTCCACCCACGCCTACCTAAATCTGCTACTCCCACACACCAATACTATCGAATGCATCTTTAACCTTCAAAACTGAAATATTGTCAACACTCTCCTCTCCTCTTTTCTTTCTTTCTTTTTTTCTTAAAAACACCTTTTTTCCAATAACTAACAACCATTTCTGCGAGGCCTGACGAGGCTGTTGGATCGTAAACATGGTCCAACATCTGAATATATGTAGCCAAACAGATAAAACGCTAATAAAAAAAATAAAACACACACATACACACACACACACACACACACATATATATATATATGCATATATAAGCTGAGCTCTGCCTTTTTGTTATTTTATTTATTTATTGTTGTTTGCTATGATAAATTTGTGTTCATTTTGAAATTTTATTTCTTGCACCGGTATTAACCCTTTCTCCCTCTTCTTACCATTGTTTACACCAGACACGCTTCATGGTGATCGCTCGGGACAAAGTGACAGCAGTCCTTTATTTTCGAGGTTGTTTTTCGGTGTTCTTTCAATCTATTTCTCGATTTCTTGAATTTTTTACATAAAAATAAATGTAAATAAATTATGTTCTTTTTTTTTTTTTTTTTTTTTGGTATTCTTACCGTCTTTTTTTACCGTCTTTTTTACCGTCTTTTTTTACCGTCTTTTTCTTCATTTCTCTTTGAAGTTTCATTCTTTCCATGAGCAAACGTGACATCCAGCTACGGAATCCGAGAACATGCTTGAATTTCTTTGTTTTCTTTTTTATAAGCCATTTGCAATTGTTGGACGTGAATTCGAAACCAAACGTTGAATGTTCCCAACATTGCCGGTAACTAGTTATTGATGCAAATAAGGGCATAAGCGAAAAGAATGGTCTAATACGAAACGAAAAAAACTGTTGTAAGATTTGGGATTTCGTTTCAGTTATGAAACGTTGTCAAGAATAACATTTATTAAACAGTCTGATGACGTGAAAATCTACATGGAGTGATAGAACCAATTCGAGCAAGCAAAGTTCAAGTGCCATTCGGCCTGTGCACGAACATATATATTAGCGTATTAAGCGATGCTCTTTGTGTAAACAAATCGAGCTTAGGTATTTCGGACGATGTCAAAAAGATCGTTAAACCACAGCCTGCACAGCAGCAGCCAATTAGCGTAATGGTTAGAAGCCTTGACTGCCGTGCGGGCGGTCGGGTTTCGATCCTGGCTTGAGGAAGTAATCTGTCTAGCCGCACTGAAGGGCTGTGATACAACGAAACAGTACTGTATGTGGATTATATATATATATATATATATATATATATATATATATATATATATATATATATATATATATCGTGTATCAATTCAGGCAATAGAAATGAAAAGTTTATCCTATAAAAGCAAATGTAAACTTAAAACTAATATGAATATTAATATTTATATATTAATATTTATATATTAATACTAACCAAATAAAAAAAAGCTCACAATACAATCACAATTGGGAGTAGAGCTTGTCATAAGGAAAAGAAATCAAGACTGCACATTAAAAATTTATAAGGAAATTTATTGTTCGACAGAATACTCCAAAAAAATTCTGAAATCCTTGTTCCGCGGCGTTTCAAAGAATGCTTCTCTTCAGAGGAAAGCAAGATATTAGCAAATTATTATTATAGCCAAGCTAAGAATTTGCTGATTATGGCATTAAATTGAAACAGCATTTTATGATAGTTCGTCATAAAAAATTACAGGGGAAAAAAAATCGGCGCTTCTACACTATTGTAACGAAATTTTGGAAATCGTAAAACTGAATTTCACATGAAACAATGGTATCTACGTATTCCTTGTATTTTTAAGATCATATCAAAAAATTGCGAAAATCGATAAGGTATTTATTAAAAAAAATAAAAATAGAATTTGATGAAAACTATCGTAAGTAGGTTTGAAAACACTTTTTAAAGATCGTGCTAAGCTGGCCTAATAGTTATCGTACTCTACTCAATATCTTTGGGTTTTTGTTTCAGTTCGAGTATTTTCTTTTTTTTTTTTTTACAAGAAGTGAATTATTAAAAAAAAAACATAATACTCACACACACACGTTTCAGTTTCTTTCCCTTTTTTTTGCTGGATTCTTTTTTAAAGAATTTAACATTAAGTTTAATACCGGAAAACGCTGGGTATATCTGCTAGTTATATTATAATAATGAGAACCGGTGTGTTAACGTATGCCATATACCGGTTCTTGTTGGATCACCGAAGGTAAGCAACGTTGAGCCTCGCTATTATCAGATGGGTGACCATTTGGCAATACCAGTTGCTGTATCTAAAAGGATGTTGACACTTCCGGCAACTTCTGCATCGAGCTGTCTTGAACCTGTCCTGCCGCTAGATCATGCTGGCTGGGATAAGAGTGATGCTGCCTCTGTGTAAACCAACTTTAAACAAACTCCCAGCACGTATCATCCAGCATCTCGAGGATGATCAGATGGACGATCTGCTTCCCTTTATATTATACGAGGTCCGTTTAAAATAATGCCTCCTATTTTTTATTCCGCCCGAATAGGCCAAAAAGGATTCCAAATTGCATTGTTATGATGACTAACCTTATGTATTCATGACCTCAAAGTTTCATCTCTATCGCAGATATTGACGGTGCCACACCTCTAAGAAAAACCTCCACTGTCAGAAGCAGAGATGCATCATTGAATTCTTGGCAAAAGTTAATTGAGAATGATGGAAACTATGTAGAAAAAAAATTGTGGAGTAGAACAGTTCGCTCGTTTTTACGGTACCACTGCCGCCTTCATAGCTTTTCAACTTTTTTAGCTACAAAAAAAAAATAGGAAGCCTTACATTTGGAATGAACCTCCTATAACAAAGGACGTCTCGGAATGCTATTTTTTATCGCTGGCGAAAGTGTATTGAGAATGGTGACTATGTAGAAAAAAAAATTTGTGCGCATAAAATGTTGTTCGTTTTAATGGTACTACTCCCGTTTTCGTCGCTCTTCAACATTTAAGTTAAAAATTCTCGCCTTCGTATTTTGAGTTTTAAAAAGTAGGCTTCACTTTTGGAATGGTCATCATAATATAAATTACCTACGAACGAATATACAGTGGGGTTCAGAAAAAAAGATTATAGCGGTTAACCTTAAATGCAGAACATGTAAACTACTTAATATTTTTTCTAGAAAAACAAGATGATCAAGGAATGTGCCGTAGAGGATTCTGAGTGAACGTCGAGATGTGTGCGAAGTGACGTCATCTTTTAGAACTAAACCACCCGGATGGTAATGGACAAATGTTTGATGGAAAAAATAACTGATCGGTGTATCATTCAATATGAAAACTCCCTCTTCGAAAAAATAACGAGCGCTCATGCAGGGGTCACCCTCAGCCCACCGGACAATAACCTTCGTAGTGTGGAGTGGTTGTTCACAAGGTATATTGACTGACCAGTATCGAAAGTTCTATTTATTAAGCATAAAACGAAGTGTGCTTTATCGCTGTAGGAGAGTTGGGGGTGAACCTTGAGTCTCCTTTCGGCATCCGCGTAACTCTCGCTCCCCTTATTTTGTCCTTTAGTCCTCACATTCCATGAGCGATATTTCTGACAAAGAGGGAAGAATTGCTGTTTTCTGGGTCAGAATCCATTCCATCTAATATTTATCGTTGGAAAGTTTTAGATCTTGATATATATATATATATATATATATATATATATATTAAGTAATGTGATTGATAATTTAAAATTTGAAAAATCAAATTTCAACTAAATTAAAAATCCGTTTCATAAGAAGGAACAACAACAAAATCAATTATCTGTACGATCGTTTCGGAAAACAATGCTTTTTATTGTGGTAAACATCCAGTTACGAACAATAATTACATATAGTTTTTTAATATGCAAGGTCTCCTCGTCAGCAAATTTTGAAGGGCTTTTATTAAATTTAAAAGACACCATAAATAAACCTAGCATTAAAAGTAAGGCAGATGTATCTTTTAATGTTTCGCCTTTTGAAATCAGGAACTATGGTTAAAATACTCATATATATGTTTGCTATAGTTTTTCACCTCTTTGAATGATGAATTTTAAAAGGGGGGACGTCCGTGTAATAAGTTATTTCCGTTAGCGTACTTTTGATTTAAAGACTATTGCTCTAATCTCCTTTAAACAAACGTTTGAGCCCTCTACGAGTGGCGGACGGATGTTTATTTAAATAGACATTCGGACAGATTAATTTCGGCCACCGATTCCGTAGTCAGGGGGTAGAGCTGCCGACTGTCATCACGACGGTTCTAGGTTCGATCCTCGGCTTGGGATAGGTGTTAGTCTAGCGGCACTGATGAGTTGTGAAACAACGAAACAGGTCTGTATGTCGATGACTAAAATATATATATATATATATATATATATATATATATATATATATATATATATATATATATATATATAAGTGATGGGACAATACAAATATTTTCCCGAATCCGATACAGTTTCCGATTCTGATTCTTTATGAATATCTTAATATTTTACTCTGAAATTATTTTTACAGATAAGCGTAAAACTAAAAAATAAATGTGCCCATTTTCTCAAACGTAACAATACAATAAAAATATACATGTGATGTACAAGGTTTAGTTTTATTGGTAGTTTAAAAATCAATAAATATTGATTATTTTATCAATCATGCCAGCAGTGGAAGATTTTGTTGTGAACAAAACGAAATACAAAAAAAATAATAATTAAAGGAATCGTTTTGAGGCATCGGGGAAATAAAAACAGTTTTCCAATATCGACTCCGGTTCCTCGAAAAGTTCCGATTTTTTCGATTCCCAATTCCGATTAATCTTCCCAACACTAATATATATTAGCACTTTACATCAAGTGACTTCATGTCTTGTCTAGAGCGATTTCCATTTTTTTTTTATTTTTTTTTTTTTATCAGAATCGCTGTTTTGGGGGATATATTGCCACCACGTTGTTCGAGTTTCATAAGCCCTCTCGCTTAGCAAATGTCACCTTACCGCGATGTTAGTGAGTAAGATTGGGCAAATAGTCAAACTCTTGAAGACTGTCTAAATTTGGAAACACACCGATAAATGGTGTATCATTAAATGGCACTGGTGGGAGGACTGTTCGACATTCATAACTAAAACTTGGTAGACAAGTCAGACCAGCTAAAAATACTAGATATATTCTCCTCTGGAGGAACCTAGGCTATTTCAGTGCGGTGTATGTAAATACTAAATCAGAAATGGCTGAAGTTTTTTTTAATACTGGGTGCTACATAGCAAGGCTGTGTAGTGGATTTTGGACCAAGAAACCAGCATCATCATAGGTTGATATTATTTTCTTTTCCTTTTGTCAAAATGTTTTTGATTTATGATGGATGTATGACTCCAATGATTTTGACGATCCTTTTTATAACCAGTTACAATAATCAACCAATCGGAAGCTTCCAAAGTTATCATAAAAAATGTCGAATTTTGGATTCAATTAGGTTCGCCGTCACCTCGGTCTCAAAAGGACTCAAGATCGGGAATGCATTGATTCTTCGCCGCCATCTTTGTTACTAGATACTTAACTTAACACTCGAAATCGTGACTGCATTGATTCTTCGCCGATTTGATTTACTGCCGCCATCTTTGTTCAGCATAATGGCTCAACACTTAACACCTTTGCATTTCCAAAACTCAATCACGTTCTGTAAACCCAAAACCAAAAACAATTTTTCTCTACAAAACAGAACAAAATATTTAAAGCTAAAAAAAAAAAAAAAAACTTGAAACATAAAACTCCTTTTCTAAAATTACTGGATACGGCATTAAATAATCCGAAAACTGTTGATCTGCAAAACACAAACAACCAAACCAAATACCATGAATAAATATTTGAGGATATAAAGTATTTGAGGCATAAAAAATTACCAAGAGGATCGGATTCAGCATGAAATAACTTGAAAAGGGTTGATATGCCGTAAAAAAATTGTAACTTTAAAGTTTTATTTTACCTATTTACAATGCCTCCCCACGAGACAGTTAGACACGAGGGTCGTTTTTTTTTTAACGTGGAGAAAAGGTACAAAAATAAAAAATTGTCTCAGTCGTGAAGGACGGCTCTACCACCGAAAGAGAACCAGAAATGGAAGTGCAGCATCTGAAGAACAGATGGTATTTATTTGCTCCCCCACCGAGCAAATTAGGCACAAGGCCAATTTTTAATGTGAGGAGTGAAGGGAGGGGGAAGCGAAAGGGGGGACCAGCTCCCGAGAGGTGGGAAATGGGAGCTTGTTAAAGGTCAGGCATGTGGGGTTGCCCCCACATCTGGTCTTTGCTAGTCCTAGCTAGTCATAGCTTGCAGCATCTGCCGGAACAGATACTACACTTTGATCTTGGCCAAAAGGCCAATAATAAGGTGTTATTGTAAAAGGGACCGTGAATTTTCACACAGGTGGAATGTGTTAATCATCCTATTTATAAAAAAAATATTAAAAAATTATAAAATCTTCGGGCCAGGTGTAGTGTCTGTTCTGCAGATGCTGCACTTAAGATAATTTGTACCAGTCAATGGAGAGGAAACCCTCTATACTGGGACAATTATTATTTTTAGTAACCAAAGTGCCCCTTTTTTGCCTACTTTTAGGGGAGTTGGTTTTTACTCCACATTAAAAATGACCTCGTGCCTAATTTGCTTTGGTGGGGAAGCAAATAAATACAATAAAACTGAAGACCCGTAACACAAGCGAATGGACAGATGTAAATGGATTTAGCAGAGATAGTTATATCTAAACCCGTCGGGACCCAAATTCGCCCCCAGATCCTGACGTATAATTCTGTAACCTATTTTCATTTCGTTAATCCAATTTTTATTAATTATACAACTGCGTTTGTTTTGATTTTTAAAGCCACAACACTGAGGAGAAAGAATTCAAGACCTACATTGCCACAGCAGAATAAAATCCAAACATTTATCATCGCCCAGGCAACATTTAAAAGACGAAGTCGCTCCTTCTTTAGAGGTGCTCGCTTGATTCTCCCGCCTTCCAATCTTGTCACGTCTACCTGCACTGGAAAGGAAATAAATACTGTGATTCGTGGCAGTTGTGGTCACAGAATCATGACGT
This sequence comes from Euprymna scolopes, assembly GCF_053919585.1. NCBI lineage: Eukaryota > Metazoa > Mollusca > Cephalopoda > Sepiida > Sepiolidae > Euprymna > Euprymna scolopes. The sequence goes on from NC_136516.1 coordinate 16,546,116, forward strand.
GTACTTATGTAACATACATGAATGTAGTGTTGAATCCGACTATTGCATTAACTTTTTCTTTGGCCTCTTTATTTATCCAGCCTTAACCTGAAGACGTCTTGATAAAAACTACAAAATCAACAAAACAAAATATTTCTTTAAAGATATAAAGGACTTGAAACATAAAACTATTTTTTTCCAAAGTATTGAATTCAGCATTAAATAACCTGAAAAGCGTTGGTATGCCGTAAGAAAAAAAAAAAAAAAACGCCCAAAGACTATAAATAAATATTTGAAGATAAAAAAAAAAAAAAAAAAAAAAACTAGAAGCATTAAAACTTTTTACCAAGATGATCCGATTCGGCATTAAATAGTTTGAAAATGATTGATATGTCGTAAAAAAAATACACACCCAAAACTTCAGGCTTTATTACACAAAGGATCGTGAATTTTCACAATTAGAGAAGTGTAATATTTTAATCACCCTATATATAAAAAAGGAAATTAGGAAAAATTTATTTAGAAATTATAAAATAAAAATAAATACGTGTAACATCAGAACATGCGAAACGAATATGTGAATGTAGTGTTGAGTTCGACTATGAAATGTAATTTTTCATTGACCTCTTTATCCAACATTAAATTGAAGACGTCTTGATAAAAATATAAAATCGACTTTTAAAGTGCTTATGAGCTGATCTACCATTTCGGGAATAAATCGATTTACCAGAGACAATAAATACAGTTACGTCAGGACAGCAATTTGTGGCAGTTATGGCTCCAGAATTATGACGTATACTTCTGTAATCTATGCATTTGTTAATTATACTGTACATTGGGGTAATTTCGCCAAATCCGGGGGTAATTGCGCCAAATCGGGGGGTAATTGCGTCAAATCGGGGGGTAATTGCGCCAACTAAAAAAAGTGCTCTTTATATGCGTGGTAGCCAAACGAGTACTTTTAGCTAGTTGGCCCAATTACCCCGGACTTGGCACAATTACTCTAAAGTACGGTACCACTTTATGTGTCTTATATACTACCTGCCTGCAAGGATACAACACACCGAAATACTTTTATTTTGTGCAAAAACGATAAATAAAAAAATACTTTTATTTTAGATAAAGCTGTTTTGTTTTATTTATTTGTTTGTTTCGTTATTTTCAAAGTGTGATTTGAACATTGCACCAAACCAGGGCCCTCGTGATGAAAAAAAATAACTAGATACAGTTTCATTAGGATAGCAATTTGTGGCAGTTATGGCTCCAGAATTATGACGTATACTTCTGTAACACATACATTTCTTAATACACTTTTTGTTACTTACACCACTGTGTGTGTGTCTGAAATACTACCTGCCTGCAAGCCCGGTCGTAAAATACGCTTAAATATGATATTTTAATTCTTGCAGATTTCGTAACTATTATTATAGAGTTAATGATCTATCGATTTTTATATATTATAAATTGCAATTTCAAAAATATAAAAATATATATCCATATTACTTGGGTGCATTAGCTTGAATCGAAACCAAAATAAAAACTATTATATATATATATATATATATATATATATATATATATATATATATATATATATATAATTTTCCACTGACACGTGTTTCGTCGTCTACGACTCATCAGAGTGGCTGAATCTAACGCGGTTGCATTTTTACCTAAATACGAGTTGGGAATAATTTTCCCTTTAACCAATTTGGTACCCTCAACATGGGGAGCGGTATATATATTTTTAAAATATAATTATCCACTGATACGTGTTTCGTCGTCTACGACTCATCAGAGTGGCTGAATCTAGCGAGATTCGAAATCGGGACCCCATGGTAAGAAGCCTAAACCCTTACCCTTTTTTTATATATATATATATATATATATATATATATATATATATATATATAACTTGAGTTCTTTCAGCCATAACCGAAAAAAACTTATGAGGAATTCTTGAAAATTATTTATAAAAAAAAAAATAGATGACTTAAGTGTCATCAGCTATAATCGAAACCGAAACCAAAACTTATGAAGAATTCTTGGTAAAATTATTTATGACAAGAAATAGAACATAACAATTAAACGACCCGGATGTAAACGTGACACACAAAAGAACACACGCGCTATCGTATTAATATATAGATTACTTATCTCAATACGACTTCCAATTAATGAAAAGAAGTCTTTCTCCCATTCCCATTCATTCAATATTCTTCGTTCATTCAACGTTGCGAAGTTTAAACTCGTCAACATGAAACGACCGCAGTAGTTTTCACACGCATTCGCGGAATATTCAACGTAATTTTCGACACTATCAAGAGAATGCATTCGCACTATTTAAACTGAGTCATCGCAACCATCCAAACTCCAGTTTATGACCCAACACCGTTTTACAAGTACTTCAACGGAATATGCCTCGACGAACATGAATACCCTGCTCCCAACCCGACTATCAGTGTGATTTTTCACACCCGTTCACCGTAGAGGTTCCTAGATGTCGAAACGCTTTCTACTGTAATCGCTTCTCTCCTTCAACTGCTTGCCTTTGGAATTTCCTCCCTGCTCTTTGTTTCTTCGAATGTACCAACATGGAAAAAATTAGAATGTAATGTGAACAAACATCTTGCTGCACAACTCCTCTCTCAGATTTATAGCGGCATCTTATTCACAGTAGCCCCTTACGTTTCGGTAGTGATAGACCTTGTTTTGGGGCAAAAAAAAAAAAAAAAAAAAACGTAAAGTACAATGAACTGTAATAGTCCACGAGTACTCGGCTGAACGTGAATTCTTAACACCAGACAAGTCAGTCTATTAAGACTGATTTTGGTCGCAAATTTAATGAAACACACACCGACGTCGGGTATGCAATATTTTTTTTTCTTCTTCTTTGAAATCTCATTTTTGTTGTAATTAAACGCATTTTTTTTTTTAAGATGTATATTAATTATGGGTGCATCTGTATTTCTGAACCCGCGATTTCCACGAAGTTACTCGGGTATGCCTGCCAGATAACGGCAATAACCGGAAACGGCCGGGCGAGCCTTATTACAAAAAAAAAAAACTCCTCAAGAACGGCGACGACCACTAAAATTCATTTCTTAATACATTGAAAAAGAAATATCTTAATATCCAGAAAACTACTTGTCGGCCGTTTCCGGTTCTTTTCGTCATCTGCCGGGTACACCCGAGTAACTTCGTGGAAATCGCAGGTTCATAAATGCAGAAGCCTCCAATTCTGTAATAAATTCTGACTATTTATCTCTTCTTTCATTTCATTTGAACCCTGGTCCACCTAGTGCCCAAAAATCACCGGAAAAACGACCGACGAAGCGATATGGACCCATCCGTTGCATACAAGAATCATCATAAGAAAAAGAGTAAGTAAACCTGCACGAAATTCCCCATCAATTTTTTTTTCTCTCTCACTTTCTCATCTTTAAGCCGAGCACTATGCATCTTTGCATGTTCTTATCTTTTTATCACTTACTAGCAAGGATACTCGGCATTGTTCGGGATTGAATAAGGATTAAAAAATGTTTTGCACTCTCATGCTTTTGTTATAGAAATTAGTAAAATCACCATTTTCTTTTTTTTAATCGAATAGATTCATTGCCTGTTTTCGGAAGTAAACTTCACATGCTTTCCTGAAATATATTATAGTCTACATTGCACTGTAGAGAATCTAATGTTGATATTTTAAATTATCTGTAAATAATGGCATCACTTAAAGTTTAAAAGTATCATAATTCAATTATACTCTAAACAGAAACATTCATTTTAAATGCGCCTCTGTCTTATCAAAGAACCAACTGTTAATCTTATGAAATTATTTTTACATAATTATAATTTAAACATACAATAGTCAAGTATCATGTTCAATTGTACTCAAAACAGAACCTTTCATTTCGAACGCGCCCTTGTCTTATAAAAGAATTTTCAGTTGATTAAAAAGGCTGGTCCTTTCGGCTTGTGCGGTGATAACACTTCTTAAATGCACTAGGTTGTATAAAAGTGTTAATCCCCAAAGAAAAAACAAACATCTGGTTTAAAATAATTTAAAATGTGCATACATCTTTCTGGGACACCGTGTGTGTGTAATATATATGTGTGTGTAATATATATGTGTGTGTAATATATATATATAACCACTGGACCGATTGCTTTGACAATATTTTCATCGTACCCATGCGTGTTTTCATATATCTCTTTTTAATTATAACATTATTCTTGATTTTTATTTGATAAATTAGTTGGCTTTCTTTGAAATGATGTTGCCATTTTTTATTTAGAGAAATATCACTGCCCACCGATGATTCACCAGTCACGTGACATCATTAAAAGGAACTTTCGGTCAACATCAATATCTCGCTTGATGTAACAGAATTTGTTTACAGTATGGGTATATTAGAAATGTTTCACAAATTTTAAATTGGTAAAATTTAATCACTTGATTATTGAAAATGTAATCATGTGATTAAAATTTAATTTAAATTAACCACGTGTGGTCGGTTTCTTGTCAATTATTCATCGAAAATAGATATTAGCAGCAAAGCGACCATTGCGGATCGTTTTTACTCTTCAGGAAATTAAAAACTTTAAATGGAATTTGACGTATACTTGTTCAGTGACTAATTAGATTCCTATTTCAGTCACCTAAATTATTTACAGTAAAATGAGTTTAGGAATTTTAATTCAGATCTAAATATTATTTTTACTTAAAAATGACATTAATACACTAAGTTACAAGTTTCATCGTGAAACCACCATAAACTTCTAATATACTTATATTATATTAGAAATTGAGCGAGCCCTACAATTCTTTAAATATTGACTTTTTGGCATTAAAAAAAACTTGCAAAATCTGGTAGCTGAGTGTCAAGTCAATAATAATTTTTTTAAAAAACGAAAAGAACCTTCCCTATACGGGCAATAATTTACTTTCGTGTTTCCCTTGAATGTTTCGAATAAGGGGGATCAATTGACTAGAACTTTGTATTAAAAACTGAGCACCCCCTAAACATGTTTAAATATTGAATTTTTTTTTTTTTTTTTTTTTTTTTTGCGTTTTGGTTAAATTTGTAAGTTTGCAATCGCGAATAATCTGCTCCAAAAATTAAAAACAAAAAAATGAAATTTAAAAAAATGGTACTCTTGCAGATTTGACCCGAATCCTCGGGATTTTCGTCAATTATGGTTAGGGCTCGACCAGCAATCACTGGATGAAGCCGAGTGTTGTTTAAATGTTGAAATACTAAATCTAATGTTTTTTCTTCTTTTTTTTGCATGCAAAAATGCAATTTTTTAAAATTATTCATTGGATTACGGGGGGGGGAAGCATTTTCTGTTTTTTTATAGCATCAAAAACTTTTCTATACTTTCACTTAATAATTCATAGTTTTCATAAAAAGCATCCATCTTTTCTTATAAAAATAACGTTCTTTACAACAAGTTTACTGCCAATTAAAAAAAAAACGTAAGTATTCTTAAAAAAAAAAAAACTTTCACCTAACAATTTACGGTAAAAAATAATCTTTTCTTGGAAAAAAACAACTTCTGCTGATAAAAATATTGCAAAAAGAATAATAAAAGTAAATAAACAAAAAAGCAACTTTCCTTGAGGAATATATATATATATATATATATATATATATATATATATATATATATATATATAGTAAATTTACAGTTTTTTATTTATTTATTGTATTTCTATTTTTTTCGGTTTGTTTGTTTGGATATTCCTCCACGTTTTTTACTTTGCTCGGCTTAATCCGGTGACCGCCGGTCAAGCCCGAACCATAATTGACGAAAAACTCCGAGGATCCGTGTAAAATTCTGCATGAGTACCAAAAATATATACGGGGTATTCATTGTACAAGTCGGTCGATGAGAAATCGGCTATCCAAAAAGTTGATATTTAATTTTAAAAAAACATGATAACTACTTACATTTTTTGTCAATTTCAACAATAAACAATGTTATCTACCTAATTGGCATGTCACAATTATTTAAGTCTTCCATGATTCAACGAAAAAATGATTTCGGTTATGTTTGTTTTGTCACGTGACATGTGACGTAAACACAAGGGAAATAGCTAAAATCTCTCTAAAAAAAAAAAAGGGACACCTCAAAATATTGTGCATCCATAAATTTTAAAAATTTACCGGCTTTATCTATAAATGTATATTTGCGCATGCGTAGAGGCGCACTTAAGTCGGCTTATGTCTGCAAACTTTCAATTTTGCAATTTTGTCCCTTTATCAGCTATTGTAAGCCAAAAATAGTAGTTTGGTAAAAACTGTTTCCTATGCAGATAGACAAGGTAGCTTTTCTATGCATTAGTAGGGCGCCCGGCGTTGCCTGGTCGTAAACTACGCTTGAATATGATATTTTAATACATGCAGATTTCGTACTTCTTTATTATTTATAGTTCTGTCGACATCGATCGCAAAGACCCGTGGCACAGTGGATAAAGTACTTGGTGAAATTCGGTTGTAAAACTTGCCTTCTAGGTAATTGAAGTTTCAATCTTCACTGTGGGCGACATAAAAATACAATCGGGACGAGTACATGCTGCCTCCGTAGATTAAATAATAACTCCATTCGAAATTTCGTGCAGATTCCCGAGTTCAACAAGATGCAGGTGAAGATCAACAAACAATATGGAGCTATACATATCTATTTCTCTTTGTCCGTTCGACTTTTTCTTAGAAACTACTGAATAGATCTTGCTAAAATTTTGTATGAGACTTATTTATGATATGATGCACCGAACTAAGTAATATGGTATCCATTTGATATATAGTGATTAATAAAGATTGATAGGGATTAGTTTCCATAGTACAACATTTATTTTATAAGTTTTTGTTGCATAGGGGGTTCATACTGGAACAACAGACAACGGGAACTCATAATACAGGGGCTCCAAACAGAGGATGATTATGACATTTATATAGATTACACACACGACTACGACTGTGGAGATTCATGGGAACTTCATATTATTATTACTGAGCTGAGACATTTTTACAGTTCTTGTTAACACAGAGGAGGGGATACATTACTTGGGGGGAGAGTTATAGAAAGTTTATTAAAGATGATGACGACGATAGATAAAACACATTTACCTTTCAGTTGGTGGAATGACGACACGAAGACAAATAGTTACAAAATATAGATGGTGATTTCTTTTATTCATCAGCCGGCCGATTGATGATGTCAGGGATTCAAGCCTTTTCGACTACATGACATCCTCCGCCCCCTTTCACCTCTAAGGGCATCAGCTTCACTCGTTGACCCTCGCGCGCTCTCTCTCTCTTTCTTTCTCTCTCTCTTTCTCTCCCTCTCTTTCTCTCTCCCTCTCTCTCTCTCTCTCTCTGGCTATGAGTGTGACTCTTTCTCCTCTAAATTCGAACCCTCATCTCAATATATTGAGAATCTCCTTTGTTTGCTACGTCAGATGTGACTAAATTTCACGTGGATTTTGCATAGGTCTGTCCAAACACATTTTTCGCAAACAAAAAATTACCAATTTTAATTGTTCAATATCTAACCTATTTTTGATCATTATCTATAAACTCGGATTTTCCATTCTTTTAACTGACATATTTAATATCCAATTATTTCTAAAAGAATGGGCAATCCTTTTTTTTTGTGATATTTAGTTTCTAAAAGAATTAATAATCGACCGTATTCCTAGGATTTGAATTATCCATTACCTTTTAACACTTGCCTACAGGGTTCGATTCTAACCTTTTCCTCATATCATTTTCACTTATCTAGTCTGCCTTCTTACTTACAAGAGAAGGGGACAGCCTTTCTCATGTAACATTTTTAGGAAACTACTGGTACGATCTGGCTGAAATTTTGTATTGATCTTTGTTACCTATTAATTGCAAATTATTCCAAAAATATTATATATATAAATTTCATTCTAAATTAATAACTTCAAATAAAGTTTTGAAGTATGCTTTGTTTTGTTTTTTGTTTTGTTTTTGTTTTTGTTTTTTAATTTCAAAAATATTATTTGCCTCAAGCGGACATAGCTATTGTACACAAATACATAGTTAAGTTTGTTGTATTTTTAGTGGACTCACATGAATGATATTTCTGAGATGTTCCGGAAGGAAGTAAATTTATTATCATTTTATCTGAATAACATGGAACCACGATCCCCAAAAATGTCTTAGCTATTCAGAATATAATATTGATTTTGTAGGCCGCAACGTATCGGTAATAATAATAATAATAATAATAATAATAATAATAATAATAATAATAATACGAGAATTAATCGTGTTTCTCTTTGTTCTAGAGCTAGCCTATAAGATTACTATAATAATATACTATAATAATATTACTATAATAATTAACCGTGTTTAATATATACTATAATAATATTACTATAATGATTAACCGTGTTTCTCTTTGTTCTAGAGCTAGCCTATAAGATCACTTATTAATAGCATGTGTTGTCAGCGAGCGTGAAGGCAATGGTTGCAAGGTTAAATTGACCATGAAATACATACAATTTATACATATCGGTTACAGTTTGTCGTAATGTACATATGCCATAAAAATAATGCGATCCCAACTAACCCAAAAACTTTATAATTAAAGCCACTCGAAAAGCGAAATACAGCTGTCGCCTTCTATACAAACAATTCGGTTACTTCAAGAAAGCTGCTGCTAATTATTGTCAATGAGACAGTCTGATTTCTGCATAATCACGTTGGTACACCGGTTCTCATTAGATCAACGAAGTTAAGCAACGTTGTGCCTAGTCATTATGAAATGGGTGAACTGTTAAGAATTCCAGGCACTGTTTGCAGGAGGAACTTTATACCTTTCTACAAGAACTACAAAAGCTTAACGGAATATAAAGGGTGGAACGATAAAATTGTCGCCCTAGAAAAGACCTGATTCCTTTTCCGTCTGATGAAAATCGGGTTTCTTTTTTGTTGTAGACCATCTACTAATGGGCTAGTTGTGTATAAATCCCAAGAGCGATAAGAGGCTTCTATTATGTCTGGGAATGACACAATGTTCAACGAGGTCCTGGATATGACCTTAAACTATATACGATGGTGAGGCCCCCAGCTTGCGGGCTTTGGGGAGTGTGGGGCCACCCTTTAATTATCATTGCTCCCATGTCCACTCTGACTCGGAATAGTAGTACCTGTTAGGGTCCCAACTATGGGTTACATAGAAACCGACTTAAAAAATATATATATATACTCTATTAAAAAATTGTTCTTCCAAATCACTGGATTCGGTATTATATAACCTGAAAAGGGTTGATATGCCGTAAAACACAAACAACCAACCAACGTTCAACGAGCGAGATTAGAGATGCGCCGCTGTACAACTCCTGCTTTCTACCGATCCAAGTTCTGACACCAGGATCATTGCCAGCAGGCTCAAAATAAATTGCTGGATTTCCACGAAAAACAGGGACGTGCCGAGGGTGATACAAACAAAGTTTCCGGCCATGGTTATGGTCTTTGGTCTTTGGTCTTGTTTCAAGTGCGGGTCACATTATGTCACCTCACATCTTCGAAGTTGGCTTGAAAGTAGACACCAAAGTGTACCTGGATTTGCTGAAGAGTGAGGTGATCCCTGGCGCAATCAGGAGGCCGCTGGCAGACCCTGGGTGTGGTAGCAAGATTCGGCGCCGGCCCACAAGTCCAAAGTGATTCGGGCTTGGTTTCAGAAGGAGTGCAACGACTTTGTACCCTTCTCTTACTGACCCCACTCCTTCCTCAACCTGAACCCGCTGGGCTGCTTCATTTGGTCATACGTTGAGAATATCACCAACATGACCCCCCGCAACACCAAAGCCAGACTGATCGTCGCCATCCGCCGAGTATTCGCCAAGCTCCCATGGAAAAATCATGCTCCAAGTTCCGAACCGGTGTCGAAGCGATTATTGAGGTTGAAGCCGACTACATTGAATAGATGTCAGTTGTAGTACATGATCAAGTTACCTGAATTGATGTTTTTCAGTAAGTTTTAAAAATAAAGCTGCTACTAATTCACTGCTGTCGCGAAAAGTGAAGTAACAAGTGAATCAGACAGAATAAAAGGAAAATAATTGGGGGGGGTATTTCCTTTAGGGCAAGAATTTTATCGTTCCACCCTGTATATAGGACTGGGGACAAATTCTGAATGTAATATTCCCTAGATACTTGTTCCTTCCTCCAGGGTGAATACCGTTGGCATGATATAGCTCACGAAGATCATGCCTTATGGTTGTCTGGTTTGTATGTGGTCCTTCTTGATGGTCGCAGGTATTCGTTAACTTGCGCGATTGCAGGTTTTTAATCAAGTAAGGCAGAACAATTACATGCAAAGTGAGAGAATGGCGCAAAAGCAACGTGGTTAGTTTCACTTCATCGATTTCCGGTTCAGCCATTGACGCGTCTTTGCCACAGATACAGAAACAGAGACGACTAGAAGACGACGGCTCCTGGTGACGTTTCACCCTGTAGGGCTGCGGTATGGTTCCGTGCAGTCTTAAGAGTTGTACCCTCCCAAGCTTTATATTCTCTTTTTGAAATGAATACTGATTTATCGGCGATTGCCAGAAATCGCCCTTTGCAGAGAGTGCTGACGGGATTGCTCAGGCACTTTTTAGAAATAGTGAACTATCTCTCTTGCACTGATCTTATGCTACATCTGCATGTGGTTGGGGTGAGGTTAATACCATGAGTTAAATACCAAATGTATCTTTTCTGTTGCTATGATCATGTCACAGACCGTTTTCCTTTTCGTTTATATACAGGGTGGTTATAAAGTCCGTGTACGCCTTAAAACATTTATAATTTTATTTGTGATTGCAATAGAAATAACATGTAAAAAGGATTTGATTTTGGAACAATTCATTTTAAAATTGCACACGGACTTTATGGACACCCTGTATATATATATATATATATATATATATATATATATATATATATATATATATATATATATATACTAGCAGAGAGGCCCGACATTGCCCGGGATTGAATGATGATCAATGGATATTTCACACTCCTATATTTTTATTGTCATCAAAATCCGTAAAATCGCCCGGGGGGGGGGGAACTTCACATGCTTCCACGCAGTAACTTAGTCCAAAATATGTTATTCTGCATTGCACTCTAAAGAACATACTGTTTCTTTTATAAAATTATTTTATATAAACTTCTTTTCAGTTAACGAAAAAAACATTAAGAAATTTACGTGGTGGGGGGGTGAACCTACAAACATCATGTAAAAACAAAACTTTAAAAAAACATGTTATCAACTTACAGTAGAATTTTCACGGCCCGTTGTTCTATCATTGTATTGCTTTCGGTTTCGATTCTACTTGATGGCACCCAAATACTTTTTATTTTTATTTTATATTCTTTATCTTTTTTTTTATTATTATATTTTAATCCAATGATGGAATACTGTTGCCATATCTGGGCAGGAGCTGCTAAAAACAGCCTATCCTGCCTTGACAGAGTACAAAATAGACTCCGTGGCTTAGTGGGGGATGCCCTTTTCTCTACCCTGCAACCTCTCTCCCACAGAAGAGACCTTGCGAGCCTATCCTTGTTTTATCGTTATTTCCATGGCAGGTGCTCGTCTGAACTCCAATCTCTGGTCCCCCCTCGCCAATCTTTCATGATAAACACCCGTCTAGCTGAATCCACTGTGAAAAATTTCCCCTACTCTATATCTGTGCCTAAATCAAAACGTGGATTCCATGAACAAAGCTTCTTGCTTAGAACTGCACGCCTGTGAAACTCTGTTCCGTCTGCCTGCTTCCCACCGGACTACAACTTGGATGTCTTCGAGTCCAACGTTAACAAATTCCTAATGAACCGCCCCCTTAAGTAAACACTTCATCAAATCTCCACACTAACGTAATGTACTTGCAATAACCCTTATCCCTGAGTGGCTTCTGGGCCTTGATAAGTGGTGATCACTGTGTAAAAAAAAAAAAATTATTTTTATTTATTACTAGCGGAGGTAGTCGAGCTCGGATTTTCCCGGGCGTAAAATACGCTTAAATATGATATTTTAATCCGTCCAGATTCCGTATATATTATTATAGAGTCGTGATTTCAAAAATAAAAATTAAAAGTATTTAGGTACCATCAGAACATTCAAAGCTGATGACGTTACCACTGTACACACGTGACACGTATATAAACTGATTAAAAAATTTAAATAAACTAAGATGAATGTACAAAATGTTAAACGCTGTTTTTTTTTTTTTTTTAAATTGACCCATTTTTGACCCCTTTAAAACAATTTTGACCGGCCAATGAACGGTTCGTAAAAATCCAATAATTTGAGGCCCCTTGCGCCGCTCTGCGACTTTTAGTTTCGGGGGAGATAGAGTTTGAAAATATGGAGACAGACATATAATGTTTTATATATTAGATAAGTTTATGATAGTTATTGTGTTCCGATATTACATGATCTAAAAAAGTTTTTTCTTTTTCTTTTTAGTGTCTTTCATTCCCTAGAAACTGAAAATCATCTTTATATGATAGATTGTGCCCACGACCCTCTCCAAGACTGTATTTCTCGCTTATATTTTTCTTAATAGAATGCGGTGGTAAACCGGCCGACGTGTTCTTCTTGTTGGACTCCTCCAGCAGCATCTGGTTGCCCGATTTTCACAAGCAATTGCGCTTCGTCGAGCACGTGATCGACCTTCTGAACACGACCAACGGCAACACGCGCATCGGCCTGGTGACGTTTAGCAACCAAGTGCGACTGGTGATGCGGCTCGGCTCGCCCGACAACAAACAAAAGATCAAGGAAATGCTGACCCGATCCGACATCTACTTGACCGGCGGTTCCACAGACACCGCCAACGCGATCGGGTTTGTCCGCGATGTCGGTTTCAATCCAAAAGAGGCCCGAAGTGGCGTGGCGCACATCATGATTGTCATCACTGACGGCCAGTCGAGCGACCAGCAGGCCACGGCCTACCATGCGAAGATGGCACACGACGCCGGCATTTACGTGTTCGCCATCGGAGTTGGGAAAGATACAGATTACCATGAGCTTAAACAGATGGCCAGTGACCCCGACGTTAATTTCGTATTCCGGGTTGGCGCGTACGATGCGCTCGAATCCATCAAACACATCCTGGTAATTAAGACATGCAAGGGTGAGTTGCTAGACTCCGAGGTCCTTCTTTTCTTTTACCCATTATTCTACTAATAATCCTATTTTTGAAATATAACCGATAGACGTTACGATAAGGATTAACAAAAAAACTGGTATTATTAGATTGTCCCAAAAGTTCGTATAAACATTTGGAAAAAAATTGAAATTTTACTCGCCCGGTGTCTCTTACCCTTTATGAACCCATTGCTTGTCTTGATTGTGCTGCACCAGATAAACCCATTTCTTGTCCGATATCAAAATGCGCTCCCAAAAACGCTCGTCCAATAGATTGCTGATAAATTGACAGAAAAATTTAACTCATCTCTTGGCTTGTACTTTGGTGAGTTCGTGTGGATCTTGGCGCGGCTTTTTGTAAGCAAAGTCAAGTGGCTTCAAGTGTCAATGAATTGCCGCGTTGCTAACTCAAAGCCCATCAACCAATTCTCGAGTGCTCGATGAAGTCGCAATGTCCAACCCGGTTTGGCAGTCCTCATCATCCAATTTTAACGGCCGTCCCGAACGAGGTTTATCTTCAAGATTTATGTCGACAGAATCGAAATACTTGCATCACTTTAAGATTGACACATGTGCAATTGTTCCTTTACTTCTGCAGCTTTCCTAATTGAACGACCTCATTTCCAGCTGTAACGAATCAAAACTCGCAGCTCAATTTTATCAATTGCCATCTTGAATAGAAAGCGAAAGGTCACTCTAAAAATATAAACGCAAAAAAAAAAAAAAAAATTAAAAATTGCATAAAAATTCAATTTTTTCGCAAGTGTTTACGAACTTTTAAGACAATCTAATATTTCAATTATTTCGGCAATTATTCATATCATGGTCGTTATATTCACAGCGTTTCTAGTAAATGTAAACTCCGATCTTCTTTAGGTCGACCTTTTCAAACTTGGAAACTGGTTGATGGAACAGATTTTCATCAAGAGAACATTAAAAGGGAAATAACTCTTTGCCTTGTTTGATCTCGTTGGCTGAAATGAGATTTGGATTGTAGAGTTATGTCCCTTTGAATATTTAAGAAAGAGATATTCTCGGATTATCATGTGTTACAGACCTCTCTCAAAGTGTTGGGCTAATAAGCAATTTTTTTTTTCTTGTAATGAGAATAAGTGTTAATAGTTGATTTAGACATAAGTTTTAGTAAATTCGTTTTTTTATGTTCATTCTGTATCGAATATAATATCTTAAAAGGAAAATAACTCTTTTCTCTTGGCCATCTCTATTGGCTCAAAGAGATTTGAAGGGTAGAGTTATATACAGATAGACGTGTTACAGATCTTTCTTCAAATAAGAAGTTTGGGATATATACGCAATTCTTTTCTTTACTTGAAATAGAGAATAATTGTTGATTTAGTTTTTTTTAAGTTTTGTTAAATTCGTTTATATATATATATATATATATATATATATATATATATATAGTCATCCACATATAGTACTGTTTCGCTGTATCACAGCTCATCAGTGCGGCTAGACAGGCAACTACCTCAAGCCAGAATCGAAACCCGACCGCCTGTACAGCAGTCAATGCTTTAACCATTAAGCCATTCAGCAGTTGCTGTGCGGTCAGTGAATTAACGATGTTTTGACATCGTCCGAAATACCTAAGCTCGATTTGTTTACACAAAGAGCATCATTTAATATGCCAGTGGTATATTGTGCATCACTTCCCAAGATACGGAACATTATAGTCATCCACATAGTGTTTTGTTTCGCTGTATCATAGCTCATCAGTGCGGCTACACAGGCAACTACCTCAAGCGTTATATATCTTACAAGCATCATCACTACACATCAGATTGTGAATTTTATTTACGATTCAACAAGTGGCATTTGACGGGAGGGGGAAAAGACAATGAAAGGTAATGTTCTTTATATTCGATTACGAATCAATCAATCAGTGTATACAATGATCTGCCGAGGAATGCCTTATTGGTTTGACTAATATACGCCCCGCCGATAGAAATGATTAGTCCCGGTTCAATCGGATCTGTAGTCGTTATTTATACATTACGTTATTGTGGTAGGTATTAGCCCACTGTCCCTCCACGTAATGGTAAAATAGAAAATTATGCCCAATTGCATACAAAGAATTGCTTAAAATAGGCATTGCGTTTAAACATTAACTCAATATGGATTGATATGCCGTTAAATATTCAAGAATCAATTTCTCTCGTAAAGCTTATTTTATTTTCCGGAAATGTATTGTTTAACGTATTTTTATTCAATTGTTCGCTATTTTATTTTTATGAAACTCTTTGCTATTTTATTAGCATAAAAATCGTTGTTATTCATATAAAATGGTTCGTTATTTATATTCGTTATTTATAATCGTTATTTATAATATAATATACACTTCCAAATACCCGGGCAACACCGGGCTGAAATGCTAGTATATATATATATATATATATATATATATATATATATATATATATATATATATATATATGAATAAAAAAAGAATACGAAAAGTATAAAAGCTTATAACTTTTCTTTATTCGTTTTCAATTGGTGACGTGCAGGAATACAAAATTATATTATGAAAAAAAATTACAAAAATGTTCTTATATATATATATATATATATATATATATATATATATATATATATATATATATATATATAATATGCATGTATATATATAATATGCATGTATATATATAATATGCATATATATATATATATATATATATATATATATATAATATGCATGTATATATATAATATGCATATATATATATATATATATATATAATATGCATGTATATATATATAATATGCATATATATATATATATATATATATATAATATGCATGTATATATATATAATATGCATATATATATATATATATATATATAATATGCATGTATATATATATATATATATATATAATATGCATGTATATATATATATATAATATGCATGTATATATATATATATATAATATGCATGTATATATATAATATGCATGTATATATATATATATATATATAATATGCATATATATATATATATATATATATAATATGCATGTATATATATATATATAATATGCATGTATATATATATATAATATGCATGTATATATATATAATATGCATGTATATATATATAATATGCATGTATATATATATATAATATGCATGTATATATATATATATATAATATGCATGTATATATATATATAATATGCATGTATATATATATATATAATATGCATGTATATATATAATATGCATGTATATATATATATAATATGCATGTATATATATATATATATATATATATATATAATATGCATGTATATATATATATATAATATGCATGTGTATATATATATAATATGCATGTATATATATATATATAATATGCATGTATATATATATATATATATATATATATATATATATATATATATATATATATATATATATATATATAATGTCTAAAGAAACTTGGAGTAAAAATGTAAAAATAAAAATAAACAATGCAGTTTAAATTCCCGGAAAAAAAATAACTTATCGCAAACTTAGCACCTTCATAATCCGACTTCTAAAAAAATTGTATAATTACAAAAGAGAAATCAACAATGTAAAAAAAAGAGAAAACCTTAACTAAAATTGTCAAATAGTAAAGGACTTAGCACTTGCATAAGCCAACTTTTCAAAAGTCTACAATTATAAAAGATATAGATACACACCACAATCACGTTGATACATTGATTCTCCTCTGATCACCGAAGTTAAGCAACGATGAGTCTGGTCAGTATCAGAGGAGTAACCATTTTGGGAGTATCAATTAAGTACTGTACGCAAGACCTCGACACATCCTTGCTAATATTTTCAGGTCAATTTGTTGTTCTTATATAGTATAGTCAGAAATGAAAATCGTATTCTAAGTAAAACACTTTGATGTACATATTCTTATCAAAGTAGAAAATACTAAAAATAAAAATTAGTCTTACCGTATTTTTGGCCCTGTCGGTGGGGCATTAGAATACACGGACTGCCCCCCCCCCTGGAGAGGGTAAAAGTCCCTCAATGGGGGTCCTGGATATGACCTTAAACTATATCCAGTGGTGAGGCCCCAGCTTGTGGGCTTTGGGGAGTGTGGAGCCACCCTTTAATTACCATTGCTCCCAGGTCCACTCTGACCCGGAGTGATAGTACCTGTTAGGGTTCCAACTATGGGTTAAATAGAAACCGACTTGAAAACACCAAATATATTCTATTAAAAATGTTTTATTCAAAATCTTTGGATTCGGCAGTAAATAACCCGAAAAGGGTTGATATGCCGTAAAACAAAACCAATCAACCAACCTTACCGTATTTTGTCGATCCACCATTGATAAGAGCAGGAAGTACTGGGAGTGCGTGTAAAGCAGGGGAGATAAGTTTGTCTTTCACTTAACCAAATAAAACTGAAATACGTAAGACGATAAAACTGCAATTCGCGATAAAATTTATTCTTATTTGTAATTAAACTTTCACCATTAAATCTGTTATTATATCAAAGGTGCATTAATAAACGTTTGTTTCCCTATGGCTTTTTCTTTATATATATATATATATATATATATATATATATATATATATATATATATATATATATATATACTAAAGTATTCCCCGGTTTTGGTCTAATTAATAATTTGCAATAAACTCGCTAAGCAAACTGTCTTTTAAAAAAAATGCCGGAAAGCCATATAATATCCTTTAATAGTTTCTTCTCTCGAAGTGCTAGACTTGGGAATTCCTTCCATGTTTTCTGCTTCCCTGAATATACTAACCTATAGAATTTTTGATGTAATGCAAATAGATATCTCGCTGCTCACCTGCTCCCACAGTTCCCTGTTAGACACGATCTCAAATAATAGCCCCTTACGTTTCAAGTGGCAACATGCACTGTCTGGGGATGAAAAAATTCTAAAATATATGTATTTCTATCACTCGTATCCTCTCTCAATGTTATTCACTTTTATTTTATGCGGTAACTATCACTTTCGCTTTTACTTCTCTCTTCTCCTCCTCTCTGCTTATTAACAAACGAAGATGCTAAAAAAGAATTAAAATTATTTAAAAAAGACAATATCACCACAAGTTGAAATGCTATTGCATTCGTTGAAGACGAGAGAATCGAAGAACGTGTGTATATAGTGGACATGAAAAACGCTAGTTTTTATTTATTTATTTTTTAATGTCTAACTGCCTTAGCAAACTCTTTTGCCGCCATTCGCCCATGCATGGAGTATTGTTGTCACATTTGAACTGGTGCATCTACTACTAGTCTCTCGCGCCTGGACCGAGTTCAAAAGAGAGTCGCCAACCTGATAGGTCCTGAACTGTCATCCAAGCTGGAAACTTATTGAAGTCGCCTTGTACGTACATGTGATCAGAAGTATTATCATATGTGTAGGTATTTTATATTAGAATCCAATGTTGAATAATATTTTCTTTTATTCATTTCAGTGGCTGACGAACGGCCAATGCGCAGTCCGCCAGGTGAGTAGCATTTTGCAAGTTCTATAAATTTATTCTAATACACAATATTTATTTTAATAAACATCCTGTCAAAAAAATGTTCTTCGCCAATGTTCGTTATTTACTTAGATATATTACTAAAATATTAATGAATTAAAAATGTAGGAACCTTAAAAATCAACGTTGCTTAGGCTTTATCCAGAGTGAACAAAGCTAAAACGGGCACCTGTAGAAAGGATCTATCATTTGGGGATACATATATAGTGCTATCATATCCGGCACAATCACGTTTACACAGCGATTCTTATCACATCACTTAAGATAAGCAACGTAGAGTCTGTTTAGTACCAGATAAGTGAACATTTGGGACTGCCAATGTGTTGTATAGTTGTGGAAAGTCAGGTCGGTCCTCTTATTTTCTAATGTGTGTAATGGTGACGTGCGCACACATAATAAACAAATCATGGAGTTTACTAAACCACATCTCGGCTGTGGTCGCAAAAGAAAAATAACTAAAATATTCATGAATTAAAAATGTAAATGAGGAAGACGTAAGATTGAACGTTTTGCCCACAGTTGCACAGGCTTTATCAAGAGTGAAAGAAAAAAAAACTTAGCGTCACCTGATGAGAACAGCTGTAATATTGGATATACCTATAGTGCTAACATATAACTGGTTTAAATTTATGCAGAGAGGGATTACGTACAGATAACATATTAATATATAGTCCAAGAATGACGTCAGAAATTAAATTTTTCATATATAAATACAAGAAATCACATACACACACTCATACACACACACACACACACACACACACACACTAACCTACGCACCCAGTTGACCAAGTACCAACGTGCCCCTCACCTCTAAGTAAGAGAAAAAAAATGAGAAAAAAAAAACAAAGAAAGATAAGTAGAAACACAAGGAGAGAGAGAGAGGGAGGGAGAGAGAGAGAGAAAAGAGAGAGAAAAACAAAAGACAGCAGTGACCACAGTCCGGCCATAACGAACCAGTAATAAAAATTGAACATACGAGTGAAGAGTAGAATCATTTACACGTGTTTCCACCGCTCGCAAACATTTCAAATGAACTACGAAAATGGTATTTTACATTTTAAACACATCTTAAGTATATTCTAAATATTTTACATTTAAAATACTTTCTGAAGAGGACGCTTCACAGAACGTCTGAAACGCGTTAAAAACTATTTCGATGGTTTAAAAACATTATTACAATGATCTGAACATAATTTTCAATGAAAAACCAAAACACGGAATAATAAAATAATGTTAAAAAATACACATAGTTGGTGACCCCCTCATTTAAATATATATAATATATTAGTTTGCTTAATTGTCATATATTTTTTTTTATTTACTATCTAGCTCTGCCTACGTATTGAGCACTATCAAATAAATACTGAAAATAGATACATAGAATTATATATAATTCCATCTGTAAAGTTTACAATGATGCTAAAATGTAATTAAAAGTAAATAAGAACAAGATCGGAGGTTACATCGGCCGAAACACTGTAAAAATAACATCCAAGATGATAATAGTAGTCCGAGTAATCCAAATCATATTTACAGTGCAACATTCTGCAGTATTTTGTATGATGCAAATGTATTTTGCATTGTTGACAATTAGATTGGGCTTGGGTTTAGGAGAGTCGGAGAAAAAGACACGCATTATATAGGCAATAAACTGTATCTATACGGCTTGGTATAGTAGTGCTTTTACTTGCATTTTTTAAACTGTCATTTTTTATATATATATATATTTTTTTTTTCTTTCCAAACGAAAGAGATTACGTCCCTTCTTTTATGATGGCGTCCATTTGAAAATAATTTCGCCACAGTCGAAATATATTCAGAATGTAAGAAAATCAAATTCCATTTTTATTATACTTTAATAACACATGCGGCAATGATCCACAAAAACAACTGATAAGCCAGAATCAAATATCGATTTTGTAGGAAGAAAATTATCGATGCCATAATTCGAGACAGAGACTGGTTTAACTTTACACTATTACACAATTCTAAATGCACTTTTGCAAGCGATGAACGCTAACAATATAGAGGCACCCGGATCGCACTTTGTCATACGAATGCCGTTCCTAAAATAAAGCCACGTATTTTTTTTTTTTTTTACTCAAAAAGTTGAAGAAGAGCTACAAAGACAGGAGTGGTACCATTAAGACGAGCGACCTTCTATGTTTTAGAATCTCAATTTTACATAAGTATAGATGCTTGTAGGATTATTCATTTGTTTTATTTCTTCATTTCCGGCATCTCCCCAGATTCTTGCAGCTTTGCAATTCTCAAGAATTTCAGTTGGTTCTTGGATACGCACGAACATAGGCAGTTTTTTTTCTTTTTTTTTTTTTTGCGATACATTTCAGTTACGTTTTTCTTTTTCTTTCTTTCAGAAGTCTTACGTTGGAATGCAAGGGGAAATCCCTTCTTTTGAGTTAGAAACTTTATTTTAGATACGGAAGAGAAGATGCATACGATTGCATGAATGCAATGCCAAGAATCGACACGGCCTACATTTCAGGATGCGGTCACACAAATATAATAATAATAATAATAATAATAATAATAATAATAATAATAATAATAATAAATAATACGCTCTTAAAAAATCTGACAGCCTATGAATATGCTAAGATTGAAATTGCATCTGTGCCATGCTTCGAAAAAATATGTTTGTCCCTATATCACACTTATGTTCCAAATAACATTTTCTTAGTTCAGCTGTAACGTGAGATTATATATATATATATATATATATATATATATATATATATATATATATATATATATATATATATATATCGTAAATTCTAATTTTTAGGAGTTTAAATTGTTTTTTTAATTATAAATTAAGAGTTTAAATTGTTATATATATATATACTACTTCATTTACTCACATAAAATTAATATACGAAAGTATAAATTTATGCGTAAACTTTAAGTATTTACTTCCAAAGTGCTCAATACATAGGTAGAGCTGTTTAGTAAGTTATAAAATATATATGGCAATTAAGCTACACTGAATATTCCGCGTTTCATCCACTCTAGGATTCTTCAGACTATGTATTGAGCACTTTTGAAGTAAATACTTAAGTCTACGCATAAATTTATACTCTCGTATATTAATTTTATGTGAGTAAATGAAGTGGTTATATATATATATATGAAATTTACAATTCAAGAATAGTAAATCTCAATTGAATTAAAGGAATTCAAGAATTGTAAATGTCAACTGAATTAAAGGAGTAAATTATAAGATGGTCAACATCATGAACTAAGGAATATAGTCCTTTGTCATTTATTCACTATATTGCTCTATAATTACATTGAGCTTTTTAAATAAGGATTGGTATATATTATAATGAAATAAAATATATTAATACATCTATCTATCTACCTATGTGTGTATATATATATATATAGTATGTTGATTTATACAAAATTATTAGCTACATATGGGTATACATGTTTTTGCTGTTTCCTCATGCCTTATCTTAAAAATAATGATATATATATATATATATATATATATATATATATATATATATATATATATGAACAAATGATTAATAAAACATGTTAAAAGACATCTTGAAAAAGAGTTAAAAACATATTTACTTTTAAAAAAGGAAACACAAGATAAGTGGATAGTCCTTAATCCGCGGAGTTTCGAAGAAATACTCTCCTTCTCATCAGAGGGCAGGAATTAGCAAAATGCAGGATCGGATTTTGCATATAAAAAGTATTTAATGAAACTACAAGTAAGTCACCGATGTTACTTGGTTTAAAAAAAAGGTGAGGTAAGGGGAACAGGAGGCAAAAGAAAAAAAAAAGAAAAAGATTTCACATGAATGGACAGTCCGGTGAAGGGTAAAAATCCAAATAATATATATATATATATATATATATACATACATATATATATATATATATATTATTTATTCGAAGGTAAACAGTTACATTTGGTCGCTACAAACAGCTATTTGTTTCGGTCAGTGAGACTTCATTAGGCGACCCTGAACCAGTTGATACTATAGAAATAAAAACTTATTGACTGAAACAAATGGCTGTTTGTAGCGACCAAATGTAAATGTTTACCTTCGATAAATAATATATATATATTTTTTGCTCTTGTTATCGAGCACTATCTAACAATCTTGTTGAGTCCATTAGTTCCTACTTTTTAATATCTAAAGCCTGGCTATATATATATATATATATATATATATATATATATATATATATATATATATATATATATATATATATCAGCTAACCTTATTGCTTAATTATATCTTTTCAATTTTATCAAATAATTATTGTTATATAACCAATTTTATTACTTACCAGACTCAACGTCACTTTATTTTGGTGATAGATAAATACAGTAGAAGCCCGGGATACAGCATTAAAAATTAATAACAAAATATAATACATATATATATAATTAAATAACATTATAAATAACACCGTAAGGTGGGGGAAAGTCCGTAACCAGAGGCCGGAAAAACATCGTATTCCACATTGTATCCTGGGGGAAAAAACGTATCTTAGGGCCACCGTATCCTGGGGCTCTACTGTACCGTGATTATGCTTGACGCAGCCGTAAAATAAAGGCCGAGATTTTAAACCGTAACGGCGAGTATCGTAATCCGTTCTCTCTCTCTCTCTCTCTCTCTCTCTCTCTCTCTCTCTCTCTCTCTGTCTCTCTCTCTCTCTCACACACACACACGCACACACAATCTCTTTGTTGACACAGATGAGAGAGAGGTTACTTACATTCGGGACAAGATCAAAGTGTAGTATCTGATCCGGCAGATGCTGCAAGCTATGACTAGCTATGACTAGCTATGACTAGCAAAGACCAGATGTGGGGGCAACTCCACATGCCTGACCTTTAACCAGCTCCCATTTCCCACCTCTCGGGAACTGGTCTCGTTTTCCCCTTCTCCCTCCCTTCACTCCTCACATTAAAAATCGGCCTTGTGCCTAATTTGCTCGGTGGGTGAGCAAATAAATACCATCTGTTCTCCAGATGCTGCACTTCTATTTCTTGTTCTCTTTCGGTGGAGGAGAAATCCTTCACGACTGAGACAATTTTTTATTTTTGTACCTTTTCTCCACGTTAAAAAACGACCCTGGTGTCTAACTCTGTCCCGTGGGGAGGCACAGTAAATAGGTACATTACATGCAACGGTTACATCTTTACTAAAAATCTGTATTATCTAAACAGGAAATTGTCGATGTAAGAAATAATAAATAAAAAAAATTTAAAAAGAGCGCGCGACTATAGTGTCAACGTGTCACAGTGTCACACATTGTGACCCATACGTGACACGAACATTCCGTCGGAAGCACGAAAGGTCTTTGACACTGAATCTGTAAAAATTACCTCATCCGGAGTAATCAATCTTAGAGAGGAAACTTGCTGCATGGAATCTTCCATAGCGAGTATTTCTGCTTCCTTGTCACACACCAAAAAAAAAAAAAATAATAATTAAAAAAAAAAAATAGGAAACATTTTTTAAAACATTGATGGGCGTAAGCCGATTATATATATATATATATATATATATATATATATATATATATATATATATATATATATATATATATATATATATATGTACACTTATATAGTGAGTGTGTATATATATATATACACTTATATATATTCCCTAAACTACAGGGAAAACCTTAGAGGCTGTCGTTATGAGACTATTTAGGAGATGAAAGAGGCTGTGTTGAGTGTGTGTATATATATATATATATATATATATATATATATATATATATATATATATATATATATATATACACTTATATAGTGAGTGTGTATATATATATATATACACACTCATATAGTGAGTGTGTGTATATATATATATACACTCATATAGTGAGTGTGTATATATATATATACACTCATATAGTGAGTGTATATATATATATATATATATATATACATTCATATAGTGAGTGTGTATATATATATATACATTCATATAGTGAGTGTGTATATATATATATATATACACTCATATAGTGAGTGTGTATATATATATACACTCATATAGTGAGTGTGTGTATATATATATATATACACTCATATAGTGAGTGTGTATATATATATACTCATATAGTGTGTGTATATATATATATATATATATATATAGAGAGAGAGAGAGAGAGAGAGATCCACTCATATATACAATTCCCGATTCCGATTCTTTATAAATCTATAAATATTTAAGTATAAAGTTATTTTTCCAGATTACCGTAAAAACACATGTTAAGTGTGCATATATATTCTCAAACGTAAAAATACTTGTAGGAGGTGGGTGTGATCTATCGATTTTAGTTTTGCTTGTAGTATAAAAATCAATAACTATTTATTGTTTTATTATTACTACCACTAGTGGAAGATTTTGTTTTAAACAAAATCAAATGAAAAAGATAATCAGAGGAATCAGTTTTGGCATCGGAAAATAAGCACAAATATTTCCGATGTCGAGAACGATTCCGATACCCCCAAAATTTGATCGCGCAAAACACCAATTTATACATGTATATGATGATGATTGCAACATCTTGTCAGACGAATGCCACTCCCTCAGACAATTAAAGTCCATGAGCCCAAATGCCTGAGGGAGTATTTATACAAAAATGATGTTACAGAGTCTTAGCTTTGTACGACAGCTAAGTCTCTCTCTCGGTTCAAAATGTTGAGATCCAGCAACAAGCAAAAGCAAGATAGCCAGCAACAAATTAAACTGCAGACCAGCTTAATGCGGGTACTGGTCTCCCGCTTTGATTTTTTTTAAATCGGAGATTTGCTTCTCCTAGAAAGGTTGCCTTCATCACGGCTTACGGGAGCCCTCCCCACCCCAACACATATATACATACACACATATGTGTGTATATTATATATGTGCATATTCTGCGTCCTGATTCAGTCGGGGGATTGCAGTTTATGGTGTGCATATATATTATGTGTGCATATATATTAGTGTTATGACTCTTAATCGGAATCGGGAATCGAAAAAAAAATCGACAAATTTGAGGGAATGTGGTATCGGAATCGGAAAAATTTTCTGATGCTAAAATGATTCTTTTGGTTGTCTTTTTTTTTATTTGATTTTGTTAAAAATCTTCCATTGCTGGTAATAATGATAAAATTATAAATATTTATTGATTTTAAAATCCCAGTAAAGCTTAAATTTATAGATTATCTTTAACAAGTTTACCTTTTTACGTTTACAAAAATATTTGCACATTTAACGTGTATTCTTCACAGAAATAGGGGAAAAATAATTAATCTATTAAGAGATTTATACAGAATAAAAATCGGGAATTTAGTACGGAATCAGTAATAGTATCGGAATCGGGAAAAATATTGGAATCGTCCGATCACTAATGTATATATATATATATATGCATATACGTATACATTATATATGTGTTCTATCCACACACGCACACATATATATATATATATATATATATGTCTACATTATATATGTCTTATATACACACATATATATATATGTATGTATACATTATATATGTGTCATATACACACACCCACCCACACACACACACATATATATATCTACGCATGTATGTATGTATACATTATATATGTATTTTATACCCACACATATATATATTGTGCATGTGTTATATACACATATAAATATATATATATATATATATATATTTATATATATTATGTATACATTATGTGTTCTATACACACACACATATATATATATTATGTATGCATACATTATGTATGTGTTATATACACACATATATATTTTGTATGCATACATTATATGTGTTATATACATATATATAATATATATTATGTATACATTATATATGTGCTATATACATATAAATATAATATATATATTATGTATAGATTATATATGTGCTATATACATATATATAATATATATAGTATGTATATGCATACATTAAATAAGTGCTATATATATATATATAATATATTATGTATGTGTACATTATATATGTGTTATATACACATATATTATGTATGCATACATTATATATGTGTTATATACATATATATATGTATATTATGTATGTATACATTATATATGTGTTATATATGCATATATATTTATATTATGTATGTATACATTATATATGTATCTATATATATATATATATATATATGTATATTATGTATGCATACATTATATATGTTATATATATACATATATATGTATATTATGTATGTATACATTATATATGTTTTATATATATGTATATATATTATGCCATGACCTAAATATTGTTTTCCATTTTCTTATTTTTCGTCCTTATTCGCTTGAATATTTGATAAACTTCTATGTAACTTATAATCCTTATTTTTATTATTTGTAAATTGCTCCTTTTAATCGGGTAGAGCTTCTAACTTCATTTTGCTTTATAAATACAGCATACCTTTTAGCTCATTTATTTTTAGTTGATTTATTATGTGTATATATATATATATATATATATATATATATAACTTTTGACAGTTTTAAACGATGTTGCTTCCTCCGTTGCTGACCTTTTATTTTTGAAAAGCGTTGACCGAAAGACGTCTTAACAGAGGGTTTTTTTTTCTTCTTTACCTCCTTCCTTATTTACTCCCTTTTTTGTTTGTTTTTAACATTGGATCAGAGTCAAGGAGAAAAAATATGTTTTAGAAGTGTATTTTGGTTTCTGTTCGTTATCGCACTTTTTCTTCTTTAATAGTATATGTTAAATATATATGTTAAAACTATAAAATAAAACCTCAACAATTAATAATAATGGCACTCCGCCCAGTATTAATAAAGTGTTTAATAAAAGTATGTATCCATAAAAAGTATGTGTGTAGGTATCGACGCGTTCGGTGGAAGAATGACGTAAGCGCCATTTGATACTTTTCCCAAAAAAAATGAGGTGAAATGATTTTACTCGTTGTAATTTACTTTTTTCCAGAATGATTTGGATACTAACGCAACCTTTTCCGGGATACTTATTTTTACGAAACATTTTTTCTTACAAGAACATACTTCTTCAAGCCTGCACTTTCCTACAATGCATTTTGAAGAACTACTGACGTATTCTTCTTGTTCGCTTTCATTTTGCAGTTTCTCTTTCCAACTGGTCAACATTTCTTGTTCTATTTCTTCCTGTAAGGGCTTACAGCATTAATTTTTTAGATGTTCGGCTCAAATGATGTTAGCGCTCGTTAGTTTGCAAGTCTATAAAATCAAAAGAAATAGAAGATAATTAGGCAGAGAATTTAAAGAAAATCTATGGTCTTAACTATCTACATTTCAACAGACGTATATCAAACATTCAAACACTTGTTTTCACATAAATACTTTGAATTCAGCAATGATTTTTGAGTGATTGGATTCTCCTTGATATTTTACGCGTTCTGCAATTTCATTAGTGTATAATTTTAATACGAATTCGATGTTGTGTATTAAAGTTTCGCAAAAAAACAAAGAAAATTAAATTCGACACGAGTTTTCTTCTGTTAAAAGAAAAGGTATTTATTGCCGGTCGTTTCAACATAAAACCACGGACGCGCATTTTCAAAGACAGCAGAATATAATTGCATTCCTGCATGTTCCCTCTCTAACAGTTTTTTCGTCTGCTATAAGCTATAAGCAGCTGTTATGTGTGTTATTCGTTCGACGATTTACAGTCGTCCGACATCTTATTAAAGTGCGAAGGACTAACGAGTCTTGCAGAGTCCCTTTTTCCTCTGACTCGTGCTTTCTCTACTCTTTTTCTTTATTTTCCTTTCTCTCCTCTTTTTTCTCCTTCCTTTGATCCCGATGTCTACATATCCACTTTATTCTGTGACGTCACGCTAGCGCCACTACTTGGTCATTTGCATACATGTCAGTGGTTTCGTTACAAGTATGTTTCAGCTGCGCATGGTTACATTTCTTTCTTTTTACGCACTGAAACGCAGTACTAACTAGGTTTTAAAAATAACTTGTCATTTTGTCGATGCTGTCCGGGATTCATAATCCTAGACAGAGAAAATAGTAAGGTCACCGTGAGAAACAAAACCTTTCTTTTGGAGAGGGAACGCTTAGTTTAAGTAGTTCTCTGGAGTCCTACTGAAGTTTATAAGTGCTCAATATCCTGCTTAATGTGAGATAACATAAAGAAACAGAAATTTCTTTTTTAAATGGAATAGATTGGTTTTTGTAATGCTTTTTTTTTAATAGTTCCAAGCAATGCTGGGTAGGTTCGCTAGTGAAAATATATAATCCAAACTAAGTTATTGTTTTTAATGTTTAGCTTTGTGCATCTAAAGAAGACCTATCATATATTATTATTATTATAGTCAATTTTTTTCTAAAATGTAATTTAAGAATGAATTCATCGATATGTAATTCCACTTTTTTATTTGTACTGCTTTTCTAGCAATTAAGTAGAATCATGTCCTTTATACTTAGATTTCCGATGTTTCTATCTATTAAAATAAAATAGTTTATGTGCGTATTTATAATTTCTTTTCAGTTATTTTATTTTTTAATTTAGTCGGTGTAAAAAGTTTTTTGTAGATTAAAAATGCTGTCTTGAACATAAAACAAAACTGTTTTTTAATCTTTATTCATAAAAATAAAGATCTTTACTCCCCATAACTTAATTTCATCTGTCAAAATTTTATAAAATTCTTTGTTTTGATGTGAAATCGGCATTTAAACTTATGTTCAATTTCCTCTCGTTATGTAAACCTAAGGTCATCTAAGTGATTTTGTAATCTTTAAAATCGGTCAAAAACCTCGAAATAAGTGATAATCCGAGGGAACTATGTCAGGAGAATATGTTGGGTGGGCCAAGATATTCCAACCAAATTCTTGTAGGTGATCTTTGGTCAATGTGAGGACGATTATCATGATAGAAAATAACTTCCATTTTCTTGTTAATTGTGTGAAAGAAAAGTTAGAAATTAGTCATGAAGTAATAAGAATATGTATAAAATAAATTACAAAGGTTTAAAATGCACCTTTTACAGGCCGGCAAGAACTTTTACACCGACTTGATATACTTATCTTTTGGCTATTAAATAAAATCGCCTCCTTTATGCTTAAATTTCCCATGTTTCCATCGATATATAATTTTGTATTTTTGCATATTTGTAATTTTTATTGTAATTCCATCGCTATCATTTAATATATGTTTTATATATTTCGTGCAGCGCTTTTTCCCAAACGACATATGGACGTCATGTTTTTAGTGGATGAATGTCAATTTGCACGACCGCAACTACAGCTGGTCAAGAATTTCATAGCGGGCAGCGTAAACGAGATGCACGTGGCCCCCTACTGGACGCGAGTGGGTGTATTCTCAAGCCAGTGCAGCACACAGCACAACGATATCTACCTGGCCGAACACCGGACGTCGCAGGGCTTTATCGATGACTTCAACAAGCCTGTCACACACAATATGGTCTGGTTGATGCGCCGGCTTCGACATCACGGCTTTAAGACGAACAATGGCGGCCGGGGGGATGCCCCTCATGTCGCAATAGTCTTCGTCAACGAAAAACTAGAGAGGCTCGAACATACGGTACGCGAGGCGAACCGAGCCCGCTTTCAAAAGATCAAAGTGTTTGTTGTAGCAATAGGCAGGACATATTCTTTACACGAGGTTCGCAAATTGGCGGACCGGGATTATTACATTCAGGTTCGAGACGTCCAGTCTTTACGAGGACATACGAGACATTTTCTGGATACGATATTAAAAGGTAAGTTGGATTATTTGTTTTATGTTTTTTTTTAATATGTTATGGTTTGGGTTAGGGTTATAATATAGGTTTAATATGTTAGGGTTAGGGTTATAGGTTTAATATGTTAGGGTTTGATGGGAAGTATGCTTCTTTGTTGTGTATTTCTGAATTGGATTTATAAATATTCATTTCTTTTTATCAATAATTATTTATATTTGTATATTACTACTTTGAATTATATATATGTGCGTGTGTACAATTGTAAAATATATATACGTATAATGTATAGATTGCATAAAGTTTCTTTTTCTAATTTGCTACAATTAATTAAGCCCGATATAAATGAATTTACACTTGAAGAGCATATATGAAGTGCCTTCAATAAGTTACCAGACTTTTTCGTATGAGCTCTTTTATTGATAGTACACACATGAAATTCTAGTCCCTTTCGAAGTAATCTCCTCTGGCTGCAACGCACTTGTACCGTTCTAACAACTTTTGAAATGTCCCATGGATTGTATTTCTTTAACTGACAATCTTCCAACTCTCACTACTGACTGAAAAATATCTTTTCAGCTTTCTTTTTTTTCTTATAAAACGAACAAAGTTAAATTATTTAAACAATAGAAGTTTAATAGAACAATATACTCTTTTTTACAGTCAACAAAAGTGATGCTCTTTGCCGTTCTAGGACTGATAATCTTTCCATTACGACGTCGCCCGTTAATTCTGTTTCTCTCTTTTTTATCACTTTCTGTTTATTTACTTTATTATGTTTTTATTTGTTTTGTTTTTTATTTATTTAGTCAATTTAAGAAGCTGGTAATAATTTTTTATTGATTGTTGACAATGCCTATGATATTGAACACAAAAAGAAAATATTTCAAAGCAAAGCCTGGAAAAATTATGGATTACATATAAAAATGCAAGCATGAAAAGTAATATGGTTAAAATTAAACTTAGAAAAGTAAAAGTGCAACTGGAAAAAAACAAGATATTCTAGTAAAAATATAGTAAATTTATAACTTAAAATATTGCAGCATTAATAATTTTTTAAAAATTCAATTTAACATTATGTATTAATTCTATATGCTGCAATATTTTAAGTTATAAATTTATTATATTTTTACTAGAATATCTTGTTTTTTTCTTGTTCAGTTTTAACAATTTGTCCTTTTACTTTTCTAAGTTTAATCTTATCCATATTACATTTTCATGCTCGCATTTTTCTATGTAATATACATATGCATATATATATGTGAGTATGTGCGTTTGTAAAACATATATATACTTAGATATATATTCAATGAAAAATTTTCCAAATTGTCAAAATTAATTAAGCCCAATAGAAATGAATTAACACTTGCAGAGCATATATATCGATAGCTTACATTCCAAAGCCACAGTTGTATTTTTTTCACATGCATCTTGAATTTGAAATAATTACATCTGTGGCTTTGGAATATTCTCTCTCTCTCTCTCTCTCTCTCTCTCTCTATATATATATATATATATATATATATATATATATATATATATATATATATATATATATATATATATAATCCTTTTCTTACAGCAAAGAAGACCGAATATACGGTCGAAATTGTTCATTTAGAAAAGCTTTTTCGAAATAAGAGAAAAATATATAAACATACACTTTTCTGCATTATATATATATATATATATATATATATATATATTAGCAGGCCGCCCGACATTGCCTGGCCGTTAAATACGATTAAATATGATATTTTAATTATTGTAGATTTCGTATTTATTATATTATATTGGGCCCAATATACAGTAATGATTTTAAAAGTTATTTAACCGAAACCAAAATGTCTAGATTGCGATTTACTTTTTTCCTTTGACATTAATGCTTGAGCTATGAAGTCCTGTTTGCTGAAAGGTTAAAATTAAAACATGAATCAATAGCTATTACGTTACGCATGCATTTTCGTAATGCCGGTGTTCGGCCTTCACCTGGCAAATTTCATTTTTTTTTAACTTTCACACTTTTGCACCGATTTTTCCCGGCAAAAGCACAAATATAAAGTTTCGCATGGGTTCGAATACCTTACATATTAAGTTCCATGTTCGAATACTCCATATATTAAATTTTTTCATGCCTGTAGACCAAAATCTAACAGGAGTTTGGGAGGCAAATTTTTTTTAACAAATATATATATATATATATATATATATATATATATATATATATATATATATATATATATATAAGAGGTTTGTGTCTACTATAACTATTTTGCACAAATATTACGCAAGTATAAATCATGTAGAATATCTACATGAATATAATTACACGTAATAGTTAACTAAAGATGATCATCCAATAAGAAAACCGAAAAAAATTAATAGGGAATTTAATTAAAATGAATGTTTAAAAGAATATGCAAATTAACTAGATCTTTTGCAGATGAATGCAATTCCACGACCCATATATAGCAAAGTTGTATTTTTTAAATAAGTAGAAAAAGGGGGTTTTCATATGAATATCAATACACACGCACAAAAAATATAGGAATGTAGATGTGTACTAGTATTATACAAGTTCTCTTGCATTTTACAAAAGCTCGACTCGTGGGAAATTGTCAGTCTACTTACTGAATGACATGTATTTTTGTAATTTTTTTCATTTTTTTTTTTTAGTATTTAAGTAAGTTCTCCACGGAAATGTTTCTTAAACAAAACATTTAACTGTCCCAATTTTTTTTTCTCCCACTTTTTAGGTGTCAAAGCTGGTGACCTTTAGCGGGCTCCCTTATCTTCACGAAAATGTCAGTCGTAGTGGGAAGGAAACGGGATTTTTTTTAGTAAATGATTTCCGACTTAGGGGCTAATTGTTAATCATGAGATTTTCTCTCTGGCCCCTTCGAATGGGGAATCAAATGGTTTAAGGGTTAGGGGAAATAAAACAACCCCCGAACAGTATCCGCCATGCCTTGAATGACGAAAGCATGCCAGAAAGCCGTTTGGGAATATCCGTCTGTTATTTTGTGTAATCGGCCTTTCCTTGCAAAACGGGAACGGATACTTGTGAGATGCGTCCGTTTTATTTGTGATGCTAATTATGAAAATGCTATTAAGTGTGACAGACAGACGAACGGATGGAGAGAGACCATTATACGTGAACGAATCAGAACATCGATTTTATATTTTCCTTTGTTTCTCTGTCTGTTCCACTTTTTGCGAAATTTCAAAACAAAATCGGCCCAGCCGTTTCGGGGTCCATAGGAAACAAACTTTCTCTCTTTCACACACGCACACACACACACACGCGTGAGCGCTCACACACACACACACACACACACACACACACACAGAAAGTGCTTTTAAAGCAAATAAATATGTATATCTCTACTATGATATGAAATAAACTTTGTGTCTGTGTGTAAGTTCGTTTCCTATGGACTCGAAAACGGTTGGTCCGATTTTTATAAAATTTCGCACAAAGGTACTTTGTGTGCCTGGCAGTGGTTTTAGATACGTTTTTGTATCGGAATGTCTTCGATAAGAATCGATGATCAATTATCTAAATAATCCGATGAAAGAACGAACAGGCGATTTTGACAAGTTAACACCTTATACATCCTAACATCACAAATGCATTTGAGAATTTTTTTTTTTTTTTTTTTACCAGGCGACCTGAAAGGCCCGGCATATAAAATCAACAGTAGGTTCTTTGATATGACAGGGGCGCGTTCGAAATTAATGTTTCTGTTTAAAGCACAATTGAAGCATGATACCTGACTTTTTCATTTTAAACTTTTTATTCAAGCCAATATACATCAAATAATTATATCAAATTAACGGTAGATTCTCTACACGGCAATGTAGACAACAATGTATTGTGATCTAAGTCACTGCGGGAGGTATGTGAAGCTTCATCGGAGTGCACTGCAACTAGAGAAGGCAATCCATCGATTTGATAGAAAGATGTACGATTTCGTAGATTTCGATGACAATAAAACCATGGGGCCGTGAACATTCATGGAGCATCATTCAATCCCGGGAAACGTCGAATCTCCTTGCTAGTATAGAATTAAACATGACCACTTAACACCATTCTTCAAAATAGGTATTGGGAGCTCTTTTCCATATATAATACCTTTTTAAATGTTTTTTTTTTTCAATGTTTATCGGATTTCTGTATAAAAGAAATATCTACTTGCCTTTGAGTTATTTAATGACGCTTATGAAAAATATTAGTATACGCCTATAAGTAAAATAATTTCAAATTGAAAATTTTTAATCTATAATATAAATCCCACCTGTCTGTTTAAATGTATGTATGTATGTATGTGTGCCTAAAACTTTCAACAGAAGTAACGGATTTTCACGAGATTG
This sequence comes from Euprymna scolopes, assembly GCF_053919585.1. Classification (NCBI taxonomy): domain Eukaryota; kingdom Metazoa; phylum Mollusca; class Cephalopoda; order Sepiida; family Sepiolidae; genus Euprymna; species Euprymna scolopes. Next base: position 16,580,945 of record NC_136516.1, read on the forward strand.
GTATCATTTTGAAGGTCGACCCTTCGGACGACAAATATCAAAAAATTGGCCAAAAACATTAATTCCTTCACCTTCAACTGGGCACTTTCTTACAGGGAGTGGTCGCTTTTTTAGCCGATATTTTCCAAAGCCATGCTCTCTTTTCGATTGTCTAGCCTTAATTGAAATCTTCGCCACTTCTGGTTTAGCGATGGACGCAACAGCAAACACGTTACGTTTTTTTGTGTTTTTTTTTTCACGTTCTTTTCCTTCTCCGCGGTACAGGTTCGAGCCTGCCTGCCTGCCTGCCTGCCTACTACCACTTTTTTTTTTTTTTTTTTTTTGGCTGAACACACACCTACAAACACCCGAGCAGCGCCGGGCACCAAGGTGAATATTAAATAAGTTAACAAATCATAGTCTTGAACTGGTTAATAGAATGCAACTCACGATTCATATATGCAGTGAATCACAAAAGTTCATACACACCTCACATTTCTACAGATATTTGTATCTCTTCATGGGAGAACACTGACAAAACGACACTTTGGCACAATAAAACTGATTTGCACGCATTAACAATTTATAAATTTGTAAACAAAAACCGTTGCTTTAAACAAAACACATCACCCTTGCCCCTCATCTTGCTTCGAGTTAGGGTAGAATACGGCGAGTGGTCATCCACTGCCATCTGCAAGATCATACGAATATATCAAAAAAAAATGAAAACAAAACTTTTCAGCTTCAAAGCGTGTAAGATGTTTCTTGTGTTTCACTTCCGTTTTCGAGAGAGAGAGAGAGAGAGAGAGAGAGAGAGAGAGAGAGAGAGAGAGAGAGAATAACACATTTATCATGGCATTTTTTTATTTGAAACTTATTTGCAAGCGTTAACAATTAATTTATAAATTTGCTCTAAACAAAAAACGTAGTACTATAGTGTCCATCATCACCGTTCACAAAACGTTTAAATGACTGGTGAACAACGAATAACATCAATAAATGGATGATGATGAACTTTAAACCAGATACTGATAGATCGGATTTCTTTCAAAATTCGCTCCTGGACAAGATTCCAAAGAGAGTCGCCAACCTGATAGGTCCTGCACTTTCATCTAAGCTTCAATCTCTCTCTCCCAACGACGTAATGTTGCACCCCTCTGCCTGTTCTACAAGTACTTTAAAGGTGAATGTTTTGAAGAACTGCAAGCACTTGTACCCCCTCGACGTAAATACCCCTAACCAACCCGAAAAGCAGCTAAATCCCACCCCTTCATATTAGAGATCCCTAGATGTATGAGAGCTTTCTACTGCGGTAGCTTCTTCCCCAGAACCGCTAGACTTTGGGATTCCCTTCTGGGTCCCTGCTTCCCCAACTGTACTGACATGCAGAAGTTCAAATGTAACGTGAACCGACATCTTGCTGCCCAATTCCCTACACAGTACCCCTGATGCTTATGTCCCTGATAGTAGCGTCCCCCTACATCAAAGTGGCAATGTGTCTTGTTAGGGTTAAAATGTAATAATGTAATAAAAGATAATATCTATCAAAACCAGCGCCAGACTATTCCGTAATTGAAGAGGGCTATCACAAACTAAACCAGGGCAGAGTAAAGAGAGAAGCATAGTAATAATTTTTACACGCCAATGTTAGTATTATAATAGTTGTAATGTAAACTACATTCTCTGTTAAAAACAAAAAAAATCAGGACACGCATGAATATTTAATGTCATGTCAGCATTTAAACGGTGACGTGTTGCGAGGCTATATAAAGCATGTTCACGACCTAGTAATAAGGAAAACTATTATACCAGTATATATATATATATATATATATATATATATATAAAACTACATTATTTATTTAATACAAAAAAAAAAATTGGTAGGCACGTAAGTACGTGTGATAGTGGCTTGTACGTGTTGACCTCTGTGGAAGTGTTCACAAATAGAGGTTATAGTTCATATTTTACATGAGCGATATATAGCTTAATTATAACAGTATTGGATTGTTCATATTGTATTAGCTCTATATGTAAGCATTTTAAAGGTAACAATGTTTACACAAAGAAAAGTGTAGCCTTACCTCACAAGATGATGCATGTTTGTGGTGCGCACATGTTTACGTGTGCACGGCTTGGTGCCAAGCAAAAAAAAAGGGAGAAGAGAAGGGAAACGGAAGGCTATGTCAGAGGTTACAGGAAATGCATGCGTATCAAAGTTATGTGATGTTTGCACGTGCTCCACTCCATGCGTGTGTGTCTGTGCTACTTCATACGACTTGTTCTGTGTCTGTGTGTTTGATCTAGACAAAGCACATTGGTAGGTATAAACGGTTCACTATAGACGTCACATGATGAAATCCATATATATGTATTAGAATCGGAAGAAAAAGAGACGAGAGGAAGAAAAAGAAAGACGCGTGGCAATTTTAAAAGTCATCAGAAGTCCGCGAGTCTTCTCTCTTCACCTATCGCTTCTAATCGAATCGGCCGACCTGTGAGTTCTAGATATATTTACGGCAACGTACAGGCTAGTTGTAACTAAAATACAGGACTGTCTCTACGTTCGACGTTTGGGTCCACATTCTAAAAGTAATAACAACGTTACATAGTTATTTATTGTGTGTGTGTTTCCTTCCTTATAGGTTCCGAAACAGCTGAGCCTGTCTTTTGAAAACTTCACACAAAAGTAATTTACATGTCTGGCAGTGTTCTTAGATATGTTTTGTACAGAAATTCACCCGATAAGTATCGAAAATCGAAAAAATTCGATCATAAAAATTATCTTTCTCATAGATAAAACAAAAAAAAAGAATTTTTACATGAAAATGTTTTTTTAGTTACACCGGTCAAGGGAGGTAATTCTCAGCAAATCAAGGAAGATTCAATTCTCAGCAAATCATTCCATCTTAAAAACAAATAGAACTATTGTTATCTGGAGAAATAGTTCAGTGGTAAAGTATTCGACTGCATATCGAATGGTCTCCTGTTCAAGCCCGAGTGTACTTTACCGTTTTATTTTAATTTTTCTTATTAATGGGTCCAATTTACGTTAAAAGAAGAGGTGCCATTTAAATTCGCCGCAAATCATTTCTTCGTTTGCATATTTCAAAACTAAACATTAATCAGAAGTGACTTTCCAGAGCATTCATCGTCAAGCCCAAAATATCGGCTGACTTGATATTATAAACAAACACAGATGGAATTTGATGAACGACATTATTATTATTATTATTATTATTATCATTATTATTATTATTTTGTGTGTGTGTGTGAGAGAAAGAGAGAGAGAGAGAGAGAGAGAGAGAGAGAGAGAGAATTAGTCCACCGGGCAAATTATTCCTCGTAATATATAATTTTCTAATTTAGAATTGATTTTAAAATAATACATACGCAGTCGGCATAAATTAAAATATCATGTTTAAATGAAATAATAAATTAAAATATGTTTATTGTACGACAGGGCAACGTCGGGCGTACAACTAGTGTGTATATATATATATATATATATATATATATATATATATATATATCATATATATATTACATATATTATATATTATATATATATTATATATATTATATATTATATATATATTATATATTATATATATATTATATATATTATATATATTATATATATATATGATATCAAACTAAAGAGTTAATTGATAAGTGTGTTAAGTTGACGTTTATAAACCGAAATTAGCAAGTGCGACAACGTCAAGTTGCGGAAGCCAGTTTCTGTTTTCCCCGCTACGCGGCGAT
>NC_136516.1:16589691-16617191 GCF_053919585.1 Euprymna scolopes
ACACGCACACACATATATATATATATATATATATATATATATATATATATATATATATTTCATAAGTTTTTATTTGGGTTACGATTCAAGCTAATGCACCCAAGTCATATGAATATATTTTTTATTTTTGAAATCGCAACTTTACAACATATAAAAATCTATAGAACATTAACTCTTTAATAATATATACGAAATCCACAAGAATTAAAATATCATATTTAAGCGTACTTTACAACCGGGCTTTACCGAGCGTTCGTGCTAGCTTAGATAAATACTTTTGCAGTTTTAACAAAAAAAGCTACAATAATATCAGAGCGTCTCCATTTACACTGAACATCTACAGAATGCCAACATCAATAGATTACATATGAATGAGTCCCCTGTGGAATTTCCACAGGTCCCACTAGTTATTATTATTGTTGTTGTTGCTGTTGTTATTTCATAGTAAACTCAACTGTTGGATGCTTTTAATTGGATTTTTTTCTTGACTTTAGACATTCAAGTTGTACCTTAACACTTTCGTCGCTCTCTTTTGCAAAATTGGAAAAAGTTTCGTCTATTTGATTAAGCCATTTATGGTGGTTTTTCGTTATAGACCCCAGCGTGCCAATAACAACAAGAATCACTTTGACTTCTTTACACTTTCATAATCTAATTCCCATTTCAGATTTTTTCGTGTTTTTTTTCTTGCACTCGGGTATCAAAAAAATCAGACTATGTCAATTATTGAGCAATTTCTCTTGTTTTTGTTTAGAAAAATTATGTCAGGTTTGGAATGTTCAAGGGAATTATCAGTTTGTAAGAAGTCTGACATTTTTTTCCTGTACCACTTCTGATTTATACTCATAGGATTTCTCATTGTGATATAATTCATAGTTTGAATATATTCCTGTGTAGCAACTTCGTCTTGTCTCCATTTTTATATTATAATACTGATGTAACTGTTTAGTCTAACACTCAGACAACGCCGGGTTCATCTGCTAGTATATATATATATATATATATATATATATATATATATATATATATATATATATGACTACTTCATTTAATCACATAAATTAATATATGTAAGTATAGGTTTATGCGTAAACTTTAAGTATTTACTTCAACAGTGCTCAATACTTAGGTAAAGCTAGGTAGTAAGTTATGAAATATGTATGACGATTAAGCTACACAGAATATTCCGCGTTTCATCCACGCTAGGATTCATCAGGCTTATAAGCGTGGCCATACCAAATATTTTCCGTTGCCTTAGATTGTGCATGTTTTTTATTCTCCTAAAGAGAAAAAATAATTCTCCGTTTGGATGATTATTTTACTTGCTCATTGGAATAATTTTAATCTAAAAAAAATATAACAGTAAGTGGGTTGTTTTTGAATTTTTATGTCTATCGAAGGAAGTCGAATATTTCATTTCATTTATTTCTATAAACTGCAAAACAAACAAATTTTATATAAAAAATATTTTTTAGTCCTGTTAAGTGAGACATGTTGAACAGAGTGCAGTTTCGATACTGAGTGTGAAGTATTTTCCAGTAACAAAGATGGCGGCCAAGAATCAAATGCGGTCCGTGACGTATTTAACGGCGAACTGATTGAATCTAAAATTCGACAGTTTTTATAGTAACTTTGGAAGATTTTCATTGGTTGGTTAGCACAACCGGTGGTTATAAAAACGATTGGCGAAATCATTGGTCTCATACCCCATTAGGAGTCAAAAACATTTTACAAATCCGTTGTTTTGATAATAAAAAAACTTTTCATTGAGTATTTCCAAATATTTTAAAGTTAGAAATATTTTTCACGGCAGTTTTTTTTTTTCTTTCTTGGATGAATTCAATATTTTAGCAGCAGGCGTAATTTATTTCTTTGAAATATATTTAAAATGTTAAAGTTTTGTTTGTTTGTTTTATAACATTTTATCTGTAAATAATTTACATGACTTAAATAGAAAATTTTCTATTCTCTCGAACACATTCACTTTATTCTTTAAATTCTTTATTCTCTCGACCACAAATTCATACGAACACAAATTCATTTTAAAAATTCATTAACTAATCAGTTTTAATTAAAGTTTTGATATGAACTAAAAATAAAGAGGACATAAAATTTTAGTTAACCTATTTTCTTGTGTTCATCTTATAAATATTGTTTGGTATTTGTGCCTGAAATAATAACGTTATTTAGAAAGTCATTCTTAATAGGTAAATGCTTTCTAAGTATTCGGCACTTTCACCTAACAATTTGATAAAAAACAAGATACCATAAAATTTAACTTGAAAATCCTAACTAAAATATAGCATGGTGCGTACACTGCACAAGCACCATTATTATTATTATTATTATTATTATTATTATTATTATTATTATTATTATTATTATAGCAACAATAATAAAAAAGGTACTTCATGGAGAACATAGACCCTGCATAAACGGGTTTTAATTTAATGGTTGCTCCCTAAAAAGCTCATACGCAAAAGGTTTTCTTTGGCTTATTTAATCACGAAAACTTTTTTAGGGTACTATTTGTGGTCAAAAAACATTATATGAATATGTATGAAAAAATAAATGTAACAAAAAATAAAAAATATTTAGTGTGGGAAATATAATAAAAAATAAATGAAAACCAAATGAAAATAAAATAAAAATATGAATCAAATTGAATTAAAGAAATAAAAAATTCGAAAAATAAAATAAATACACGCTCGGTTACAAAAAAAATAAACCCCGTTTACGAAGGATCCATGTTCCCCGTGAAGTGCAAAAAAACACTATAGATGACCTCGACTGGCGCCACACCAACTAGTTGTGAAGGGTCAGGGAGGATGGAAAGTCCGAGGTGGGAGAGTACTAACCAGATTTCCACTGGAAGTGTGCAGTTTAAATCTGGTACCTTGGGGAGGCATTTTGTCATCCAAACCCCAGGAAACATCAATGGCTGATACATCGATGGCAAACGGCTGTTGCGATAACGTGCAATCATCTGCACGAGTGATCAAGAGATGGAGAACGTTGGAAATCTAGAGAGACTTGTTGTCACGTAGTCTCCGCAGGTAACTGCCAGTGAGCGATCACTGATGATGGCCTGTGAGACAACTAGTGAGTGAAATAATTATAATAATGTCCCCTCCCAAATTCACACTCCCTGATTTAATATCGTAGATGTTGATTATATTTTCTTAGTTTTTAACCAATATTCTCATAGTACGATTGTCTTTTAGTAGTTATGTGAACTTCATTTCCGTGTTGATGTATTCTGCACTGATATGAAGATGAAGACTATAGAGGAGTATAGTATTCCTAACGATGTAACTGATGAAAATACGCTACACATTTTGATGAAAAACATGGGGGGAAAATGGACATAGAACAGAAAACCAAAACTTTAAATATAATTTCTGTATTAAAAGTAATAGTTAATTAAAAATCTCAACATATAATCTTGTGAGCAAAATCCAGTTCCCCAATAAGGGGAACTCTGAATAGGAACAAAAATAAAAATTGTCTTAGTCATGAAGGATTTCTCCTCCACCGGCCAAAGACAGAAAAGGTGAATTGTAGCATCAGAACAGATACTACTACACTGTGATCCTGTCCTGAAGTCCAAGAATTGTTTATGTTTTATGTTTCTGTAATTGTTTGTTCCCTAAATTCATAATTCAGTTTTATCAGTATTAGATTGTATATTGCTTTAAAATTACGTAATCATACATAGATAATATTAATATTTTATATTGAATAAAGTTCAGTTTCATTATTAATCGAATTGGGGTCCTTTTATTTTATTTTTTAACATGTTTTAATGCTCTTTTTAAAAATGCTGTCATGTAGTATCGACAGTAACAGTTCGACAAATCTTACCTACATTGCCTGCACGCATTTTTTCAGTTAACAGGCCTTCTATATCTCGGTGGTTGTAGTTGTACTCGGATGTGACATAATTTTTCATTACCATGTTCTTAATATGATCGGCTCCAATATTCCAAAATATCTGTAGCCTTACTCGTTGTTTTTATCAGACATTTTGTTTGATGTTCAAGATCATCTCAGTTTATTGTTTGATGTTCAAGATCATCTGCGTTTATTTTTTGATGTTCAAGATCATCTGCGTTTATTGTTTGATGTTCAAGATCATCTGCGTTTATTGTTTGATGTTCAAGATCATCTGCGTTTATTGTTTGATGTTCAAGATCATCTGCGTTTATTGTTTGATGTTCAAGATCATCTGCGTTTATTTTTTGATGTTCAAGATCATCTGCGTTTATTTTTTGATGTTCAAGATCATCTGCGTTTATTGTTTGATGTTCAAGGTCATCTGCGTTTATTGTTTGGTGTTCAAGATCATCTGCGTTTATTGTTTGATGTTCAAGATCATCTGCGTTTATTGTTTGATGTTACAGATTATCTCCGTTTATTTTTTGATGTTCAAGATTATCTGCGTTTATTGTTTGATGTTCAAGATCATCTGCGTTTATTGTTTGATGTTCAAGATCATCTGCGTTCATTTTTTGATGTTCAAGATCATCTGTGTTTATTGTTTGATGTTCAAGGTCATCTGCGTTTATTGTTTGATGTTCAAGATCATCTGCGTTTATTGTTTGATGTTCAAGATCATCTGCGTTTATTGTTTGATGTTCAAGATCATCTGCGTTTATTGTTTGATGTTCAAGATCATCTGCGTTTATTGTTTGATGTTCAAGATCATCTGCGTTTATTTTTTGATGTTCAAGATCATCTGTGTTTATTGTTTGATGTTCAAGGTCATCTGCGTTTATTGTTTGATGTTCAAGGTCATCTGAGTGAACGAGCTTGCCTCTTGTCATCACAAAAAAGCACATTTGCCAAATTCAATCCTTATGTCAATCTAAACAATCTGATTGTATTCATTAAGGTATCAAGTTGGTTCTCATTCTTTCCAAAAACTTTAAGGTTATCCATGAATAGTAGATAGTTTACCGTAGGAAGACCTTTTCCAAGTTCATATCCTGCTTTTACACTCCGTAGAAACGGTGTCAACGGATCAAGCTGATGACAAAAAAAAAGCAAAGTGGAAAACTGTAACCCTGGAAAATCCTTCCCTTAATCTTCATTTTACCTTTTTTGCAACATATCCTGAAAGTACTTCGTTCAAACTCCTCGACTTAACGTTCACAGGGAACATGAATTGGAACAGATACATTGAAGGCGTTACCAAGGCAAACAACGTGGGCTCTCTCTATCGTGCTAAAAGGTTACTTATGTCTGAGAATATTTTGTATCTCTACAAGACCACCATTCGCCCATCTATGGAGTATTGTTGCTACATTTGGGCTGATACATCTGCTACTAATCTCTCACTCTTAGACAAGGTTCAAAAGAGAGTCAGCAATCTGATAGGTTCCGCACTGTAAGCTAGGCTTCAACCTCTGTCCCATCGATGAGATGTTGCACCTCTCTGTCTGTTTTACAAGTATTTTAATGGTAGGTGCTCCGAAGAATTTCAGGCCCTTGTACTCCCTCGATGTAAATACACCCGACAAACAGCTAAATCCCATCCCTACATATTAGAGATCCATAGCTGCCAGAAAGCTTTCTACTCTAATAGTTTCTTCCCTATGACTGGTAGACTTTGGAATTACCTTCCGGGTTCCTGCTTCTCGCACTGTACTGGCATGCAGAAGTTCAAGTGTAAACAGACATCTTGCAATCAATTCTCTACATGATATCCCTGCAAATTATGTCCTAGATAACAGCCCCACCCCTACATCAAAGTAGCACTGTGTCTTGTTTGGGGTGAAAATGCAATAAAAAATGTAATTAGTTTTTAAATTCTTCTTTTTATTATTATTAATATTCACATTTTGTCGTCTGTCTGTTGATATTGCCAGTTTTATACTAATAGGCGGATCATAACAAATAAACATGAGCTATCAGCATTTTGTTTTCTGTCTTCCAGCACTTTCTGCAAGATTCTGGCGATTCCCAACAAGGCAGTCTTATGAAGTATTCTAACCTTGTAATGAGTCCCAATTTTCTCAATCCACTTGTCAAATCCAGTCCTTATTATTATCATTATTATTATTATTATTATTATTATTATCATTATTATTATTATTATTATTATTATTATTATTATTATTATTATTATTATTCGTTTTCTTCTTTGTTCTTCTAATTATTCCATGAATACGGCTACTAATGCCATTGGTACTAATGTTTCAGTATATTTATTTGGGAGCATTGATATTAACGACTTTGACCTTCGGCAATAAATAAAATTGTACTAAAAATATCGTGACTAAAGCGTTTAACAAGAGAGAACAAAACCAAGAATGCGGGAGGAGTGGGTGGGTCGCTTCCAAAGCTCTGATTGGTCGTTATAAAGATCACGTGAAGAGGAAGATATCATTTTGAAATAGTAAGCACTTGAGTCAAGCAGTTGATATTCGGAAGAACAGTCTTGTAAACAATGCCCATGTGATGCTTCTGTCCCCGCAACCGCCTAGATAATTGAGTTTATAATCAAGGAAGACGAAGAAAAGAATAACAATGTCCTTGTATAGATGGAAGTTAATAAGGGTATATATGATGAAACGAGAAAATACTACGAAAATCTGTTACATAGCGTCGGTGACGATTAAGTCATCTGATTAGGATCACACTGAGTGCATGATAACTTAGGTCTGTAAAGCAGACTCGTTCCTAGAGTTGAGTGAAAGCCCGGTGACGTAAAGTTAAAGCGGGAGACAGAGGTTAAACGCTGTAGACCAAAGATGAAGCATAACGTCACGTTTTCGAGCGGAGAGAAAACTGGGGTTTTCAGATCAGTTTCTTTGTGGAAGCTATGTGAGTGAATCATCGTCAATTATGTAGAAATAATCTAGGGGGATGCTACCTCGTGTTTCTGTCTGCATGCGTCATTCATTTCAGTTAGAAAGTAAAAACGTAAACAATTAGTAAAGATTACATTAGTTTCTCTATCCATCAATCGATGGCTTGTTTCTCTATCTCTCTCTTTCTACTTTATACTATTTATATCTGTTATATTGTTTCTCTATTTCTCTTTATATATCTATATATCTATCTCTGTGTCTCTATCTCATTATATCTATCTATACCTGCTTCTCTATCTCTCTATATCTCTGTTTATCTATCCCTATTTATCTATCTTTGGTTCTTTATCTATCTATCTATCTATAATGATTCTTCCATCTATATCTTTCTATCTATACTTATTTCTATATCTGTCTCTATATTATATATTAATCTATCTATCTCTGCCTATCTTGGCTTATCTATATCTATCTCTCTACCTATCTATTTATCTATTTTCTAAGTCAATTCTGTCAAAATAAAACTATTTATGAAAACTCTCAGCGAACGTCCCCACTGTTATTTTCTTTCTTAGAAGAAACGGAAAGTGCGTAAAACGACCAACACTTATAAACAGTGGCATGTATATATAAAAAATATTTGTTATGGAGAATATTACTAAACTACCGGTGTTATTTGACAACATGTTCTTTTTAAATATCGTTCCCGAATTTGTTCCAAACACACGCGAAAGCTACATTATATTAGGAATCCGTATCAATTGCCTTTCCCCCCAATGCAAGCTGCATCGTATATATAAACTATTGATTACCCAATAAATATCGATATCAACACAAGACACGATCCATACAACAAATTCGATCAGGGTAAATTCAATTCTCATCATCAAATATTATTTAAGACGCCATTATATATTGTTTTTATTTTGTTGTTGTTTTTATCGTTTATTCAATTTGTTGTCTAACACAGTATATGTTTGAGACGAGCGTGCATGTCTTGTCGAAATAAAACAAAGCAAACCTTTCTTTAATTACTAATAAAAAAACATAGAAATCCCTCAGAGGTATTTTATTTCGAAATTTGGTCACAAATATCTTTGTTCTCTCCGACTGCGGGACATATCGCGTTACGCAAATCATTTTTATTAAAAACACGCAATCGAAATCAGACGACATTTACGGTCGCCATATTAGAATATCGAGTAATTATACTTACGACAGTAAAATTCAACAAAAATAATAAAGAAATAAGTAATGTGCTTGAAAGCCGGCATATAAACATTTGTATGTTTTTTTTTGGGGGGGGGAAGGTCATTCCAAAATAGCGTCCACTCTTTTTGTGAGTACCGGTAAAAAATATAAATAAATAAATAAAATACGAATTAATATTAATCAGCATGGTACGATTTTTTAACCGGCTTGATTTTGCTGCTGAAAATGTTTATCCTATTATTCTATGGCTCACTGGGTAGGGGGGGTGCACGAGCTTATCCGGTCGTAAAATATGCTTAAATATATTTGAATTTATGCAGATTTTGAATCTATTATTACAGATCTAATTCTCTATTGAATATTATATTGTACCTAATACACAGTACAGATTTCAAAAGTAAAAAAAAAATGACTTGGGTCTCTCAGCTAGAATCAAAACCAAAACCGTTCCAGCCACGTTCCCTACCGTTTGAGCTATCAACAGATGGATAAGAAAGATTTAAAATTAAACCACTTCAAGCTACGAATGAATTTGCGCATGTGCAAAAGAAAATAAAATATGTCGACAAGTTGAAATGCAACATGTTTATTTCAACTTGCCGACATATTTCTGTACGCGTTATTCATCCATCCAAACAAAGATTTTACTTGTTATAAACAATTCTTGGTGTATGATTACTATTTCCTTTTAATTTCAGTTTTATGTGCCCAGTTGTTTAGAAGTTTATCGGTTAAATATTTTCACTTGCACATACATACATACATTAATTGTTTTATTTATATAGACTACGGTAAATGTGTGTGAAGATACCGGTTTCTTGAACTTAAAAGCAAATATTGATGTTATTGATGTTTTCCCGTTTGCCATTAGCAAAACGCAACATGTTCTGCAAATTCAAAAATAAAAACATCAATTTTCCTCTACAAAAGAACCAAACCAAACACCATGAATAAATATTTGAAGTTAGAGGGATACTTAGATATTTGGGAGCACTTTCATTTTCTTACACAGAACATTTTATACTTATGATTGAAATTTCATTTTAAAAAAACATAGTATAAATTTGAAGTTTTCAGGAAATTATGTCCTTATAGCCCATCTCGGGAGTGCACGTGCAGATTTTCTGGTAAGCTTTACATATTTATAGACTTTTAGGTTTAATCTTTTTTTTTTTTTAGAGAGAACACACGAGCATCACACATATACACACAGACATTTAGTTTTATATATAGATTAGCCTGCCTATCCTGCGTTGCCCGGGGCAAAACTATAACATGTTTCGATTAAAATCCCTATTTCTCTAATTTTTACTCTTTCCTCCTCTCCCGTGTTATCCCTCTCTACCTTAATCTCTTCCGCCTAGCCCTTTCCTCTCTTGTTGAGCGCGCACACACACACACACACACAAATATCCTTTATATATTAGATACTTTGTTGAATTAGTCATCATTTTCTTTTCAAATGAGTATATAATAGGAGGTGCTTTCAATAAGTCTCCATACTTTTTTCTTCCCACACTGACACCAAAATGTGCACTTGTTGTCTCTATAAATACAAGAATGAAATTCTGTGCTTGGCCGATCAGCTATATATGTATATACGGAAGGTGTCCGATTTGAGGGGGTGGGGTCTAGTGTGAAAAATACAAGGTGTCTTAAATAAGTTTCCAGATCTTTTCCGTATACGCACTTTTATTGATAGGGTTTTTTTTTTTTGGGGGGGTTACAGTGATCACCACTTATCAAGGCCCGGAAGCCACTCAGGGATAAGGGTTATTGCAAGTACATTACGTTAGTGTGGAGATTTAATGAAGTGTTTACTTAAGGGGGCGGTTCATTAGGAATGTGTTAACGTTGGACTTGAACACATCCAAGTTGTAGTCCGGTGGGAAGCAGGCAGACGGAACAGAGTTCCACATGCGTGCAGTTCTAAGAAAGAAGCTTTGTTCATGGAATCCGCGTTTTGATTTAGGCACAGATATAGAGTGGGAGAAATTTTTCACAGTGGATTCAGCTAGACGGGTGATAGTGCACGCATTAAACTCTAGTCTTCTTCCAAGTAATCTCCTCCGACTGCAATGCACTTGTCGTACCGTTCCAACAACGTCTGAAAGGCCTCATGAAAGTCTTCATGTGTGAGCGTGAAAATGAGCCTCGCCACAGCCTTTTTCATCTCAATTTTCTCATAACGACAGTTTCTAAGATTTTCCTTGAACTTAGGGAATAGCCAAAAGCTACAGGGAGCAATGTATGAACTATAGGGAGGATGAGGAACTGACTTGGTCAAATAGTCTGATCTTCTCTGAACACCTTTGGGGCAAACTTGGCGCAAATCTTCCGCATCTTCAGTTCCTCGCGAAAAATTGTGTGTACAGTTCCCACACTGACATCAAACTGTGCACTTAATTTCGCCATAGATACACGACGGTCGTTATCAATGAAATTCTTTATTTGGCCAATCAATTCTGGTGTTCTGACGTCCTTTCTTCCCCACACCTTTCATAATCCGTCACAGATTCCCTGCTTTTCTTGAATCCCTTATGCCACTCAAAAACTGATACTCTATTCATGCGATATGGTCTAAAAGCCGTCTGAAACATTCCATACGTTTTTGTAGAATTTTATGGCATACCGTTCTTAATTGTCCTCACGTCCAGATTGCATTTTTGATATTCACCAGCTGTGGCAATTGGGCTTTAGTAGGATGTATTACAATTTCTGCTGTTGCTGTTAATTTGAACATGAAATCATAAAAATTGGTCAGTCATCTCTTAAAATATATAGCAATAACATACTGAATTTTCAAGAGTGTACGACAATTTTGAATGCCTGTATGAAAATGTCTGGAAACCTATTGAGGAAATCTGTTAAACGGTACAAATTAATTTTCATACTAAAAACGGGCTTATATTCACTTTTATCCCAGCCTTTTTATATATATATATATATATATATATATATATATACACACATATATATATATAGAAATAATTTATTCAAAATAATCTACATTCAGTCAGTACCCTCATTTGCATATTATATTAAATAAAATCTATTTTAATAATTAGCTTGATGTTATTTATTAATTATTGTAATAGAATCGTTTTAATTGTTCTATTTAGAAATATTACTTAAAGTTGATTAATTTAATTAAATTTATATCAGTTTAATTTATTTTCAATTATCAATAGCTAACAACGGCTGCGTTTAAAACCGGAAGCGTTTATTTATTTAAGCTATGAGAGTTATTTCCCGTTAAGCTATAAAAATTACTTCGCATTTGATTTTCATAAACCAATATGGATGTGCTTTACGGTTCTCTAAACCAAACATGTGATCACTTTTCGTAACAAGTTAAGATATTTGGTGCATCTTGAATGATATGTATCTTGAATGATATGTATCTTGAATGATATGTATCTTGAATGATATGTATCTGGAATGATATGTATCTGGAATGATATGTATCTTGAATGATATATATCTTGAATGATATATATCTTGAATTATATGTATCTTGAATGATATATATCTTGAATAATATGTATCTTGAATAATATGTATCTTGAATAATATGTATCTTGAATAATATGTATCTTGAATAATATGTGACTAAATTCTCCACTCGGCAATATATTTCGACCGGACAACGCCGGATATATACAACTAGTAATAGATAGCAAGGTTGTCTATTAACTTTCATATATGTGTATGTTGGTTATAGTTTACCTGCCTGGTGCTACCAGACCAGGATGTCTGAAGATATTGGCTTCTTGGGACGAAATGCACCTAACATTGATGCTTTTTGTTTTTCTACTACTTTTTGCAAAACTTAATCATGTTCTGCAAAACCAACATAAAAAAACAACAACCCACCTTCCCCCCCTTTTCCTTCTTCCCATTTCCCCTTTCTCTTTCTATCTCCCCCACTTCCTGACTGGTTTTATAACTTAAAATGTATCAAATATTATTACTGTAACACTTTTCTCTCTCTCATTGACAAAATTCATCCAGAGCAGGGAGCAAAAAAAAAAAAAAAAAAATGACAAAATCCACTTTAATACAACGAAATCAAACACTACAAACTAGCAATTGAAGATACAAAGAGCTTGAAGAATAAAAACCTTAAACAAAATAACTGGATACAACATGAATGTTATTTCCAAAATAACTGCATTCGGCATTAAATAACCTGAAAAGGGTCGATATGCCATAAAACAACCAAACTAAAGTCTACAAAAAATATTTGAAGATATAAAAAAACCTGAAGCATACAAACTTTTTTTTTACATAGGCGTTACCACTTATCAAGGCCCAGATGCCACTCGAGGATGAGGGTTAAAAAGTGTACAGTAGTCAATATTTTTTTTTAATACCTACAGATTCTACTGTTTCATCCTTTCACGAATGATCAGTGTAGGGAGTTACGATTACAGCAGGTCGAGAGACTAAGGTCATGTCATGTGCTACTGGTACCATGTAACCCAGTACTACCTGCCTCATGGTCGGGTCACCGGCGACTAAACTGGTTCCCCCACCAGACTTGTTTGGTGAGGAGGGCGGCTAGTCTCCCTGAAGGATTAAAAACAAGACCTTCCAAAGGGCGAATGAACTCTTTTTCTGGGTCAACGGCCAACTAGCACTGTGTATATTTGTGTGTGTGTGTATATATATGTATTGGGGTGGAGAGGGCTCCCGTAAGCCGTGGTGAGGCAACCTTTCTAGGAGAAGCAAATCTCTGATTTAAAAAACCATAAAGCGGAAGACCAGTACCCGCATTAAGCTGGTCTGCAGTTTAATTTGTTGCTGGCTATCTTGCTCTTGCTTATTGCTAGATATCAACATTTTGAACCGAGAGAGAGACAGTTGTCGTACAAAGCTAAGACTCTGTAACATCATATTTGTATAGATACTCCCTCAGGCATTTAGGCTCATGGATTTTAAATGTCTGAGGGAGTGGTACTCGTCTGACAAGACGTTGCAATCATCATCGTCATCATGTATATGTATATATATGTATATATGAATGTATGTATATGTATATATATATGTATCCATGAATGTATGTATATGTATATATATATGTATATATGAATGTATGTATATGTATATATATGCCTATATGAATGTATGTATATATATATGCCTATATGAATGTATGCATAAATATATGTATATATGAATGTATGTATATATATATATGTATATATGAATGTATGTATATATATATGTATATATGAATGTATGTATATGTATATATATATATGTATATATGAATGTATGTATATGTATATATATATATATATGAATGTATGTATATATATATGTATATATGAACGTATGTATATGTATATATGAACGTATGTATATGTATATATATATGTATATATGAATGAATGTATATGTATATATATATGTATATATGAATGTATGTATATGTATATATATATGTATATACGAATGAATGTATATATATGTATATATGAATGTATGTATATATATATGTATATATGAATGTATGTATATATGTGTATATATATGTATATATGAATGTGTATATATATATGTATATATGAATGTGTATATATATGTATATATGAATGTGTGTATATATATATGTATATATGAATGTGTGTATATATATATGTATATATGAATGTGTGTATATATATGTATATATGAATGTATGTATGTATATGTATATATGAATGTATGTATATATATGTATATATGCATGTATATATATATATGTATATATGAATGTATATATATGTATATATGAATGTATGTATATATGAATGTATGTATATATGAATGTATGTATATATGTATATATGAATATATGTATATTTGTATATATGAATGTATGTATATATGTATATATGAATGTATGTATATATGAATGTATGTATATATATGTATATATATATGTATATATGTATATATATGTATATATGAATGTATGTAGATATGTATATATATATATATGTATATGTATATATGTATATATATATGTATATATGAATGCATGTATATATGTATATATATGTATATATATGCATATATGAATGTATGTATATATGTATATATGTATATATGAATGCATGTATATATGTATATATATGTATATATATGCATATATGAATGTATGTATATATGTATATATGTATATATATATGTATATATGTATATATATGTATATATGTATATATATGTATATAAGAATGTATGTATATATATGTATATATGAATGTATGTATATATATGTATATATGAATGTATGTATATATATGTATATATGAATGTATGTATATATATATGTATATATGAATGTATGTATATATATGTATATATGAATGTATGTATATATATGTATATATGAATGTATGTATATATATGTATATATGAATGTATGTATATGTATATATATGTATATATGAATGTATGTATATATATATATATATGTATATATGAATGTATGTATATATATGTATATATGAATGTATGTATATATATGTATATATGAATGTATGTATATATATATATATGTATATATGAATGTATGTATATATATGTATATATGAATGTATGTATATATATGTATATATGAATGTATGTATATATATGTATATATGAATGTATGTATATATATGTATATATGAATGTATGTATATATATGTATATATGAATGTATGTACATATATATATGTATATATGTATGTATATATGAATGTATGTATATATATGTATATATGAATGTATGTACATATATATATGTATATATGAATGTATGTATATGTTTATATATATACGTATATATGAATGTATATGTATATATGAATGTATGTATGTATGTGCATGCATTTATGAATGTGTGTATATATATGTATATATGAGTGTATGTATATATATGCATATATGAATGTATGTATATATATATGTATGTATATATGAGTGTATGTATATATATGCATATATGAATGTATGTATATGGATATATATATGTATATATATGAATGTATGTATATATATGTATGTATATATGAATGTATGTATATGTATATATATGTATGTATATATGAATGTATGTATATGTATGTATATATGAATGTATGTATATGTATATATATGTATGTATATATGAATGTATGTATATGTATATATATATATATGTATGTATATATGAATGTATGTATATGTATATATATGTATGTATATATGAATGTATATGTATATATATGTATGTATATATGAATGTATGTATATATATATATGTATATATGTATATATGTATGTATATATGAATGTATTTATATGTATGTATATATGTATGTATATATATATATGTGTGTGTATATTTGCATGCATATTTATATATGCAGACATGTTTATATGTATGTATACATGCGGGTATATGTGTATATCTGCATGTATATGTATACATGCGTGTGTATATATATCATGTGTAAGTACATGTATGTATATATGTGTATATTTATACATGCATTTATATACGTATGCATATGTATGCTTATATATGTATTTGTATATATACATACATATATATATTTATGTACGTATATGTATACTTACGCATATATACATACGTATATATGTGTGGTTGTTAGTGTGTTTTATTAACAGTTTTACAAGATAACGAAATGGATTTCTTGTCTGTATACGAAATTAAGTGTCTATGTTCATAAATTTGAACCGAGTTCGTGTTAATGTGAGCGACGTTTAGTTTACAAAGCGTCCCCGCAAACCTAAACATGCCATTACAATCACTACCATAACCCGCTTCGTCCCCCCCCCTGCCCTCCGTTTTTTTTCCATCGGAATATAAAAGTGAAAATAATGTCCGTACGAGCCGACGAGGCCCACGCTTACAACATTGTTGACTGATTCGTCCGGTTACGTTCAGAAAATGATCTTCAGCAGGTCGGACAAAATCGCGAATGAAACTAAAACGGTAAACAAGAGAGGAAAGAGGCAAGACAAATGTTGCTCTATGGCACACACGCATACGTTTCTAGGTCGCGTTGAACGCAGACTGGAAAAATTAATTGGATCATTCTACCGCTCCAGAATGTATTTCACTCCCGACAAAATGTCTACCTATATGAGAGTCAAATACATCCTAAGATGGCGTACTGTTTAAAGTATATTGGCAGGAGCTGCTAAGATAACCATTTCAAGCTTTAGCAGGTCATAAAGTCGTCTTCGTAATCCACTTGGGGGGGGGCGATCCTTTTCGTCTCCCTGCTTCTATTTTCTGACAGAACAGACGCTTTCTGCCTATCTCTTCTCTATAGCTATTTTCATGGAAGGTGCTAGACTGAGCTCCAATCAACAGATACCTGTCTAGCTATGGCAATTATCGACATTTTCCCTTCTTTACTCTCTGAAAAGAAACGAGAATTTCACCAGGAAAGTCAGCAAAATGTGACAATATGAGGGAATAACTAGTTCCCCCCCCCCATCACAAAAAGCAAAAGGGGCACTCTGGTAGGGACTAAAAATAATAATCGTTTCAGTATAAAAGGTTTTTTGACAGGGTATAGCACGATGGTCTTCTAAGTAAAATTAGATCATATGGTATCACTGGAAGAATACATAATGTAATTAAATCCTTCTTAAAGAAGAGAAAAATTTAGGTTGTCTTACACGGTCGTACATCTAAGTAATATGATATAAATGCGCGGACCTCTATTATTCCTGATATTCACAAATGACCTTCCTGATAAAATTATTTTTATGAAGAGTAGAGAACGCATTGTGGATGCGTTATCGGAAGCTCCCGTTACTCTCGCTTCTCTTTATTTGTCCCTCAGTCCTAATTTTTTAGTGATTGATTTTTCTGACAAAGGAAGAAGAAAAAGCTGTATACTAGGTTTGCAGTATTTTGCATGAACAGTCGCCAGAGATGTCGGAAATTTTCTGTTTCTATGTCTATCCTTCTAGCCATGTCACTAGTAATGGTGCTGAAGGTAAACGTTTTATCTGGGCTGACGTTATCCGCCTGATAGACAGGGACGCGTACCTTGGATTAACCACTAAAGAGGCTGTCCTATCAGCAGGTGCAAATTAAAAGGGCTGCTGTATTGCCATTTGGTGAATGGATTCTGGACCATGCAGTAGTTTCTGGTGGGACCTCTCGATGCCATATTAGTGGGTAATTGTCACGGCTTTACCTTATGTGCTACAAAAAATAAATTTCTTCGTTTCTTTTCTCTCTTAGTTTTTCTCTCTGTCCTGCTACAAGAAAGTCTGACAACCTAGTCCACAAATTCCAAAACTCTATGACAAGTTTCAAGAAAAAATACACAATTAAACCCGGATCTCCAACTTCCAACGCAGTCTTCCATGTCTTTCTCCAACATCAGGGGTCTATGTTCTAACTTTCCAAAGGTTGAAACCCAATTACAGGAGACTAAACCAGATTTCTAAATGAAACTGGCATTGGACAGATGATTTCCCTAGAGGAGTTCGTAATTAAAGGATACTCTAACTTTACTTCCAAATCTGACCCCCAATATCGTCATGGCCATGGAATATGTGCCTATAATAAAGATGGCTTTCTATATGGTAGGGACATCTCCAGGGAAGATCATAACTTACCCTGTATGTGCTTCCTGGTTGCACTTGCTCACACTACTGCATTTATATTTACTCTCTATCGCCCCCACAACAGCGGAGTTACTATCTTTAAAAGCATATCTGAGAAAATTGACCACGTCCTATCTGCTTATCCTTCAGCTAACATTCACGTTTGTGGAAACTTCAATGTTCACAATGTGGAATGGTTAACAAACAAAACCGATAATGAGGGGAGTTTCTGTCATGTTTTCTCCTCACTCAGATTGTTCACGAATCCACCCGTATGCCCGACACTGAAGGCCAGTATGCAAGTCTCCTAGACCTTTTTCTCACAACTTGCCCTGAACGCTATTCGTTTTCCGTTCTGTCTCCTCTTGGATCTTCTGACCACTCTGTTGTATCAGTTAAGATAAAAATGAAATGTAATAAGTCCTCAGACGTACCTCTCCATCGTACAGTATATCGATACACTATGGCTGACTGGGATAGCTTCTGTACATTTATATCAGATCTATCTCTGCGTTCCATGTTTAAAAAGGATGTGTCATCTATGGTGTCAGACCTGACGGAATGGTTAATCGTAGGTATAGACCGTTTCATAGCCTCGAAAAAGTTCCAGCAAAAACCTAATAGCCAGCCATGGTTCTCTCCAGAATCTGCTCCTGCCATTGCGCACAGAAATCACTTTTTCCATTGCTTCTAACGCAATAGATATATGGAGACTAAAGTTTCTTTCAGGGCTTCCAGCAATCATTGTAAGAAAGAATAAAGAACGCAAGAGTTATATGCTCAGTCCGTCAAGTCCAAAGTAGTTGCAAGGTCAGTAGAGCAACATGCTGGCGAGAGTTGTCATGGATGAGAATTGGTCCCTTCATATTGACCAATCTCGGACACATACGTTGGAGTTTCTGGTGCATTTCATCAATTTGTCGGCAATACTTCTCCGCCGTAATCGTTTCGCCCGGATTCAAGAAACTGTGATGGATGAGACCGGCTGCAGACCAACAAACACCCTTTTTTTTTTTTTTTTTTTTTTTGGTGCAATTCCGCTTTGGTAAGTGTTGTGGAGCTTCTTCGGCATTCAACCACTGGTGAACGTCGCCGGTTGTCGTAGAGGATCCACTTCTCATCACACGTCACAATCCCCTCGAGAAAGAGGTCGTGTTTGTTACGCAGAAGCGGCGAAAACACCTCAAAACGACGATTTATTTTTATCGTTCTATTCATATGAAACCCATTTATCCAACGTTTTTTTACTTTCCTATTTGATTAAAATGACGAACGGCTGTTGAGTAGTCGATCTCGAGTTCAACAGCAACCTCTTGTGTGGTTTTGTGAGGATCGGCTTGAATTAAGGCTTTCAAATGTTCGTTATCAACCGCAGTCGGCCGGCCGCAACCGTCTTCATCTTTGAGGCTCTCGTCACCATCGCGAAATTTCTTAAACCACCGTTGTGCCACACGTTCGTTAGAGGTTCCTGGGTCAGACGTATCATTGATATCCGAACTGTATCGGCAGCTTTTCGGCCTAGTTTGAACTGGAACAAGAAAATCGTGCGAATTTGAATTTTTTTTCCATGCTGTCGGAAAGCCTGCAAAAGATGAATGAAGAAATTGAGACCGATAACGAATAGCACGATTCGATAGAGCGAAAAACACGCTTCAAAATGATATATAACATCTCTCTCTCTCTCTCTCTCTCTCTCTATATATATATATATATATATATATATATATATATATATATATATATATATATCACAATGAATTAATTCAGAAATCATATATAAAAGTAACATATGTGAGAAAACGATATTGTTTTTGTACCAACCTATAGCATGATTGACTCCTAACTTGAAACCACACCAAAGATCATAACCGTTGTCGGAAACTTCGTTGAGCTGTGCCCGCAAGCATTGACATTTTGAGGGTGCTGGCAATGATCCTGTTGCCATAACTTGGATCAGTAGAGAGCATGAGTTATACAGCGTCACATCTCCGATCTCACTCGTTGGACATTTTGTCACTTTCAGACATGATAGAAGGCTCCTATAACTCTTGGGATTTGTTCACAACTGGCGAACTTGTAGATGCTCTGCAACAAAAAAAAAAGAAAAGAAAACTGGTTTTCATCTAACGGAAATGGAATCCTGTCGTCTTTTTTAGGCGACAATTTTATCATTCCACCTTGTAGTCTTTTTCGTTTTTGGAAGTATTCAGTTTGAAAATATCAATTAAAATATATTAGTTTTTGTACCAGATAATTTGCAATTGCATCTATTCGGCTTACTTACACTTTTAATGGGTGTAAAAGCTAACAACGTACGTAAGGGTGAATATATATATATATATATATATATATATATATATATATACACGTGTGTGTGTGTGTTATTGTTTTGCGATACTTTAATTTTTTAATTATATTTTAACAATATATATATACTAGCAGGGGTGCCCGGCGTTGCTCGGGTGTTTGGAGGTGTATGCTGTGCAAAAAAAGCAAAAAAAACAAAAAAATGGTTAATTTTTTAAAACTTTGACCCCTATTATGACCCCTTAAAATTTATTGTTTCGGGCTCAAATCACTTTATTAAGTTAGATCCATGTTCAAGGAACCTATATCTAAAATTTCAAGTGTCTAGACCCAAAATTGTCGGAGGAGTTTGGTAGAGTTCTTAAAGGTCAAATCGTTGAAATTTGACCCCTTAACAGCCAAATTTCTGGCTGACACCCGTCACATCGATTTTCCCACATCTCAGTACTCGGTATTTCAAATTTTGAGTCTATAGACTAAAAATTGACAGAGTTATTGCGTAGGGAAATGTACACAGACAGACAGACAGACACACAGACACACAGACAGACAGACACGTTCACTTTATATATATATATATATATATATATATATATATATATATATATATATATATATATATATATATATATATTAAATTGAAATACGTATATATATGTTTGAGAATCTTATACGAATACTTAACAATTTCATTCCGTTTCGTAATAACACCATGCTACGGAAGATAGGTTACGTCGAAATATATCGATTTAAATAAACATTTGTTGATTTAAATATTTGCGTTGTCTAGCTTTTAAACGTATTACATAATGAATAACTGACAAAAGTCTATATTCCAAACTTCATGATGGTGAACATCTTACAATTTATTCCTTTAATTCAGTTGGCATTTACAATTCTTTAGAGTATCTGTTTTGTAGCACAAAATCATTCACTTAATTATTATATCAATCAGTGAATCTATTTTGCCCTTAACTCATCAGAAGAAATCCCAAAAATCAATCCACCAAAAGGAGATAAAGTTCTTTTGGACATGATCAAAAAGTCCAAAAATTGGAAGAAAAGCTGCAAATACCTTTATAGTTTGCTTACATTACGTGTGAACTTCAGTTCAGTACTTATATATATATATATATATATATATATATATATATATATACTAGCATGGGTGCCCGGCGTTGCCCGAGTGTTTTGGAGGTGTATGCTGAGCAAATAAAAAAAAAGGTCAATTTTTTTAACTTTGACCCCTATTATTGACCCCTTCACATTTATTTTTTTGGGCTCAAATCGAGTTATTAAGTTAGATCCATGTCCAAGGAACCTATATCTAAAATTTCATGTGTTTAGACCCCAAATTGTCGGAGGAGTTTGGTAGAGTTCTCAAAGGTCAAATCGTTGAACTTTGACCCCCTTAACAGCTAAATTTCTGGACGAAAACCGATCACGTTGATTTTTCCAAATCTCATTACTCTGTATATCAAATTTCGAGTCTGCAGATTAAAAATTGACTGTTATTGCTTAGGGAAATGTACACAGACACACAGACAGGCAGACAGACAGACACACAGACACGTTCACTTTGATAGATAGATAGATAGATAGATAGATAGATAGATAGATAGATAGATAGATAGATAGACACTTGATAATTAGGCAAAGGAATGCAATCCGTCGCAATCACAGGTGATGATTATTTCTTAACGCCATTAAAAAATGTAATTGTAAGTGATCTCCAGGTGGCTCTCTACTTAATGTAGACGATTGTTCTCAGGTGTGTTCGTGAAAACAGGTTAGTGTTTCACCCGCCGCGCGTCGGGTCTTAAAGATTCTCCGTAAGCGTTGGTGTCAGCTACTCGTAAAATTGAGAAGAGGGGGTTCTGTCTCTTGAACTGGATGTTGCTTTCGAGGTCAGGGCAATAAAATGTTTACGTACAGACGTCATAAACCTATTATCTGTCATTTGTGAACGTTTTGCGGTCACTTCTGGCCGACATTACGAATAAGCAAGCTGCTAATTCCGACATAATTCAGGTCAAAACGGCCGTCGAGACCGCATTCTTCGTCAGCATCTTGATAAAGCATTCATACTTTATAAAGCGCGCCTACATATATTATACCTATTGTTTATAATCTCCACTATATACAACTAGATTTTTTTATCCCGTTAAAAACGGGCAAAAGTTATAGCCCGTTTACTTAGAATGAGTGCTTCATGTCTGAGTGATGGTTGTGCTCGTTTTTGCGTTAAATACTAAACCCTATTTTTGCATCGAACGAATACCATAATACTTAGTTTGCTGCACCTTATAACAAAATTTCATACAAAAGGAACTTTGATTAGGGAAATCCCTCTCTCTCTCTCTCTCTCTCTCTCTCTATCTATCTATCTATCTATCTCTGATTTTATGGAAAACGTTTTAATTCTCGTGACATCACCCACTGTACAAGGTCATCCTCCATCTAATATAATACATACTAGTTTTATATACCCAGATTTGGCAAGTTTGAAACACATTGGCAGGCGAAAAGCTTAGTCACATGCTATCTAAGATATACACCGATTATCATAACATCTTACGATTTTTTAAGTGGACCATATGTTCGATTTATGGATGCTTGATACACATCCATTTTCGTATATGAAAATTAAACAGGAAATAACTCACAACCTAATGTGGAAATAACTGTCACAGATGAAATAAATAAACTTACTTCCGTTTAAAAGGCAACTGGGTATAGATATTTCTCATGTTATATCCTCCCTCTTTTGAAAATAGGGTACGATTGTGAATATCTCCATATGAGAAATATTTGGAATCAAGTCTCCCCTTGCTATTATTTCAGATCATCTGAAAGCATAGCAGCAAATTTTAGTCTCCACTTCATGAAGGCCAGAGGTTTTGGGGAAATATCAGATATTTTGTAATTCATATGTAAAACAAGGAAAACAAATGACTATGATTGAAACATTTTATTACTGTAAGAAAGTGCCAAATATATTAATGTGCGACCGTGAGGGCAAATGGCAAAACGCCCACTACACAATTCAGGTTATTACCTTTTTAACGACCCTTCATTTGTTAAATTCTGATCAATAGTCGCTGAGATTTGCAATTTGCTGCCATTGTTTCAAATGATGTGAAATAACAGCAAGGGGAGACTTGATTCGAAATATTTCTCATATGACATATCTCCCCTCTTTGGTTTTCATACATAAAGTAAATTTCACAGTATATAAGGATTATTTGATACTGGAGATATTCATAATCGTAACCTATTTTCAAAAGAGGGAGGATATAATATACGAGAAATATTTGGAATCAAGTCTCCCCTTGTTGTTATTTCATATTTATTTGAAACGATAGTAGCAAGTTTTAGTCTTCCCTCCATCAAGGCCAGAGGTTTGGGGGAAATATATATCCTACTGTTTTATAAAAAGATGTTTGTCCGTGTGTGAGTTCATTTCCTATAGACTCCTAAAGGAATTGACTGATTTTTTTTTAAATTTCATACACATGTAGCTTATGTGTTTGGCAGTTTTTTTGTTTTTTTTTTTGTTTTTTTTTAGATAGATTTTGTATTTGAATGACTAATAATCGAAAAAGATCCGATGATAGAAGGAACCGGCGATTTTAACTAAAGTTAACGCCTTATATAACCTAACATGAAAAGTGGGGTTGAGAAGTTTTATTACCGCACAAGCAGAAAGACCTGGCAAATAAAATCAACAATAGGTTCTTTGATATTACAAGGGCGCGTTCGAAATGAATGTTTCAATTTAGAGCACAATTAGACCATAATGCTTCATATTTCAAGCCATTATATGAAATAATTTTATAAAATAAACAGTAGGTTCTCTACAGTGCAATGTAGACTACAACGTATTGTGAATTAATTAACTGCGGAGAGGATGGAAAAAATGGCGATTTTACTGATTTCAATGACCATAAAATATGGGAGGGTGAATCATTTGTTGATCCTCATTCATTACCGAGCAACGTCGAGTCTCCCTGCTAGTATATATATATATATATATATATATATATATATATATATATATATATATATATATATATATATATTTCGGTAGAAATATATTTTCTTATAATAAATATCAACCCTTATTTAAGAAGCTCAATATAACTACAGAGCAATATAGAGAATAAATGACAAAAAGTTATATTCCAAAATTCATGATGTTGACCATCTTATAATTTATTCCTTTAATTCTGTTGACTTATGCTACGAAACAGATACTGTAAAAAATGGTATAAGTCAACTGAATTAAAGGAATAAATTATATATATATTTATATATATATATTTACACACACACACACACACACACACACACACACACACACACACACACACATATATATATATATATATATATATATATATATATATATATATATATAGTGTTTAGAAAGATGTAAGAATGTTTATTCTCTTTGAAGGAATGTTTTTCTTTTGTCTTTGTTTTTCTTGTAGAATCCCACGCATATTTAAAATTTCTTTGGGGCAATTCAACCCCTTATTTGTGTATTTAACGTCTCCGTTGATCCACTCTTAAAACAAACCCAGATTTTGTCTAAACTGAGAGAAAATATCAAAAGAAAAAAAAAACCAACAAATTCTTAAATGTAAATTGAAAAAAAAATCGTGACAGAAAAATCAAGAATTAATATGGTTTTCTCGATATCAGATGAAGGTTGGGCATAACTTTCTTTGTGAATTGAAAAAACAAAACCCCCATTATGAAATATCAACTACAAATTACTCAGACTCGTTTTCGTAATGCCGCCATTTTGAATATTTACGAGGCGATTGCCCGTGACTCGTAAGGTCAAAGTTGTCCGTTTTATCTTCGTATCCTTAATGTTCTTTTTTTTTTACTAATGGTTTACCAGTTATGAAGGCCAAAAGCCATTGAAGGATAACTGTTAAGGAGATTTTCCATTGGATGATAAAACGATATTTTGCAAGGAATGGGAACTATGATTAATTCACAAAACGCTATGACGATTTTTTTTATGTAAAATTATTTACAGAGAAAGCATGAAACCACTTGATGTGAGAAATTATATCTATATCTATATATCTATACATATATATATATATATATATATATATATATATATATATATATATATGTATATATATATATATATATATATATATATATATATATATATATATATATATATATATTTACTGATGCCAAAACGATTCTTTCGTCTTTTTTTTATTAGATTTTGTTTAAACCAAACTTTTGCATTGCTGGTAATAATGATAAAATAATAAATATTTATAGATTTTAAATTGCCAGTAAAGCTAAAATCGATAGATCATCCTCCACAAGTGTATTTTGACGTTTACGAAAATATCTGCATAGTTAACGTGTTTTTACGAAAATCAAGGGAGATAACAATCTTATAGTTAAACAATTAGAGATTTATAAAGTATCGGAATCGGTAATTGTATCGGAATCGGGAAAAATATTGGAATCGTCTAATCACTAATATATATAATTTATAAAACTCACTGTCTGTCTCCATATTTTCAAACTCTATCTCCCCCGAAACTAAAAATCGCAAAACGGTGCTGGGTGCCTCAATTGATTGGATTTTTTATATACCGTTCTTTTATGATTCTTTAATCGGTTGCAATAGTTTTTAAGGAGTCCAAAAGGGGTTAGAATTGAAAAAAAATCGTAATACATTTTGTACATTCATCTTAATATTGCCGATATACGTCTGTACGCATTATTCATCCATCCAAACAAAGATTTTACACGTTATAAAACATCCTTGGTATGTGATTACTATTTCCTAATAAATTCAATGTTATGTGACCAGTAGTTTAAGAGTTTATCGGCTAAATATTTTCACACACGCACATACATCTACTGTTTTATTTATAAAGATGAGAAAGTATATATTCTTGAGGTATATATTCTGTTAGTTATATTTCGAATTGTGATTAATATTAAGCTCAATGAAAGTAAATTTTCACTTTTATAAGCAGATGCATATAAACATAAGTCATAGAAGTTGAGTGGACATCGACTGAAGTGTTGTAAAAATAACTCAAGATGAGAACAATAGTCCGTTGGTATTGTATTTCACATATAAGTTCTTGGAAAGAAACTTTGTTCATGGTATGAAGTGCCTTCGGAAAGTTTTCAGACATTTTTGTACAGGCATTTTGAATTGTCGTAGACTCTTGAAAATTCAGTATGTTATTGCTATATATATTATGAGTTGGCTGACCAATTTTTATGATTTCAGGTTCAAATAAACAGCTACAGCAGGAATTGGAATACACCCTACTAAAGCCTGATTGCCACAGCTGGTGAATTTCAAAAGTGCAATCTGGATGTGAAGACACTTTAGAAGAATGATATGCAGTAAAAACAAAAATCTGTTTTAAACTTGGAAAAAATGTCACAGAAACACATGGAGTGCTTCATAATGCTTTTGTACCGTCTTGCATGAATCAAGCATCAGTTTTTGAGTGGCATAAGGGATTCAAAGAAGGCATGGAGTCTGTGAGGGAGGAGTAAGGAAGTCAGAACACCAGAGTTGATTTGCCAAATAAAGTGTTTCATATACAAGGACCGTCGTGTGTGTATAGAGACAATAAGTGCACAGCTTGATGTCAGTGTGGGAACTGTACACAAAATTATTCTCGAGGAATTGAAGATTTGTGCGAAGTTTGTCCCAAGGGTGCTCAGACAAGATCACAAACTATTTGACCAAGAGGGACATCAAGACAGTTCCTCATCCTCCCTATAGTTCAGACCTTGCTCCCTGTGACTTTTGGTTATTCCTTAAGCGCAAGGATAACCTTAGAAACAATTGAGAGATAAAAGAGGCTGTGACAAATGTTATTGACACGTTCACACAAGAGAACTCCCATGAGACCTTCCAGAAGGTACAACAAGTGCATTGCAGCCAGAGGAGATTACTTCGAAGTGGTCCAGAGTTTCATTTGTGTATTATCAATAAAAGTGCCCATATAAAAAAAAGTTTGGAAACTTATTGAAGGCACCCTGTAGTTTTGTTTGTTTTTGATACGCAGAAGAAGAAACGAAAATTCCTTACAACGGTTGACCGATATTAAAGAACGCGGCCGACTTCGTTAACAATGAAAAACATTAAAAGGGTGAAAAAAAAAAACGACCATTTTCTTTTAAAGAATTTACGCACATCTGGAACTAGCAAGCTGATAAACATCATTGTCGGTTTAAGATTGCCGGATATAACGAATATTTTATTCTTTAAATTGTTAAAGTAACCTTTCCTCCAAAAAAATCGCATTGACGTAAGACGCTTCAAATTAAAAAAAAATTCCGCTTTTTGTTTTATCATACTTCAGTGCTAAGAAATCAGGGTGGGGATGGGCTTCTTGAACTCTATATGAGATACATTTGATTAAAAATTATTTGACCAATTTTGCAACCAAATATTACGTAGTGGGGGTGCCTCTATACTGGGGGTTCTGTACGTAGTCGTCTTCCATCTATTGGTCATTACTATATGACAAGCGTTTT
>NC_136516.1:16624691-16657191 GCF_053919585.1 Euprymna scolopes
AGATACTGCTTGTAGATCTTCTTTGGTGATTCTCCTGATAGAGTTGATGATGTTATCTAGATTATGAGGATTATTTGCATAAACGTTTTATTGTAAAGTTCCCCAAATATAAAAATCACATGATGACAAGTTCGGGGAACGTGGTGGCCATAACCCCTTGCTTATTGTTCTCTTTTCCGTAAACATGTCATGAACTCGTGTCAGTGATCTGTGAGACGTGTGGCATATAGCGCCATCTTGTTGGAAAAAGAATTGCAATTTTCCGATTCCCGATTCCAACAATCGTCCCAACACTTTTTTTTTATACACAGTGATCACCACTTATCAAGGCCCGGAAGCCACTCAGGGATAAGGGTTATTGCAAGTACATTACGTTAGTGTGGAGATTTGATGAAGTGTTTAATTAAGGGGGCGGTTCATTAGGAATTTGTTAACACTGGACTTGAAGACATCCAAGTTGTTGTCCAGTGGGAAGCAGGCAGACGGAACAGAGTTCCACAGGCGTGCAGTTCTAAGAAAGAAGCTTTGTTCATGGAATCCGCGTTTTGATTTAGGCACAGATATAGAGTGGGGGAAATTTTTCACAGTGGATTCAGCTAGACGGGTGTTTTTCGTGAAAGATTGGCGAAGGGGGGGCAGAGATTGGAGTTCAGACGAGCACCTGCCATGGAAATAACGATAAAACAAGGATAGGGTCGCAACCTCTCTTCTGTGGGAGAGAGGTTGCAGGGCATCCCCCACTAAGCCACGAAGTCTATTTTGTACTCTGTCAAGGCAGGATAGGCTGTTTTTAGCAGCTCCTGCCCAGATATGGCAACAGTATTACATCCTTAAATAAGATTGTGTACGCGTGCGCAAAGAGAACGATATTACATACGCTGTAACTTGTTTCCAAATTTACGATGGTGCCATCGTTGTTTTCTGGTCTATTCATACGAACTGGAGCTTTTTAGTTTGTTTAAGATGTCCGGATCGATTAGGTTTCCTTCTATACGGTCCGGGGCGATGATAGTTTTGCTGAGACGATAAAATGTTCTAGGTTGACGTTTTAGTTTTCATTCCAGAAGAGATGAACGAAGAAATGTTTTTATTAACTCAAACGAAAAACGAGCATTGATCGAGATGTTTCGGCACAATCGGTTCCCTAACTTTCTAGGTCAGAGCTCGTATATCTTATATGTGCCAAAACCAAGCGTTGACATTCCGTAAGCAGAGTTTCTTTCCAAGAACTTAACATCTGTAGAGCACATTGCTACAGACTGCTCCTCTGCTGCCTACAATATGATATTCAATTTTCATGCAAACCAATACTAGTTAAGCCGTTCTCTGAATTACTGTCCACTCATTCACCGTTTCGAATGTTTCCGAAAGTTTCTTAACTTTGTAGACCAGCTCTTGCATCTTATAGACGCAGATAGTAATAATAATAATAAAAATAATAATAATAAAATAATAAAAATATATAATAATAATAAAATAATAATAATAATAAAAATAATAAAAAATATAAATAATAATACAAATAATAATAAAAATAAAAATAATAATAATAAATAATAATGAAAATAAAAATAATAATAATAATAATAATATACTAATAATAAATATAAAATAATAATACAAATAATACAAATAATAATAATAATAATAATAATAATAATAATAATAATAATAATAATAATAATAATAATTTATATTAGGGCGATTAATCGGAATGTTGTGGGATATCGGAATCGGAAATCTTTTCTTTTTTTTTTCTATTTTCCCATGCCAAAAACGATTCTTTTCATTGACCGTTTTATTTGATTTCGTCTAAAGAAAAAACTTCTCCTGCTGGTTAGTAATGATAAAATAATAAATATTTATTGGTTTTGAAAGTAAAACTAAAATCTACGTGTGTGCTTTTTTTTACGATTAAAAAAATTATCTGCACATTTAACATGTGTTTTTACGATAAATAATAATTATATCGTGAAATATTTAGAGATTTATAAAGAATCGGCATCGGTAATAATAATAATAATAATAATAATAATAATAATAATAATAATAATAATAATAATAATAATAATAATAATGAAGAAGACGTTGCCTTAGCTAACCCAACACAATATATATATATATATATATATATCGTTTAATAATAATGGTCAATATATAATAAAGCTAGACATTTTTGCTTGGCAAAAATGTTTTATTCTCTCTCTCTCTCTCTCTCTCTCTCTCTCTCTCTCTCTCTCTCTCTCTCTCTCTCTCTCTCTCTCTCTCTCGCCTTGGTTTTGTTGACCTACGGTATAGTTCTTTTCAGTCATGGGAGGTTCACACTTCCAGGGTTTACCTTCCCTCTTTGAGAAGGGGTTAGTGTCTATGTTAATCGCCTGATATGCCCCATACCTAAGAATGCCGACGAGTCTGATCGGGCATTTTTTTTTTTTTCTTGGAGGCCAAATTACACTTCTTAAGGTGTGTGATGGGTTTTTACACCCCACCCCCTCCCGACCTGACCTTCTGCCTAAGCTCTTTGAAATGAGGTGAATAAAAGCCCTTACGAAACTTGTTACTGCGGCGCCCTACATACATATCTATCAAAAAGCACAGTCACAATTAAGCATCCCCATGAAAATGCGATTCGCGTAAAAAAAAACGAAAAAAAAAAACGATGATAATAAATCTTGTCAGACAAGTTTTATTTATAAATATTTTCACGCATCAATTACCATAACGTTTTTAGTCGGACGTGATGGGGGTTGGAGTTCTTCATGTGCGCGTTCCCGTCTGTACACATTCGTCCTGTTTTCATTTCGACTTTTACACCTAGCTTCACGGCTCGCTACCACCAATTAAATTTCTATGACCAAAAAAGGATTTGTTATATTTTCTTTCATTAGTCTCCATTCCTCTTTCTCATTATATATATATATATATATATATATATATATATATATATATATATATATATATATATAATGGACAATCCCCTCGATTTCGACGTATGAAGTTCCACCACAACAACCAAGTTGCTCGGAAATCCACACAGATGATTTATTTATAGTGGTGAAGGCTTTGTATAGAACCAATCACACTTTTTGGTATTACTGCTAATCTCAGTCGGTGCAGATAACTGTCACAGAACAGAGTATACAGTAGACCGCATGTTTTTATATCAAAGTTACCTTCTCCTAGATGCATGTCCTAACGAAGACTGGGAGTGCATCTCTCAGTGAATTAACGCGGCTCCAGATACCAACTTGGAAATTTCTACGACTCCACGCGCTAACAACCCATTAAAATTTAAAAATATAAATTTTATTAAAAATATAAATTAAAATTTATATATATATATATATATATATATATATATGTGTGTGTGTGTGTGTGTGTGTGTGTTGGCTTGACTTCTCTTAATTTCAACATCCCGAATTTCCGGTTGGACGATAGAGACATCGGCTAACACGTCACGTTTTTTTGTTTTGTTTTGTTTTGTTTTGTCCCCCCCCCTCCTTCGCGTACGGGTTCAAGCCTACCTGCCTACTACCACTTTTTTCCTCTCCACCCAAACTGCCTACTGTTGTTTAGCCTTCCCCCCCCCCGCGCTACTACAAATTTATTTTTTTTAATCCCCTCCCCCAGAGTTCCTTACTCGACCCAAGCAACACTGGAGAACTCCACGACACTACCGCTATTTTTATTTTAACACCTCTCTGTCCTGCCCGGGAATCTTAAATACACTTCCATACACCCAGGCAATGCCGATTACTCCGGCTAGTTTCTAATATAAATCTCAAACATCTGTTAGTGTGCTTGTGTATATTTGTATATCTCAATAAATTCGATACACGCGACGAACACTGGAAAATCTTGTTCGTTTGACCGCTCAGTCTCTCTGACAATAAATATCTAAAAATATTCACCCAAAACTCGGCCGTTTTTTACAAGGAAGGGTCACTTTTTTCGTCGACATTTTTGCAAAGTTATCATACGCCTTGCAATGACTAGTCTAATTTCGAAACCAACTAACATCGTTTGTCGCGGTGGGCGCGGGGGGGCGGTAAACGATTGACATTTTTTCACCATCTTTTCCTCCTTCCCGTTATAGGTTCGAGCCTGGCTAATGCAGCTATTTTTCCCCTGTTTGCAAGGTTACTCGCTGCTATTTTCATTTTTATTTAAATCTTTTTTAGGGCTCTGTTGCTCAATACCCTTATCATAAAACCTCTTCACACACGGGTGCCACCGGGTATCCCTGCTAGTTTCAAATAAATGCAGATATATTATTCGTCATAAATGCATAAATATATATATATTTGAAATAAATGCTGATATATATAATTGAAATAAATGCTGATATATATAATTGAAATAAATGCTGATATATATATATATATATATATATATATATATTTGAAATAAATGCTTATATATACATATATATATATTTGAAATAAATGTTTATATATTGAAATATATGCCGATATATATATATATCATTTTATAATATGAGATAAACAAAACATAATATCACGCACACACACACACACACACACACACACACACAC
Organism: Euprymna scolopes; assembly: GCF_053919585.1. Lineage (NCBI taxonomy): Eukaryota > Metazoa > Mollusca > Cephalopoda > Sepiida > Sepiolidae > Euprymna > Euprymna scolopes. Next base: position 16,629,248 of record NC_136516.1, read on the forward strand.
ACACACACACACACACATATATATATATATACACGCACACACACACACACACATATATATATATATACACGCACACACACACACACACACTATTATTTTATGAATCCACATAAAATTTTCTGTATCTATTTTCAACATTTACTTCGATAGTGCTAGGGAAAATGTTAATAAATACTAATAAAAACAATAATAACAGAACGATATTTATAATAATAAATTAATAAATAACAATATTTATAATAATAAATTAACAAATACAATCGTATAAAATAAAATAAAAACCATCCGGATAAAAACTCGGTTACTTCCTAACGCAAAGGAAAGAGAAAACTTATCCCCTTATCCCTGCAAAAAAGAACACAGAAATGGGTGAATTAAAGTTCATTTAAACCCTTGCCTAATAACTACCCGCATATTGGCTACGATAAATGGGTGTGTGAATAACAAAGAATTTGATTAACTGACTAGCAAAAATCCAGTACTATACAAATAGATAAAAACACGAAACAACATTGATTCCATGTAATAGCCTGACGAATCTTCACGAGGTTGAAAAGCGGAAAACATCTTTGTTGTTTAATTGCCATATATATATATATATATATATATATATATATATATATATATATATATATATATATATATATATATATATATATATATATATAGGAAAACAATAAGAATGGAAAATGAAGTAACAAAAACTATATATTGGTAAATAGAGATTGGTTCATTTATTCAATAAGGCTATACAACCATTTAGTTGGGGGATAGAGGGGACTCTTTATACCAAGGCATTTTGAAGCCTAATGCTTCTCATCAGAAGAGTAGAGAAGATGCTAGGTAACATAATGGGGATGCGACGTCTTGCGTGGGATTCATCAGGAACGAAATTAACCAATAAAATTATAGATGATGTTGGGAAGAGTTATATCGAATTCAAAGATAAAAGAGGAGCGTATTATATAGAGTGTAATATATTATCCCGATAAGTCTAGAATTGTACTTACTCTCTTCTTATAACTCATTAAGCTAAACTGTACATTGCGAGATATGTATATGTTTGCTCGGAGGTGATGCCTCATGGTTTGGCTGGTTTCAATTCTGATACAGGAAGTAACATCAACCCTTAATTCAAATCGGATTTAGCAATGAACACTCCTTAACGCCTCCCACATACCGTTGTTTCGACAATTAGCTGAAGGTACGACCGAACGCCTTTTCTATCTTGGGTGTGTCCGAAAGATGAAATAGATGACAACGCGTAGACCACTCGTTTTCGATGAGTGTGCGAATAACGTTAGAAAAAACTCTAGCTCGGACGACGATCGAACATATGAAATCGTAAAAGATGTGGAAATCGGATGTCGGAAAAGATACAGCCTCCATCAGCTAGACGGCAAATAAAAAATATAATCTTAAAATAGATTCATAACATTGGACTATCCAACACTGTCATAATAACATGTATATGACGAGTCTAAACTGCTCAAGAAATTTGGAGCGCTAATTACTGCAATAAAAAGCACATATAATGTATAGAATGGCGTCATCGACTAATATATAATGTACTATATAATATATGTGACGTCATATATGACGTATGTGAAAAACAAACATTTGATAGTATATATACTAGTCGTATATACCTGCGTTGCCTGGGAGTAATTTTGCCCACTACTAAAATATAAAAATACGTCACCTACCATGACGTCATGCATGATGTCATCTACTATGACGCCATTTACTATGGTATGACGTCATTGCATATTATATGTATATATTCTGACGTCATTGTGAGCATGTTACAGGAAATGGATGTTCTAAAAAGCGTCCGTTTAAAAGTTGTCAATCGTTGTTTAAAAGATCCAGAAAACTTTTTTCCTTAAAAACATCCGCTTCCCGTGACTAACCCTATTATAATGTTTTTTTTTTTATTACATACGTCATATATGATGATGATGTCACATATGTGCAGTAGACGGCAGGTAGTGCAGTATACGTAATCTATGACGTCATATATGATGATGTCATATATGACGTCATTGAAAACGGAGAAAAAGGAGGAGCCAAAAACATACAGATTTCCGGGTAACGCCGGGTGGATGTCGGTTCCTTTTTCTCTACGGACTCTCTACGGTTTATTTCTCTTTCGCTCTTCTTCTCCTTCTCAAATTTCTCCCCCTCTTTCTTCTCTTTCTGACGTCACCTCTTTTTGTTGATGACATATCTTTAATTTCTATATGAATTTTCTGATTTTCCATATCATCTAACCCTATGTGGAAAATTTACGCTCTCTCTCTCTCTCTCTCTCTCTCTCTCTCTCTCTCTCTCTCTCTATCTATCTATCTATCTATCTCTATCTATCTCTGACTCTCTCGCTTTGTTTTTTAGCGTCTCTCTTCCCTCACCCTTTTTTTTCACATATCCATTTTCCAACTCCTCGTTTCTGCCTTTTTCCCCCCTTTCTCTCCTCCTCCTCCCGTGATGTATAATAGAAGTTTCCGGTTCCCTATGTCTTCTAACCCTAGGTGGAAATGACCGTTTCTAACACTATTTTTACACGCGTGCACAGAATCGTACAACATTATTAGGTGGAATGGTTCGTTCTAATGTGGAAAAAAAACTATTTTGGTTCTCATAGACGTGTACTGACACTCTAAAATTTTCTGATTATTAGACGGCTCATGTTAAATCTGGACTATATAAAAAAAATAAAAGATTCTGAGTTCATGGTAGTGTATGTTTGCAAATAAGTACCAATTTCTGTATATTATATTGTACATAACATCACATATATTTAAAAACTGTACAGAAAGTCAGATAAACATTGGTACCGTCGGTTTCAAGCCTAACATAAGGGGGACCAGTTAATGGTAAATAATGTCAGCCATATTTTTTCTGTTTATCTTACCAAGGAAAAACTAGGACCGCGTATATTATCCCTAATAAAATGTTGTTCTGAATTTCTGTACAATTTTAAATAAATAAATGTTAAGTTCTTACATTGAAATATTTTTCTTTATAATCGAGCACTTTACTGGAATTCTTTCCTCAAAACAGTGTACAAATATATATATATATATATATATATATATATATATATATATATATATATATTACAAAACGTATACGTATATATTGTACATAACACAGAATGTATATACATCAAGTGTATTTAGATGTCTTGTACATATATATCACTAATATATATATATATATATATATATATATATATATATTGCAGATAACATTCATGCATATGGAAACTATACAGATATATGTATATATATATTGAATATGTTTATATATATATATTGTACGTATGTGTATATTTATTTTATATGCATATATACTGTACGTGTGTATGTGTATTTATTGTACATAACACTATATATAAGTGTGTGCGTGTATTCATATATGTGTATACAATATAATATATATATATATGATACATATGTGTATATAATATAAATATCTACTATATTTAATAATCTCTGTTCGTTCGTTGAATCTAAATAATAGATGGTGTTGTATATAGTTAATCACGGAGGACAACCAGAGTTATCTCCTCCTGCACATTTTTTGATTTGTATATTTTGTGGTTGTGTTGGTGAATAACGAAGAAATAAAATCTATTTTTCTATTAAAAAAACTTTGTTATTGTTTTTTTTTTGTTGTTGTTATTTTTATTGTTGTTGTTATTTTTATTGTTATATGTTGTTGTTGTTGTTATTATTATTATTATTATTATTATTATTATTATTATTATTATTATTAGCAGCAGCAGCAGCTCGCAAGGAGCTTTCACACAGGTCACCAATGATCTCCCATTGGAAACCTGTGGTGTCCCCTGCAAGCTGAGTGACAACAAGTCTCCCCAGACGTCCAGCACTCTCCACCTCCTTCGATAACATTTGCAAATAAATTTGCGTTATCGCAACAACTTCTCAGCATTTATTTCTCGCTGTCAACGACCATTGGTCTCCACTGGAATTTGAGTGGAACTAAACCTCCCCGAGCCCCAGTTCTCTTCGCGCTTGTCCAGCAGAGGCCTGGTCACCGCCCTGTCCTTGGTCTTTCTATCCTCCTTGACCCTTCTCTGCTATTTGGTATCACACATTTTTTTTGGAGGGGGAGCATGATTGGGCAATGGGAGGGGATGGTGGGGGGATGTAGAACTTGTAGATATGCAACTTCAGTGTTCTACGTTTCTTGTAACGCTTCTTCATGTTTTTCCTCTGAAGCAATTTGTTTGGCTCACGCATGTAGTTTATTATTATTATTATTATTATCATTATTATTATTATTATTATTATTATTATTATTATCATTATTATTATTATTATTATTATCATTATTATTATTATTATCATTATTATTATCATTATTATTATTATTATTATTATTATTATTATCATTATCATTATTATTATTATCATTATCATTATTATTATTATTATTATTATTATTATTATTATAATTATTATTATTATTATTATTATCATTATTATTATCATTATTATCATTATTATCATTATTATTATTATCATTATTATTATTATTATTATTATCATTATTATTATTATTATTATTATTATTATTTTTATTATTATTATTATTATTATTGTTATTTGTGGAAAGATGTACAAGGAGTCACAAAACGTCGGCATTTCCCGGTGAGGTCACCTCAGGCCATTAGCAATAAACTAACCTCTTCTCAAAGAGGGAAGACAAAGACTGGAAGGGTGGACCTCCGAGAACTGCACAGAACTTAACTCACACCGCAAAATCAACAGGTACTGAATCGGTACTAGGATAGTTCTTTGAATGTTTTTCATATTATAACAAGGCCGATAGCCATTAGTCGCGTGCTCTCGTGTAATGAATGAATCCGTGAATGTAGGATTGACATGAAATTCTTAAAGATAAACTAAAATGACCGAAAAATGGGCTGAAATGACTTAAATAAATAAAAAGTAAATGACTTAGAATGACTTTAATGAACTTAAGGATGAATTGAATGACCTTAAGAATAACTTGAATGCTTAAAAAAATAACTGGAATCCTTCAAAAACAACTTGAATGATCTGGAGAATGACTTGAATGGCTTTGAGACTGACTGGTTGTAAAGTGGGTGATCATTTTACATTAAATTAATACAGAAAAGCGACCCCCCCCACTTTATATCACAAAGTTACAAACATAAGTGCAGCATGTAGTAAGAACAGATACTATACTTTGATCTTGGTCAAAAGGCCAAGAAAGGCTTATTTATTTGCTCCCTCACCGAGCAAATTAGGCACAAGGCCAATTTTTAATGTGATGACTGAAGGGGAAATGGGGACCAACTCCATGTGGAGTAGGGGAGCTGGATAGTGACAATTGGTATGAGGGGTTGCCCCTACATTGACCAAGGTCTTATATGTGGGATTGCTCCCACATATGGTCTTTGCTTGCAGTATCTGCCGGAACAGATTTGATCTTGGCCAAAAGGCCAAGAAAAGCTTAAAAAGCTAAGAACAGCATCTATTAAAAACAGACCTTTGATCTTAACCAAAAAGGCCAAGCACAAAAGTGTTACCGACCGACGGACCGACGGAGTGACTTATAGAGTCGCTTGCACGCGACAAAAAACTTACCTTGTGTCTAACTTTGCCTTAATAGAGACTGTGGGAGTATAGAAATATGTGGTGCTTTAGATTTGGGGGAGGATTTTTCGTTTTGTAAAAGGGTGTCATCTCTTAGGACGTTGAAAGCGAACTTGGTTGTGAAACAACATCCCCGACACAAAACCGTTGGGTTTCCAGTTTATGGGGCACGTTGAAGTTCAGTGTGTTCGCTGTCAGCAAGCGAGAAGCATTGAAGAATTAAAAAGTTACATTGAACAAGAATGTACAATTTTCAAGATGTTCATTTGATGCTCGGTGTTAAATGAAAGCACTTTCAAAATGTGCTGTAAAATGCAGTCATTTTTTTTAACCCATTGAGTGGTATTTTTCGATTATAATCATATCCACGAAATAAAGACTACACATCAAGAAAACTGTGGGTTAAATCCAAAAATTCAGCATTCCAACTTAAGACGCCGGAAGTGGACTTGGTTTACCTCAATATGGAACGGAAGTCAGTAAACATGAAACGAAATACGTAACAATATAGAAATAATTTATTTCAAAAAATTATTTTAGTTTTTACATTTCTTGTGCTATCATGAAACAATAAAAAATAATAAACTTTCATTTTTTTGTGTTTACATTTCTATAAATAGTTTGTTGTTTGTTTTTGTTTAAACACTTGTGTTATCACGAATAAAACTGATGAAATATTCTTGTGTTATCAAAAAAATTATTTTAAACATTTGTATTAAAAAATTCTTAAAATGAACAAACAGAATTTTGTCATAACTAATGTATGAAAGTTGTTTTTTTTAACACTGAATATATGTAAATATTAAAAATTATTTAACGAAATGTAAAAAATAAAGTCATTATTTTTTCAAGATAAAACAAGAGGTCGGTCCATATAGTTTCGTATTTCGTTTCATGCTTAGTGACTTCCGTTCCATATTTAGGTAACTGGGTCAAACCGCAGGCGTTTTAACTTTGGGTACTGAATTTTTGCACTCAACCGGGAAAACTGCACCTTTGTTTCGGAACACGTTGTACTTGAACACATTTTGATATCTCTAATTACACACAAAAACGCTTTGTGTGTGTCTCGTGTGTGTGTGTGTGTGTGTGTGTGTGTGTTTGTGAATTCGTTCCCTATAAACTCCAAAACGACTGAACCGATTGTTTTGAAATTATACACAAGTGCACTTGTCTGGGAGTGTTTTTAGAAAGGTTTTTTTAATCGGAATGCCTCCGATAAATACCAAAAATCTACAATCGAACAAAATTCTTGCTTTATTATTGCTTATTATTATTATTACAAACCCCCATTATATATAATACATTATCTGATAACATAACAGACCAGACGTTGCATAAATTATCTTTTCCGGGATTTTCCTTTGATTGTAAGAGTGAGAGAAAAAGAAACAGAATTTTTTTTTTAAGAAGTTTTCACGAGAGAAAAAGTTAGTTTCACACAATTTGAATGCCACGTGGCCAGACAATTAATTATAGTTCATCGTATATCTTTCTCAGTTTTGTACTCCTCCTGGCTTGTGTTGCTATCTGTCTGTCTGTCGCTCAAGATAGAAGGACCGTTCAAGAAATCAAGTCAGATGTCATGGAGGGGGAAAAGGCGTTAATTGACAGCAATTAAGTACGGATTTAACTTGTTCAGATAACGAGAAACAAAAGGTAAGTTAATCTACTACATGTTTTCAATAAGTTTTTATAGTTTTTTTCTGTACAAGCATTAAAAATTGTCGTAGACTCTTGAAAATTCAGTATGTTATTGCTATACATCTTATGAGATGACTGACCAATTTTTACGATTTCAGGTTCAAATGAACAGGTACAACAGGAATTGGAATACACCCTACTAAAGCCTGATTGTGACAGCTTGTGAATTTGAAATTTTTAATCTGAACATCGGGACACTTTGGAAGAGCGAGCTTGGAAAAATGCCACAGAAGCATATGAAATGCTTAAGACTGTTTTTGGACCATCTTGCATGAACCGAGCATCAGTTTTCAAGTGGCATAAGAGATACAAGGAAAGCAGGGAATCTGTGAGGGATAGTGAGAGGAATAATGAAGTCAGAACATCAAAGTTAATTAACAAAATAAAGAATTTCATGGATAAGGACCGTCGTGTGTTCTATAGAGACAATAATTCCAGTTTGATATTAGTGTGGGAACTGTATACACACTTATTCGCGAGGAACACAAGAAGCAGAGGATTTTTGTGAAGTTTGTCCCAAATTTATAAATAACCTCAACCTCTCCATCTTAAGAACGGCTTTCGGAATAAACACCTCCCAACCTCGAAAGCCGTTGTTTACACAGGGCTGTTTATTTCTAAAGTCGTTTTTAAGATGGGAAAGTTAGGTGTGTTTATGGTGCGTTTGGGCAGTTCGTATAAAAAATACACAAATAGCCTTGCATCCACAAACAAAACAAAAAAGTCACAGTTTTTGTAATATTGACAAAACACCCTCCACTCCCGAAGGTTAAAATGGCTTTGTAAAAGAAAACAATATTATTTCAGCAAGGTACGAAAAATACCCAAGTACCCAAAATAATACTTTGTATTGTACAATGCTCAGAGAAAATCACAGACTATTTGACCAAGATGGGCACCAAGATAGTTCCTCACCCTCCTATAGTCCAGGTCTTGCTCCCTGTGACTTTGAGACAATTAAGAAGATGAAGAAAACTATGACAAGGTTTATTAACAAGTTCACACAAGAGGATTTTCATGGGGGCTTCTAGAATTTGTTGGAACGATACAAGCGCATTGCAGCCGGGTGGGGTGTGGGAGTTATACACTGGATACTTCTGCAGATTTATGTTTTTTGTTTTTTTCGTGATTCTTGGTGAGCAACGCCCGGCGAACGACAGAAACCGCCGGAGTATACCGATTGAGCAAAACGAAAAAAAAATAGTAAGAAAAAAAGTAAAGGAATGATTTTAATAGTAAAAATAAAAGAAAGTAGAGAGTATCATTATGCCAACGTATTATAAACAACCTTCAACTTCCCCATGTTAAGAATGGCTTTCGGGATAAACACCCCCCAAACATCGTAAGCCGTTCTTAACACAGGGAGGTTGGGCTGTTTATTTCGACAACTAACATGAAGAGGTTGGTTGTGTTTATACTAACATTGGACAGGTCGTAAGAAAAATACACAAATAGCGTTGCATACACAAACAAAAAGAAATAAATGGAATGAAGTTAATTGTTAATAGAATGTGTCAAAATGGTGAACGTGGTTTTTCCGGTATATTTTTATGTTTAATCGGTAGACAAAAGTATAAACATTATTGTAAAAATAAACGGTAAATTTTCAGATTAGGTCCACCTCCACAATTTTCTTTTAAATGACGACTTTTATAGGTTTTCGGCCATGCTGAATACGAAAATCGCCTCGAAATTTTGCAGAAATAATTAGTTATAGAGATATAAAAAGTTGTATTATGCATTGTATTCTTTGGCGGTCATCTTTGTTACGCGCGTAGATTTGTTTATGGCGTGCGCATGCGCGTAAAAACGATGACCGCCAAAGAATACAATGCATATTACAACTTTTTATATCTCGATAACTACTTATTTCTGCAAAATTTCAATGCGATTTTCGTATTCAGCATAGTAGAAAACTTATAAAAGTTGTCATTTAAAAGAAAATTGTGGAGGTGGACCCAATCTGAAAAAAATACCAAATATGTACAAATAGTACGCGGGGATAATCATTATTGAACAAATAAACTTTAATAAAATTATCATTTAAAAAAAAAAAATTCAAAGCAAAGTCAGTTTCGTTTACAAAGAAAAAAGCCAACTTCATCCCTGTTGTATAATTTGGATTTTTTTACGCTAGGTAAATGTATAAACATTCTTGTAAAAAATAAACATTATTAAATTTTAATCTTTAGAAAATACAATGCAGCGGTACGAGAGACAGGGATTTATCACAAAAAGTATTTTTGATTTACAATCGTAAACATTGATTTCAGCTCCGTTGCAAATAAAACGGCTTATTTCTCTCAGTCTCTCTCACTCCCACTCTGTGTATCTCTCTATTTCTAACTGTCCCTTCCTCCCGAATGTCTATAAACAGGAGTTATATCGCGTAGCTGGTTAGCATTTATGTTTTGGGAGTGTAATATTTTCACAAGTAAATAATATATAAGATCAGAGTGTGTAAGCGGAACAAATCCATGAATAATAAATAAAACGTAAGATTATTGTGCACGTACCGAAAAATGGCGGCGTATTTAATAATTGATAAATCTTCGTTTATTTGGTGGAATAACCGAATGTTAGAATTGTAGAATTTATACTTCTCATCCAATCAGCGGCGCCGGATATTTAACAGGGAGAAATCATGATATTTTTTCAGATGTAAGGGTAAGAGTATGCGTATGTGTGAGAAATCTGTAGTCAGTTAATGAAGGTTAACACATAGGAAAAGTATGGAAAAGTATAAAAGAACGCGGTGTAGAATGGTGTCGTAAGAGTAGTCGGGGTGAAATTTTAGCTACTTTCTCTTTAGGTTAAGACGCTGATTGTCATGGTGCTCCTCAGACTAAATGTAATTCTTTAATATTACGAAATAATGTGTATGTAATTGCGGTCTATAGCTAGATAACATAATGGCTAATAACGCAAACATAGTAATCTTTTATGTGCCATCTCTTGTTGTCAACCTAAGGTAGTTTCGTCCAGAGGGGAAAAATTGCGCCTCCTTTATTATATACAACAAAAAGAAGACAAGCTGTTTTCCATGACAATTATGGAGTTGATAGACAAGATGCAAGCATGGACGATCGGACAGTCCACAAAATTTTATAATTATATAGATTCTGCTCGTTCCTTCCTTAGTTAGTCCGTACGTTACACTTTGAAAAAAGCCAAATATAATTTTTGAAGGCCAAATTGCTTTATCAAATCCCAAATTCGCAAAATTTTGCTCTAAAAAGGCCAATCTGAGAACGCTGGACAAGAATATTTTTGGTTGGTTGTTTTTGTTTTACGGCATATCAACACTTTTCAGGTTATTTAATGCCGAATCCAGTGATTTTGAAGAATTTTTTTAATAGAATACATTTGTTTTTTGTTTTTTTGTTGATTTTTTTTCAAGTCAGTTAGTTGGGACCCTAACAGCTACTACCACTCCAGGTCAGAGTAGACCTGGGAGCAATGGCAATTAAGGGGTGGCTCCACACTCTCCAAAGCCCGCAAGCTAGGGCCTCACCATCGAATATAGTATAATGTCATATCCAGGACCGGACAGGAATATAATAGCGATATCTCTTGGCTGTAGCCTCGTTTTCGAATATAACATACGATCATTGTTGTAAGAGTATGAGAAAGGCACTCGGAATAATTTCGACGTAAAGCGATTCACACATAAGAAAGATGCCAGTGAAACATTACGTAAAAAGAGGAACATTCGAAAGAAACAGGACAAAAAGTATAACATTGTCTGTCAAGAGGTGCTGAACTGAAGGAGTAAAATTAAAGATTATCTCATACAATGTGACTTTTTTTTATTTTTATTGAACTATGTAGCACAATATTACTTTCTGGGCATTTATTCGTACTTATAAATGTGTCGCATTTGGATCAGTTATTTATTTAAAATACAACGAACACTATTTTTATAGAAATGCTAATAGAGACGTATTTGCTATTTATTATTTGTTTTTCTGGCCAAATAAATTTATCCAGAAAAAATATGAGCTTTATTAAAACATGTTTGTTGATTAAATATCCCACGAGACATAAATACTACAGAAGGTTACTATAACATATATATGATGGACTCTCCCTTCGGTTTTGACGTATAAGCTCCCGCCACAACAATTAAGTTGCTCGGATATCAACGCAGATAATTTGTTTGTAGTGATGAAGGCTTTGTGTAGAAACATCCACACTTTTTGGTAGTACTGTCACTTGGAGAAGGGGCACCATTCCTCGTAAAAGTTAATGTGGGTTAGCCATAATGAGGAGATCTTATTTGGCCAGTGAATACTATGTGACTTGGAATATTTGATCAGGGTTTACTTCTATGGAAAAAGTATCCTCATGCCAGGTTGTTCTGACAAATCCCTGCACAGAGAGACCTTAGACACTCGAGGACAGTGTTTAGTAGGCATTCAAGTTCTATCACTGGTTGAGGTTCACCGTTAGCTACAGTGTAATTTAGTGATGTAGATTGTGCAATAGATTTATTTTTTAACAGGCACTTCTCCTGTGTGACAGTGTTGGTACACACGTGCATGGAAGCAGTTGGCTTGTTTCCACTCTTATCACAAAGTGGGCTAATGTGGTGTCGGGATTTGCAGTTTTCACATTTTCGAGGCAATTTATCTGTTAGGATTGATATGTAGTTTGCTTGAAGCATTGTGTGGGATATGTATGTAGTAGAGATTTAGAAGGCTGTCACAATGCGAGGAATGAAATATAGTCGTTGTTGGTAAGAGAAGACGAGAACAAGTGGCGATTTACAAATCAATAAGTACATACATATATTTTATATATACATATATTTATTCAATTGTCTTAAGTATAAATGTCTTACTTGTTATGTCTGCGACAAATTCCATGATTAATAACTTTGAATCGATCTGTTACGCTTACCATTTGAAAAGGGAATTTTTTTCCGAAATTAATAATGGATATAGTCGCAGACATAACAAGTAAGACATTTTACCAATACAACTGAATAAATATTGTGACAGCCTTCTAAATCTCTACTACATAATCCATTTCCCCACACCTAGAAAGTCTTGAATTAAGAGAGGAATATTTTGAACGATAGTTCATGATTTGCCCATTGAGGTTGCAAAATCTACAATGCCTAGTAATTTTACAAGATTTTATTGCAAAGTTTTCCAATGTTAGAACATTTTTCTTTGCAGTATTCTTAATATAACTTCGGTGCAGACGACTGCCACGGGACAGAGTATAAAGTAAAGCGCAGGTTTTTACATCACAGTTACCGTCTCCTAGATACAAGTCTTAATGAAGATTGGGGTGCATCTCTCCCAGTGAATAAATGCGCCCCCCCCACACACACACACATATATATATATATATATATATATATATATATATATATATATATATATATATATATATATATATATAACCGTATTTATCGTTAAAGCAACAACAACAACAAATCCAAATTTGTAAGCGATAAAAATAAACAGTAAAAGTCATCTAGGAATTCGTAGCGGAACGGTTAACGCGCCGGACCGTGATACACATGGTCTGGAGTTAGATTCCTAGAAACAGTCAAGCTACGCTGATGAGAGGTAGTTACCTTGAACCACACGTGCACGTAGATTACTGTTTTAAAAATAAATAAAATGTTATATACGTCCAAATAAATTATGGGCGACTTTCTAAGTAAATAAAAATGAGTTTCGAGGTGAAGCCACTATTTAACCGTATTTATCGTGTAAAAAAAACAACAAATATATATATATATATATATATATATATATATATATATATATATATATATATATATATATATATATATATACTTGAATAAAATAATAGACAATACATTATAAATGATCTAATCGTCTTATAAAACTACGTTCTTATGAAAGCGCTACGAATTGTTGGCGACATAGGCTCACTTCTGAAATAGCCAACTTTCGTCGGAAGGTTTCAGCGTCAGAAAGAAAATGTCGCGTCACTTCAATTATATCTTTATCTCGCCACCACCGACAACGTCCGTGCTTGGCGGCCGCCATCCGCTAATGGAAATCGTCTAAACGCCGAAAGAACTCCTTATCTCGCTACTACTGGCAAGTTCCGTGTGTTCAGGCGCTGTTTTATCTGAACCACACTCAAAAATGCCGACACCTACTCTGCACCATTAAATTATTCCGGAGTCTTTTTTTTTTGTTGTTGTTATTTCAAGGGAGTCACCAGTCACCACTTATCAAGGCCCGAGTGTCATTCGAGGATAAAGGTTTATGCGTGTACGGTGATAACTAAAACAACTGTGCAATTATTATTAGTATTGGGTGAAATTTGATTATTTAAAGGGACAAGTCACCATGAACTTGTTTACATTAGACCTGAAGACGACAATGTCGTAGTTGGCTAGGAAGCAGGTAAGCGGAGCAAAGTTCCGCATGCAAGCGATTCTAAGGGAAAAAACTTGTTTATGGAATTTGACTTCAGATTGAGGTACGTATAGAGTGGGGGAAATTTTTAGTAGCACTTTCATCTAGACGTCTACAGTAAGTTTCTAAGAAGTTTTATTTAGTTTTCTTTTTTTTTCTCCCATGCATCAACTCCTCCTTCGTCGCTCGTATATATTTAGGTAATAAATTACAAGCACTTGTGCACGTTAGATTACGACTGATAATTATTGTTTCCGATTTCGGAAGAATTCTACGTGGGAAAAATGGAGACCATCCAGAATTTTAATGATTTTATGTGAATATTTTTATGGGTAGTTTTTTCCTGGCAGGTTCTCGACTGAGTTTTTTAATATGCCCCCGCCCTGTAAAACATTCACAAAAAAAAAACTTGCCTAGCTACAACCACTGTCAATAATTTTTTTTTCTTTCTTTTTTTCTATGCTTAAAATTAAATGAAACTTCGAGGAACAAAGTTTCTTTCTCATCTGTGGAACAAAATACCGCGGGGTTGCTTGCCAGTTTACTACAACACTGTTGTTTTTAAGTCCAATGTGAACAAATTGGATTCTGCGACACTTCCGTCATCATTACCAATCATTACCGTGCTGTCACACCGCCAATCTGACTCTCATTAACCCTTATCCTTGAGCGGCATTCTGGCCTTGATAAGTGATGACTCCTGGTAGAAGAAGTCATGCATATATACTTCCTCATAGTATGTATTTCTTATGAGAAGTAAGTATTTTAATGGGGGATGTTCTGACGAACTATAAGCTCTTGTACACCCTCGACGTAAATGCCCCCGACAAACCCGAAAAGCAGCAAAATCCCACCCCTTCACAGTAGAGATCCCTAGATGTAAGAAAGATTCCGGGTTCCTGCTTTCCCAATTGTACTGACATGCAGAAGTTCAAGTGTAATATGAACATACATCTAGCTGCTCAACTTTCTACATAGTGCTCCTGCAACTTATGTCCTCAATAGTAGCTCCCTACGTCAAAGTGGCACTGTGCCTTGTTTGGGGTGAAATTGTAAAAAAAAAAAATTCAGTAATTATATACGTATATTACGGGGGTATCACGTGAAGGTTGCTAACATCCTAAATGAATGTAATTTTTGTGGAGCGAACTGGATTCGAACATTGGACACCAAGGTTGTAAGTTTGTGTCATTAACCACTGAGCCACCGTCACCTCCCCATTTAATAATAAAGAGCTATTTTCCAATCACAGCGTAAATGTGTCAGTTCAAACGATTGGCTGAAGGGTTCACACTAGCGGAAGTTTTTTTAGGCATCATTTTGGTAACATAAGGTCGACCTTGATCCAGTAGAATTTTTTTATCGTAATAAAATATAATCCTGTTGGGATCAAAGAAATGCACTGGGCCAGGCATTACTTCCTCCTTCGCAAGTGGAGTTATTACCGGTCACCTGACGTGTCGCTACGAGAGAATGGTACGAGGTACGTTTTAAGCTATTTTTGTATCTGACCTGTGTTCCTCTTCGGAAGAGCTGATTTGTAACACTTTCCTACCCAGTCAGTGAGAAACAATAAAATAGGGTCTGGTTATACATTTTTCTTACCAAGTTTGATATTCTAAACAGAATCTTCGATTACTAAGGATCATGTGTGCTTTAAGCACCTCAACCTACTAACAACGAACAGATGTAGATTTATCATTAATTCACTGTTAGAGTCACCACTTATAAAAAAAAATAACCACTCGGGTTAATCAGACAAAAATGATTGCCAGCTAAAAGTTTAAGAATACTATGGGCGTACTAAAAGTAATTAAAGGTATGAATCGCGTTTGCTTAGTTTTGTGGCAGGTTATGACAGGAATTTGAGGACATTAGATTTCAAGAGAGCCAAACTGTTGGAATTATATAGATTGTCTTGATATTCAATATTCCTTTCAGTTTTTTTTTTTTTGCAAATTCTGCGTGTTTACTTAATTTTTCTGTCTCTTTGGTTTTCATACTGTGAACTGCTGGGACGACAAAATAATATAATTTGGCAGTTTTTTTCTTTTTGTTTATTATTATTATAGCGTTCAGTCTTCTTGCCTGTATCTGCTTGTGTCTCCGTGTCCAAAAAGGATTTTGTGGTTTGGATGTTCTAGTACTGTCTCTGGTTTGTGCCTGGACCATTTGACTGTATGTTTGAAGCGCCGTCATTTGCATAGTTCCTAGTGTACTTCTTTCACCAGACAATTATTATTCTTATTTACTAACGTGTTCATCGCTTATCAAGGCCAAGAGTCACTCAAGAACAAAGATTAATGATACGCCTATGAATGCCAACCGAAAGATGAGAAGCGTTATGACAATAGTAATATTGATTAATGCTATGAATTGCGTTTGATTAATTTGAAGGCAATCTACGACACGAATTTATTGATATTTGATTTGAAAATGACCCGGTTGTAATCAGCGAAGAAGTAGTCCTGGAGTAATGTGTTCCAGGTAGGGAGCTCTTGAAAAGAAGCACCGTGCACGGAAATTTCGTCTGGACGCAGGAAATTATTTTTGTAATGAATTAAATGTGTTATAAAGTTAAGAGAAGAGGACGCAGTTCTTGATAATAAACGTCAGAAAATTTTTAATGATTTTATTTAAATCGGCGCTATTATTTAAAGTGCGTCCAAAACTTATCAAAACTGAAGCTTGGTGCAGACAAACAATAATAATAAATAATGTCAATAATAATAATAATAATAATAATAATAATAATAATAATAATAATAATAATAATAATAATAAATAAAATAATAAAATGCTATCAATAATTCTCCCCACTCTTTATCTGTGCCTAAACCTAAGCGTAGATTCCATGAATAAAGCTTCTTTCTTAGAACTGTACGCCTGTGTAATTGTCTTCCGTTTTCCTGCTGTCTATAATATGGTTGTCTTCAAGTCCAACGTAAACAAGTTTCTGATGAGCCGTTACACTTAAGTTAACAAATTTACCGAACTTCCATTACTATTGATTACTATATTGTCCTTTTGACTACTGTTAACTCTTTAACCATTATCCTCGAGTGGCCTCTTTTCCTTGATAAGTGGTGACGCCTATGTAAAAAAAGCAATAACACATACTACTAAATAAATAAATAATAATAATTGATAAATAATAATAAACAGATAAATAATGAGAATAAATAATAATATAACACAATAATAAGAAACAATAAAAAGAAATAATATAGAAATAATAATAAATAATCCATAATGATAAAATAATAATAATAATAATAATAATAATAATAATAATAATAATAATAATAATAATAATAATAACAAATAATATCCATTGGCAATAATTATGAATAAAAATAAATAATAACACTAAAGAATAAAAAAAACTATAACATTAAATATTAAATAAAGAATTAAATAAGCAATAATGAATAACAACAAATTATAATCGTAATAAACAATGCGTATAAAGAAAAAGCAATGGTAATATGCACTAATGATGAAACAAAATAGATAATAATAAATTAAGGATAAATAATTATAAAAAATAATATACAATAGAAATGAATAATAATAATAATAATAATAATAATAATAATAATAATAATAAACAACAATAAACAATCAAAAATATAAATCTCACTTGTCTGTTTAAATGAGTACGCATGTATGTATGTATGTATGTATGTATGTATGTATGTATGCATGTATGTATGTATGTATGTATGTATGTATGTATGTATGCATGTATGTATGCATGCATAAATATTTGTAAACTAAGTATATTTTCATTGCCGCTTTATTTTTAAACAGATAATATCTGTTCAGAGTCTGATTGTAAATGTCATTCAAATTAACTTGATATTTTTTGAGAAATACAAAAAAAATGTACCAAATACTTTTGCTACTCATTGTATATATATATATATATATATATATATATATATATATATATATTCATCAACACACAGTACTGTTTCGCTGTTTCACAGCTCATCAGTGCGGCTAGACAGGCAACTACCTCAAGCCAGGATTGAAACCCGACCGTCTGTACGACAGTCAAGGCTCCTAATTGGCGGCTGCTACGTGAGTCATGAGTTTGACGATGTTTTGATATCGTCCGAACTACCTCTGCTCGATTTGTTTACACAAAGAGCATCGCTTATACGCTAATGGTAATTCGTATATCGTTCTCAATATACTCAACTCCAGATAAGGAGCATTATATATATATATATATATATATATATATATATATATATATATGCATTTATATATATATATTATGTATGTATGCATATATATATATATATGTATGTACATATATATATATATGTGTATGTATATATATGCATGTATTTATATACATATGTGTGTATGAGGAGAAATACAAACTGAAATAGAGAGAAGGAGAGTTTTAAAATAAATCCAAGGAAATTTTTTGATTCAATTTAAATTAAATTTTTATACCTTACTTTGTAAAATTTATAAAGGTGCACTTTGAAGATAAATAAATTTCAAATTGAATCTTGTACCTTTATTTTTAAAGCCTATAGTAAAAACATTTTGTTTAACAATTTTCATGCCTTGGATAAAATGTTTTTCTAACTTACTGGCATGGGTACCCGGCGTTGCCCGGGTGTTTGGAGGTGTGTGTTGAGCTAAAAAAAAAAGAAAAAAGTTGTAGTAGAAAGGCAGGCTCGAACCCGTACCGCGAAGAAAGAAAAAATCGGGAAAAAAGTGACGTCTATGCTGTTACGAGCACCACTAAACCGGAAATGACGTAGCGTACATTTCCCTACATAATAACTCCGTCAGCTTTCAGTCTACAGACTCGAAATTTGATGTACAGGGTATGGAGATTTGGGAAAATCTTTGTAATTGGTTTTCGGCCAGAAATCTGGCTGTTAAGGGGTCAAAGTTCTACGATTTGGCCTTGGAGAACTCTACCAAACTCCTCCGCAAATTTTGGGTCCAAACCCTTGAAATTGGATCTAACTTAATAACTTGATTTGAGCCCAAAACAATAAATGTTAAGAGGTCATAATAGGGGTCAAGGTTTTTAAAAAATTGATTCTGCGCTCTCTACCAAATTGCTAAAGAGAATTTCTGGTGTAAACATTTGAAATTTTACATAAAGGGTATTCAGACATAGGGCAAGCTTTTTAATCAGTTTGGGTCGAAAATTTTAGCTACAAATATATAAATGTATGTATGTTTGCATGTCTGCCTAAAACTTTTGAGAGAGGCGAGGGATTTTCACAAGATCAATATCATTTTTAAGCTCGACCCCTCAGACGACAAATACCGACAAATTAGCTAAAAATATTAATTTCTTCATCCCCAACTGGGCATTTTTCTGCAGGGATGGGTTGTTTTTTTCGCCGATATTTACGAAAGTCATCCGCTCTTTTCGATTGTCTAGCCTTAATTTAAACCTACGTCACTTCCGGTTTTGCGGTAGTCGTAGCAGCAAAGACGTCACGTTTTATTTTTCACGTTCATTTCCTTCTTCGCGGTACGAGTACCAGCCTGCCTTCACGTGAATGGATAGTCTGGTGAAGGGTAAAATATCCATTAACGGTAAAATCCAAAAAAAAATAGATTAAATTTCTATTGCCACAAGTAAAAACCAAAGGAATGGCGTTAATGGAAGATGGTCCAAAGTAACCCAAAAGGCAGAAATCCGTGGAATAATTCACAAATGGGTACACGGAAAAAAGGGAATGGGTCCAAATAATATTATTAAAAGAAAGATGAATTTTGCGTAGAAAAAAGAAATGCAGAGATTTTAAAACACGACTGTGAAGGCTGATTTAATAAAAATTATAAGCTCTATTTCCTATTTGGTTTTATCGAGCTTTTACATCTGGTTGAGATTACTTTATACATATTAACTCTTTTATATTTATAATTTACCTTAGATTTGCCATATTTCATTATCTTGGTAAACTTTATTGTAATTCTTATTTCATTTATATGTATATATATATTAAAATACATAAATATATATATATATATATATATATATATATACATACATACATATATATATATACATATATATATATATATATATATATATATATATATATATTTATGTATTTAAATTTTATGATTTAAAAAAGTTAATCTCCAAATTAAGAATTTTTATTGTATGAAAACAAAGAAAGCAATTGAATAAATCTATTTTCTTAAGCCATGAGTTTTCGATGATTATTCATCTCCTCGGAGGGAAAATATCAGCAAATCTTTTTTATTGGTTTGCAACTTATTTGCTAAAAGCAATAAACATAGAAAATTAAAGTTTTTAGAGTTTTTAAAACATTTAAGATACATAGAATATGGGACATGGACATTGAGGCAGAAAAAGGATAATCCAAAATGAATGGTAAATCTTGAAATGGAAATTCTTAGTAATAACGAGATAAAAATCACTGAATTTGCATATCAGTAGATAGTCTTTATTTCATTATTCTGAAGTATATATATTTTTTCGGGGTCAACTGCCAACTAGCACCGTATGTGGTTGTGTGTGTGTATGTGTGTGTTGGGGTGGAGAGAGCTCCCGTAAGCCGTGGTGAAGGCAAACTTTCTAGGAAAAGACATTCTCTGATTTAAAAAACCATAAATCGGGAGACCAGTACCCGCATTAAGCTGGTCTGCAGTTTAACTTGTTGCTGGCTATCTTGCTCTTGCTTGTTGCTGGATCTCAGCATTTTGAACCGAGAGAGAGACTTAGATGTCGTACAAAGCTAAGACTCTGTAACACTATCTGTGTATAGATACTCCCTCAGACATTTGTCTATTAAAATGGTCCTTTGATGAGGGAATTAATTTTTGGGCTCATGGACTTTAAGTGTCTGAGGGAGTGGCACTTGTCTTACAAGACGTTGCAATCATATATATATATATATATATATATATATATATATATATATATATATAATGTCATCCCCTTTAAGAAACTTGTTTCTTATCGTTGAGCACTTCCAGTTGTAATAAAATCGGTCAACTTAGCTAATACGCGATCATCATAATAGATCACTTTCTGCCTGACGTTAAACGCATTTAATGAGAATACAGGTTTAATTTCAACTGCATATCTCGTAGTTGACGGTAGCCGAGTGGTTCAGGTCCTTGCTAATGAAGCCAGACATGATTTCTGCTGTCGGGTTTCGAATCTCTCGACTGGCGTTAATTGTGACATCCTCACTGATGATTCCCGACATGATGAAACACTAGTATATGTAGGTATTTACTAATTATTACTAGTATATGTAGGTATTTACTAATTATTATAGTTAATAATAATAATAATATATATATATATATATATATATAATTTAAAGGAGATTAGAACAATAGTCTAAAGAGCTGAGTGTATTTTAATGTAACAGTGAAATTACTAGTTTAATTAAAATACAGGAAATATATATATATATTATTATTATTAACTATAATAATTAGTAAATACCTACATATACTAGTGTTTCATCATGTCGAGAACATTTAAATTAAAATGTTTAAAATTCAACGCTATTTCACACGGTTAATAGTAGCCGAATGGATACGGCCTCCGCTGATCGAGCCGGAGATGTCTCGTGTCGCGGGGTTCGAATCGTTCGACTGGTAGTAATCGTGACACCCTGCACTGAAGAATCCCGAAAGGATGAAACACTAGTGTCTGTAGGTATTTAATTATTATAGTAAAAAAAAAATAATTATATGTATATACTGTTTGTTAATAACCTCTTCTATATATTCTTTTGTCAAACAATGAATTCTTAAATCGAATATGTCTCTATATGTTGTTTTTCCAGAATTTAAAATTGAACCACGAAACTTATATATATATATATATATATATATATATATATATATATATATATATATAACTGATGAGCCCAAATGAGGGCGAAACTCGAGTCTTGGACTTCCGGTTCTTTGACTGGCATGGCTATTGTGGGCTGCGACGTTGTTTGGCTGTGGAATTTATTATATACAATCCCTCACATTCTGAAAATATATATATATATATATATATATATATGTGTGTGTGTATATATATATATATATATATATATATATATATATATATATATATATAGGTTACTTATATTCAGCAATCTACCTATATGTCTGTTTGCCCGCCTACAAATTTTCCTGTCTGAAACCATCTAAATATAAACTTAATTACGTATAATTAGAGCTGTCTATTTTATTTCAAAGTGGCGTAAATGGTAGCAATTATTCCCTTGTTTTTAATAGAATATGTCAAGTCAGCCATTATTCTTATCTGCTAAGCGCAAATGTTTCACGGAACATACCCTCGAGTGGAGGTCGCATGATTATTATAAAACCTGTACATGAAATCGCTCTAATTGCTTGGAAAAAAAAATAGTTTGGCTTAGTTGTTACAACAACGGACAGTGTCGCGAGGCTTACATCGATCACACCACCAACCCTAAAGTCCAACTCTGATAGGAATGGATCGAAGCACGGAAATGTGAGAGGTTACTTTTTAAATAAATTTACTTATCGTTAAATCATTAAGGAAAAAAGGTAATCAATAAAAATTTATATTATTTTATTATTGGAATTCTTTTGTAATGTGTAATTTTTATATTCATTTATTTGTTTATTTGTTTATATGTTTATTTATTTATTTCTTTGTTATTTATTTATTTGTTTGTTTATTTATTTATTTATTTATTTGTTGTTTATTTATTTATTTGTGCATTTTTATTTGTTTGTTTGTTTATTCATTTGTTTATTCATTTGTTTGTTTATTTATTTATTTATCTATTTATTTTTTTGCTTATTTGTTTATTTGCTTATTTATTTGTTTATTTATTTATTTGTTTATTTATTTGTTCATTTATTTATTTGTTTATTTATTTATTTGTTTAATTATTTATTCGTTTATTTATTTGTTTATTTATTTGCTTATTCATTTGTTTATTTGTTTATTTATTTATTTGTTTATTTATTTGTTTATTAATTCGTTTATTTATTTATTTGTTTATTTATTTATTATTTTATTTATTTGTTTATTTATTTGTTTATTTATTCATTTATTTATTTGTTTATTTATTTATTTATTTGTTTATTTATTTATTTGTCTATTTATTTGTTCATTTATTTATATTTTTATTTATTTATTTGTTTATTTATTTATTTTTTATTTTTTATTCATTTGTTTATTTATTTGTTTATTTATTTATGTGTTTATTTATTTATTTGTTCATTTATTTATTTGTTTATTTATTTATTTATTTGTTTATTTATTTGTGTATTTATTTATTTATTTGTTTATTTATTTGGTTATTCATTTATTTATTAATTTGTTTGTTTATTTATTTGTTTATTTATTTATTTGTTTATTTATTTGTTTATTTATTTATTTATTCGTTTATTTATTTGTTTATTTCTTTATTTGTTCATTTATTTGTTTATTTGTTTATTTATTTGTTTATTAATTTAATTAATTATCTGTTTGTTTATTTGTTTATTTGTTTATTTATTTGTTTATTTATTTGTTTAATTATTTGTTTATTTATTTATTTGTTGATTTATTTATTTATTTGTTTATTCATTTATTTGTTTAATTATTTATTTGTTTAATTATTTGCGGACGGTTATCCTCATCTTCATGGTTGTTGCTTCACAACGTTTTGGCCAACAAATCTTCTGGCAATGTTTAGGTGGTTGTTAATCGCGTAGGGATAGGAATGCTGAGTCTCTTAACTGTATCCTCAATAATTACTGCCTTCCATAGTTGTTGTCATCGTCTAACCACGTCTTTTGGCCAATAATCCTAGATAGGATTGAAACCGCTATCTTCAGACAATGCTCACCTGAAGCTGTAGAGATTAAACACCTCTATCCACTGCGCCTTGAGCACCGAAGTGCGATCAAGGTTGAATTTTTTGGTCTCATAAATCCAAGTTGTTTTGTCCTTAATCTGGTCGGGTCCGTACGTATATTATTTGATTATTGGAATCCTTTGAGATAAGTAATTTGCATATTTATTCATTTGCTGACTGTTAACCTCATCTTCATCGTTGTGAGATGACGACAACTATAAAGAAAAGATTAGTCTCGAGCCCCTGGGGGCTGGGGGCATAGGCCATCCACAGCTTTTGTAGATGCTTTTGTAGCGAGGAGTTCATTTTCGGGGTAAGAATGCTGGCCCCACGCCAAAACTTCCCAGAAGGTACATACAGCGCCTAGCCTTCCCAAATGATCACCCATCTGGTATTGGCAAGGTTCAATGTTGCTTACTTTTGGTGATATGGCGAGAGCCGGTGTGTCTACGTGATTGTGCCGTACGACAACAACTATGGAAGGCAGTAATTTCTGAGGATGAAGTTAAGAGACTCAGCATTCCTGTCTTGTCGCAATTAACTACCTGACGAAGGCTAGAGGAATAGTATGGCGAAACGTCGTGAAGCAACAACTATGAAGATGGGATAACAATCCGCAAATAAATAAAAATGTATTTATCAATTTTATCAATAACTCTACTCACGTTATTAAAGAATCTTTTTTAATTTAATTTTGTTTTTTTTTTTATTGTTTTGTTTTTTGAGAGAGATATAGTTTTCAAAAAAAAGCCTCTTTGCCCTTCCTTAATTATATTTAAAAAATGTTAAAATTTATTTTCTTTTGGAGAAGGGCGGGGCTTTTGTTTTAAAATATATCTTCCTCGATATTTTCTTTGATTTTCAATTTTTGGGCGATTATCGAGACTCCCAAGATATGATCCCCTCATGTCAGAAATTTTTTCTTGTCCTCACGTAACACTCGGCACTAACTGTTTTTTTAACTTAATAAACACTTTAAAATAAGTTAAACCACTGAAAACCTAGACGGCTAAGAAGAAAACTTCGAAAAATCGATTTAATAATATTAAAAAAGTTACCTGTTTGCTGTTGTTTTAAAGCAAAATGCATTAATTTTATTGTAAAGATTTTTTTTTTTCGTTTCTTTTCAGATTCAACAATGGCGTTCACTCAATCAGAAAAGGCGTCTTGTGTGCTTTAATTTGCAGAAACTGAATGATGAACATTTCTTCAACGTGCATTTCGCAAACAAGATCTCACACCCGGCGATTTTTTTTTGGGGGGGGGATGAAATGACTCGTCTATGTGCCTCCCATTCAAAGAGACGTGGATGAGCTGAAGGCCCGAATAACAGAACTGCTACAACCACTGACAACGCAATACTGGAGTGCGTTTGGCAAGAATTAGACTATCGGCTTGATGTGTACCATGTGACCAATGGTGTTCACAATGAACATCTTTAAACATTCCATAAAAAAAACTTGAGATTACAAGCTTTCTAAATATACCAGATGCGTTTTGTTTTTATATCCTTAATAGTTCTCGAGATAATTAATGTCGTGTATGTCGAAGGTCTATGTTTCGGAGCTCTGCAGAAGTGTATAAATTACAATCGCTCAGTATATTTTTATCTTGGTCTCCAAATGGATTCCTACGGCTACGGCTTCTCAGTTTTCCGAATGCTGAAGCTGCAGATTAAATTCTTTTTGATATGTCCGCGTTCATAGTTCCGTGGCCAGAACTACAGGAATGAAAATAGTGAATAAAGTCGACGCATCCGTGTTTTACGCTGTGTCTGACACTGAATGGTTCGAAACGTCCATCGTCATAGCAGGTGTTGTTCGTCATAGCATCGCGAAAGCTGTGTTGCACTCTGGTGAAGGTTAGTGGGTAGCCGTAGTGGCTCAATATTTTCCTAGGCGCTTCTCTATGAACCGTGTCAACCGCTTTGACGATATCTACAAACGTGAATATGATAGGTTGACATTGTTAAACAGATTTTTTTTTTGCAGTTGCCGCAGTGTGAATATCATATCTTGAATAGTTGCCGCAGTGCTGGTCCCCCCTCCCCGCCAGTCTTTCACGAAAAACACCCGTGCTGAAACCACTGTCAATAATTTCCTCACTCTTTATTTATGCCTAAATCAAAACAAAGATTCCATGAACAAAGTTTCTTGCTTATAAGTGCATGCCTGTGAAACTCTTTTCCGTTTGCCTGTTCCCCACTTGACTACAATTTGGATGACTTCAAGTCCGACATAAACAAATTCCTGATGAACCGCCGCCCTTAAGTAATCGAATTCATCAAATCTCCATTGCTAACGATTACTACGATATTATCCCATTGATTACTGTACACGCAATAACCCCCTATCCTCGAGTAGCCTCTGGCCTTGATAAGTGGTGGCTCCCATGTAAAAAAATATATATATCTTGAATAGATGTGTTTACTCTGAATCCACACTGGCTCTTAAGAAGAATGTCTTCAGCCAAGGTCTGTAATCAAAATTGTAGGATTTTTGTCAATATCATTCCTGCTAAGAATAGAAATGAAAAGCCTCTATGACTTCTACATTTTTCACGGTCTCCTTTTCTTTTGTATATCATCATGATATTGACATCCTTAAAATCATGGGGGACTTATGCTATCGTTGATAATATGCTACAAAATAGTTGCAATGAATTCTTTCTTAACGTTGGTCTACTGTATTTTCCAAACTTCTGAAGTATATTATCTGGTCCCATGGCTTTTCCGTTCTTCGTTTATCTGATGGTTATGTTCAGGCCTTCTGCAGGAGGTGGCTCTTCCATGTGATGCCTGTGGGATGCTGCAAGAACTCTCTTCATCGCTGATCTCTAGCTTTAGCAGAAGGTTGAAGTGTTCTCTCCATCTTTCCATAATCTTGTGTTTCTCCGTGTAAAACACGATTCTATCTTCGCCGTCTCCAAACAAGCAAACTGAGAAGCATATAGTTCCTTTAAAGATGTAAAGAACGTTTTTGGAGTTGTTTCGATTAACCAGATCCTTTTTTTTTATTTTTTTTTAGTCATGTTCACCCCTTCCAAAGCATATTGGACGTAAGGGGCTACTATTTGGGGCCATGTCTAAGAAAAATTAACAAGATATTTGTTTATGTTACATTTAAACTTCTACATATCAGTACAGCCAGGGACGCAGGCAGCAGGAAGGGAATTCCAAAGTCTAGCTGTTCGAGGGAAGAAACTATTAGAATAGAAAGCTTTCTGGTATTTAGGAACATCAACAGTCAAGGGTTTTTTTGGGTTTTTTTTGGGGTTTTTACACATTGATCACCACTTATCAAGGCCCGGAAGCCACTCAGGGATAAGGGTTATTGAAAGTACATTACGTTAGTGTGGAGATTTGATGAAGTGTTTACTTAAGGGGGCGGTTCATTAGGAATTTGTTAACATTGGACTTGAAGACATCCAAGTTGTAGTCCTGTGGGAAGCAGGCAGACGGAACAGAGTTCCACAGGCGTGCAGTTCTAAGAAAGAAGCTTTGTTCATGGAATCCACGTTTTGATTTAGGCACAGATATAAAGTGAGGGAAATTTTTCACAGTGGATTCAGCTAGACGGGTGTTTTTCGTGAAAGATTGGCGATGGGGGGGACCAGAGATTGGAGTTCAGACGAGCACCTGCCATGGAAATAACGATAAAACAAGGATAGGCTCGCAACGTCTCTTCTGTGGGAGAGAGATTGCAGGGTAGAGAAAAGGGCATCCCCCACTAAGCCACGAAGTCTATTTTGTACTCTGTCAAGGCAGGATAGGCTGTTTTTAGCAGCTCCTGCCCAGATATAGCAACAGTATTCCATCCTTAGACGTACTTGACTTTTATATAGATAGAGAATTTCATCAGTAGTGAGATATCTTCTGGAGCGGTAGAAGGATCCCACCATCTTTCCAGCGACCTTGGCAACAGACTTGATGTACGTGTTCCATTTCAGATCTGGAGTAACGGTCAAACCCAGAAGCTTGTCAAAACACGGGGCCTCACCTAGACGAGAGCCATCCATCACAATTGATGCCAGATGAGGATCAGAGCGTTGATAATGTAAGGATAGGAGTTTGGTTTTGGATGCATTAAAGGTAACCAGCCATGTCTTCCCCCACTGAACCACGCGCTCGAGATCAGAGGAGAGAGAATCAGAGAGAACTTTGTCATTTACAGCCTTTGATGTGTTGCCGTAGATGGTCGTGTCATCAGCATAGATGTCAACGAATGATTTAAGTATGTGTTTAGGGAGGTCATTGATGTAGATCAGGAAGAGAGTTGGGCCCAGGATTGACCCCTGTGGGACTCCAGCAT
>NC_136516.1:16662191-16664691 GCF_053919585.1 Euprymna scolopes
AATTTTTTTATTGGTTATAAACAGAAATATCTTAGCTATAAAACGTAACGTGCAATTCCTTAAAAAAATGAAATTTAAAAAAATGGAAAGAAACTGAGACGTGCAAAAAATTATATTTTTTCTAAATAGTTCGCTTCTTATGAGTCAATAACAAATACTCGAGCTGAGATCGAAACCAAAACCAAAAGACAGTGAGTCAAGTACGATAACCATTAAGCCAGCTTGATATGACTTTTAAAGAATGTTTTCAAACTAATTCATATTTAACATAAGAACTTTTTTCATATTTCACGACCGGGTATGCGACGTCGTAAAACAGTTGAAAATAGATAAAAACTCGATGGCCTCTCATGTACCAAATTTTCGATTTTTACCCCTTAGCAGCAATTTTTCCAGATAAAAAGAGATTAAAAGGTTTTCCACATATCTGAATACTCTATATACCAAATTTCAAGTCTCTAAATCAAAAATTCATTAAGTATTATAGGTTGAGAAGTGTCCGCACACATACGCACATTCTCACTTTTAGAGATATACTAGCAAGCCACCTGGCGTTGCCCGGCCGTTAAATACGCATAAATATTATCTTTTAATTCATGCAGAATTCTTATTTAATATAAACAGAAATACCGTAAGTATTAAACGTATTGTTAAATTATTTTAAAAAAATGAAGTAAAAAAAACGGAAAAAAACTTAGACATGTGCATGCAAGTATTATGTTTGTTTTTTTTTCACTTCTTAAGATTGAAAACAAAACTTAAAGACAGCGAATCAAGTACGATAACTATTCGGCCAGCGTGACACGCTTTTTAAAAGGTGTTTTCACACCGACTTATACTTTACATGAGGAATCTATAATGTGAACCATTCACGCATACGCAATCGTGAAACAGTTAGCAAACGGAGAAAAGTCTGACGCCTCTCACATGCCAATTGTTCGATTTTTACCCCTTAGAAGCCCTTTTACCGGATGAAAACAGATTAAAAAGTTTTCCGCGTGTCTGAACAACCTAAATACCAATTTTCTAGTTTATAGGTTAAAAATTCGTTGAGTATATAACTTGGGAAGTTTCTTCACATACACACACATTCTCACTTTTAAAGCCTGTCTTGGACATACAAAAACGCTCGTGGCGGTTTTGCCTTTATATATATAGACTAGCCTAGGTGTCCGACGTTGCCTGGGCGTTTATAGGTGTGTGTTAAGCAAAAAAAAAAAAAGTTTTAGTAGGAAGGCAGGCTCGAACCCATGATGCAAAGGCGGAAAAAGAAAGTGGAGGTGTGTGTAAGGGTGTTGGTTGAGCAAAAAGGAAAATTGCGAGCGCAAAAAAAAAAAAATGATAGTAGGCAGGCAGGCTCGAACCTGTACCGCGAAGAAGGAAAAGAACATGAAAAAAAGTGACATCTTTGTTGTTATGCTCCTCGCCAAACCAGAAGTGACGTAGGTTTAAATTAAGGCTAGACAATCGAAAAGAGAGAATGACTTTCGAAAATATCGTCGAAAAAGCGACTCTTCCCCGTAGAAAATTTCCCAGCTGAGGGTGAAGGAATTAATGTTTGTAGCCAATTTTTCGATATTTGTCTTTCGAAGGGTCGATCTTCTAAACGATACCGATCTCGTGAAAATTCGTCGCGTCTGTCGAAAGTTTTTGCGAGACATACATACATACATACATACATACATACATACATACATACATTTAAACAGACAGGTGAGACTTATAGATAACTTTTTAACCTGTTTTAAACAGTTTAAAAACTGAAACGAACAGACAAGCAGACTGACAGACAGGCATTAAAAATGAGCAAACGTTATACTAAACGTTATATACTATGACTTAGAATGTGTGCTTCCTGCCGAACTAATGGTAAAAATGTATGCTTAATTTAATAAAGCTTACTGTAAAATAAAAGATTGGAATAGTCCATTTTAAAACAACGGCGAATATCACTACAATTATTAATATTATTTAACCCATACCTGAAGAAAGATACAGGGGTAATAGTGAATTGATGGCTTGCAGATTATAATATTGTCTTTTTGAAACTCCATCTAAACAAATTCTTTAAATTCCCCTATATAGAGTTTCTTTTCAATAATTTCCCTCCATTGGTATACATTATCGCGGGAATGCTTGCCCTTATACTACAACATCAAATTCAATGCTAAAAACAGTTTCTGTAAGTTATCAAACTTTTATTAAATTAATTACTTTGAATACGCCCATAATATTCTTTACCTTTCAACCTTTCGATTCTTCCATCCTATTCAAGGTTGTCATCTAATGGTTTTTATTCTTAAAATCTGACGATTCATTAGTTAAAAGAAAATGTCAGTAATTTTCTAAAAACGATGTATAGTGAGCAGAAAGAGACTAATATTTCTATTTTGGCTTTTGGGTCCCCCGATAAAAGGAAGGTGTACCTGTAAATTCACCCTTGTCCGTTCATCCGTTTTGCACAAATATTAAACATGATATGAGTAAAAAAAAGTAACAG
>NC_136516.1:16674691-16729691 GCF_053919585.1 Euprymna scolopes
TCATGAATAGGGCTATGACAACAGCATATTCTTAACATTGTTTTGACTCTCGAGTATATATCCGACACAGACAGAGTTAATCAACCGAGAACCACATCACTCTATATAAAAGCACATAAGAAATCAACGGATACACACTCGAGAGTCAAAACAATGAAAAGAATATGCTGTTGTCCTAGCCATAGGGAAATAAGGGAGTTAAATCGCAATCCAGAGATTCTGCAATCTGTCATGAATAATGATTTGGAAAAGAGCATAAATGTACGAAGTTGAAAATGGGCAACATTTAAAAGATATTATTTTTCATAAATAAGGATTGTTTGAATTTAGCATTTTTTTTTTTTTAATTTCCCAATGTCTTATTCAGATTGCGTTAAAATTACAGAAAGGTATAATCTCTTCTCTTCTTCTTCTATCTATCTATCTTCTATCTTCTATCTCTATATAAATAAAATGAACTCATTTTTTCCCGCCTGATTTTGACATTAATAGGATTAAAAATCAAGATATTTCATGCAAATATAATATGCACAAACGGCAGAACAATATCTGAGGTGTGTTATAGGCTTATTATTTCTCAAATTCCTCGATAATCTTAGATTTCTATACTTTTTCTGCTGAGAAGTCACGGCCAAAATCGGTTAAGATCAATGGAAGTGGTAAAATATTTTCTCTCTAATAAATTCCTCCTCCCCCTGCCACCACTTAACACCGTTTGGGGATCGTTCACAAGGAACAGTTGAGAAGAGGACACCGGTTTGGCTTCGTAGTTCTTTCATGTGAAGTTATTTAAAATCACTAAACTAAGCTGCAGTGGTCTGTGGCGTAGTGGTTAGCGTGCTGGACAATTCACATTATATTTTCACGTTCGCGCCGACCTACCGTAGTCGTTTTTTTTTTTTTTGTTTTTTTTTCCTAAACAACTGGAATGGACTTTTCTTGGTGGCCGAACTGTTAACGTTGCAGATTTTTTTTTTTTTTTTTTTTTTCACACTTTATTTTCCTACTTTTACTCATGACTACGGATTTGATCCTTCCTACTTACCTACCATAACATTTTTTAAAACTCCCCCCCCCACCGTCCCGGAAACAAACACTCGGGCAACGCCGGGTACCCCCGCTAGTTTTTCATAAATAAGGATTGTTTGAATTTAGCATTTTTTTTTTTTAATTTCCCAATGTCTTATTCAGATTGCGTTAAAATTACAGAAAGATATAATATGAAATAAAGAATCTATTTAAGTTCAAACCCCTTCACTGAATTTTCGAGCATTCTGTATAGAACATATTTAAATAGTCAACTGAGAAGGAAAAAATTAATATTCTTAACTCCTCAGTGGTTTTTAAGGTAAAGGAGAACTTTAATGGAATATTTGAATATCTATGTAACTTATATAGAGATATCAAGTGTTAGTGGTAGGGTTAGAGTTAGGGTTAGGGTTAGTCCCAGGAAAGGTGTTCTTTGATTTCTGAGAACTTCGACTTTTTTTTTTACATGGAGGTCACCACTTATCAAGGCCCAGAAGCCATTCGGGGGTTAAGGGTTATTGCGTGTACAGTAATCAATGGGATAGTATCGTAGTAATCGTTAGTATTGGTGATTTGATAAAGTGCCTTACTTAAGGGGGCGGTTCATCAGGAATTTGTTTATGTTGGACTTGAAGGCATCCAAGTTGTAGTCAAGTGGGAAACAGGCAAACGGAAGAGAGTTCTACAGACGTGCACTTCTAAGAAAGAAGCTTTGTTCATGGAATCTACGTTTTGATTGATAAAGAGTGGGGAAGAGTGGGGAAAATTACTGGCAGTGGTTTCAGCTAGACGGGTGTTTTTCGTGAAAGATTAGCGAGGGGGAACCAGAGATTGGAGCTCAGACGAGCACTTTCCATGGAAATAACGATAAAACAAAGACAGACTCGAAACGGCTCTTCTGTGGGAAAGGGGTGGCAGGGAAGAAAAAATGGCACACGCACACCCTATGCCACGAAGTCTATTTTGTACTCTGTCAAGGTAGGATATGCTGTTTTTAGCAGCTCCTGCCCAGATGTGGCAGCAATACTCCATCCTTGGACGTACCTGGCTTTTATACAGATAGAGATGCAGTAAAATAAAACACAATTTCCTTCTATATGATAGATGGCGCCTCAAACAAAAAAGTTTCTAGATAACGTCAACACATGTGATGAAACCAAAGAGAAACGATTTATGGAAGCAGTTAAGAGATGCAATCTCATTTGGAATTAAATTTTCTTAACAGTTTACGCATAAATAGCGTCACGTGCTTCACAAATAATCCGGAAGGAATATTTTATGAGCTGTAAAGTAAATAAATAAAATAGATAAATAAAATAGAAAAATAAAATAAATAAATAAAATAAATAAATGGGCCAATAACCCGAAAACTTTATTCTCCATCATTTTGATTTACGCTTAAAAAAAAAAACATTTAAAACAAAAATTAATATAATATTCGTATTATTTTCGAATCTGCGGATTATATGTTCTCAACTTGCGTGTCATTTTCACAACGTTTCGTTCGATGAAACCTCCGACTTTCTTCCCGAATTCGCACCTAAAGATAGTCGGAGGTGTATCTTGTCGAACTCAGTAATGTTTCTGTCCAACTCGGGAATTTGAACCGAATTTCGAACATAACCCTTTATTTACATTTACAGCATGCTCTTGTTCCGTCAGCCATGACTGGCTAGAGGTCCTAAGTATTTCGCAATTATATTTTTCGGTCGTCCACACTGAGAATTGAACCTTCAACTTTCAGGAGAAATATCACCTTTTACAATTGATTTTTCCAAGTACTCTAACCACTGCGCCACGGAAAAATCACTTGTAAAAGTGATATTCTCATGAAGGGTGAAGGTTCAATTCTCAGTGTGGGCGGCCGAAAAATACAATTGTGAATTACTTCGGACCTCTATCTAGTCATGGCTGATGGAACACGAGTATGCTACCCCCGTGAAATTAATGAAGGGTTCCGTTCAAAATTCTAAATTCCCAAGTTCGACAGAAACATTCCCGAGTTCGACAAGATACACCTGAAGAAGGTCAATCGATCGAAACATTGTGAAAATAACACTCAAAATGAGAACAGTAGTCCGAAGAATCCAAATAATACAAATAATCAATCCTCATCTCAAAAATTCAGAAACGTAATATAATATTGTAGTATGGGAATTATTCAGACCATTTCTCAACTCAGATGCCATCGTCGCAATGTCTCGGCCGATATAACCTTTCTTCAAGTGCGTCTCTTCGAACTCATGGTTCCGTAGTGTAACGACTATAAGTCTTAAACAATAATCAGTTTTAAGTGACGGTTTTCTAGAGGTTGAAGGTTCAATTGTAAGTACAAGCATACAATTACCAATTACTTAAGACATTGAATCGACGTGTATTTGAAAAAGGTCGGAGGTTACATCGGCTGAAGGATGTT
This sequence comes from Euprymna scolopes, assembly GCF_053919585.1. NCBI lineage: Eukaryota > Metazoa > Mollusca > Cephalopoda > Sepiida > Sepiolidae > Euprymna > Euprymna scolopes. The sequence continues at coordinate 16,678,137 of NC_136516.1, forward strand.
AGGATAAGATCCAAGACGAGAACAGTAGTCCGAATATATACAAATTATCAATTTTCATCTAAAAATATAGAGAAGTAAAAAAAAATCATTTGAATTAAATAGCAACGTAAAATAATTCGGGCACCTGTTCGGACATGACATATTTTTTACTCCGATCCTTTCTGTACTTTCTTTGGTGAATGGGCGTAATGGATGTAGTTTCAAACCGAAAGTAAAATTTGTTATGTATCTGTTCGCGTCACTGTGTTTATCTACTTCGCCCAATTCAGTCGTAGTTATTATTATGGCAAGCTACCCCCGCGAGTTAAATAAACAGTTCCGTTTGAAATTCCGAACAGATTCCTGAGTTCGATATAAAGATTCCCGAATTCGCACCCAAAGATAATCGGAGGTTACCTCAGCCGAAACGTTGTCAGAATATTATCTAAGACGAGGACAATAGACCGAATAATACAAATTATCAATCGCCATCTCAAAACTTCCGAAACAATAATACAATCTGCATGCTAATAAAGTCGTGTGTACTCTGACGGTTGCTACAGGCATTTATACGGTAAAGACGGTTTCTTTTTACACTTCTGATATCATCTATTCTTAGCTCAGATGGTAACGAATAATGCTGGAGAGCTCTATGTTTTGGTTTCGATTTTAATTAATGGCACTCAAGTCAGATTATTTATTTATTAACTTTTAAAACCACTATTATATATTGGGTACAATATAATAATCAATAGAGAATTAGCTCTATCATAATAGATACGAAATCTGCATGAGTTCAAATATATTTCAGCGTATTTTACAATCGGGAAATGCCGGTCGGCATGCTAGTATGTATATAGATTTTTGTGACTTTCTAATATTATTTTACTAGCAGGGCTACCCGGCGTTGCTCGGGACCGTATAAACAATGAAAAAACAAAAGCAGATATTGAACATATGTTTTATTCTTAGGGGAGAGGAATCTTTCATCTCAAGTTTTAGCGTTACAAACAAACATTTGTCTTTTATATATATAGATAATGACAGGTTTTTTGGGGGCCCCCCTCGAAGATAACTGATCAGTTGACCAACTTCTAGTGGTCCGTTTGACGTGAAATTTCGATATTTGTCATCCGGGTGATGGGGCTTCGATATGATACCAAATTTGTCAAGTTTGGTTCCGTCTTTCAAAAGTTTTAGCGTTACAAACAAACATACATACACACAGACGTTTGGCTTTTATATATATAGATGTGTGTGTATGTGTGAGTGTGTGTGTGTGTTGGTTTACGATTTAAAGACATTTTAAAAACCTTTTATCATTTGTGTGTGAGTGTGTGTGTGTGTGTGTTTTACTTCTTTATAAATTGCACGATATTACTTTTAGATTATTTCTATCCAACCCCACCTCACCCCCCACTATTACTCGCAAAAGAGCGATCCCAAATACACCTCCGCCATAAACAAAAAAAACAAAAAAAAGAAGAATTCCAGGGATTGGCGTCTTCCATCTGTTTTTCATTTCCCTGTTCCTCCCTCGTGGCTCATCAAAGCACAATTTACGTCTGGACGGCGCATGCTCCATTGCAAGCGAAAGCATCTCAGTTTGCGGTGTTGTCTGTCGCCTTCGTTCAAAAAACGTACCCACTCTGCATTGCTCGACAGACTACTCCTGCCGGCAATTGACATAATGATCTAAAAATCCTAACAGCTGATCGTCAAGGAGCATGACCCTTTAAGGATTACGACAGTTGAGGGTTTACTTGCAACTTCCGGTTCTCTCTCTCTCTCTCTCTCTCTCTCTCTCTCTCTCTCTCTCTCTCTCTCTCTCTCTCTCTCTCTCTCTGAGCTAATTGCGTTTGTTTTAATGGACTAAATTTTCATTTATATGCCTGTTGGTTCATAGTGTAATAAGATCACGTCTTAACCTGCTCGGCAACGATCGGCGACCCCAACGATGGATTTTTATCCTCAGGCCCCAAAAATAAGTGTAGATCATTCCTGTAATTACCTGGTCCCTGTTGATTCCGGTGTAGTTCTTGTTCTGTGAACTTCTTGGAGGTCCACCCTCCCAGGCTTTGCCTTCTCTCTTTGAGAAAGGGATTAGTTTATTGCTCAAGCACTTGTACCCACTCGACGTGACTACCCCCGACAAACCCGACAAGCGGCTAAATCCCACCCCTTCACAGTAAAGATCTCTCGGTGTGATAGTTTCTTCCCCAGAACTGCTAGACTTTGGAACTCCCTTCCGGGATTCTGCTTTCCCAACTGTACTGATATGCAGAAGTTCAAGTGTAATGTGAACAAACATCTTGCAACTTATCTCCCTTCATAATATACCTGCAACTTATGTCCTCGATAGTAGCCCCCTACTTCAAAATGGCACTTTGCCTTGTTTGGGGTGAAAATTGAATTTTTTAAAAATCGCCTGAGACGCCCTGCCGGGAATGCCGACCAGGCTGCACAGGCATCTTTTGCAGAGTTCTTCCTTTCGAGCACTAACTGGTGTCACAGTTTTTGCGGTGGAAGAGAACTAAATAGCCAAAGCTCTCTCTCTCTCTCTCTCTCTCTCTCTCTCTCTCTCTCTCTCTCTCTCTCTCTCTCCATCTTTTTCAATCTCTCTCCATCTCTCTCCATCTCCCTACCTCCCTCTCCATCTCTCTCCCCCATCTCTCTCTCCATCTCTCTCTCCCCATCTCTCTCCATCTCTCTCTTCCTCCGTCTCTCTCTCTCTCTCTCTCTCTCTCTCTCTATCTCTCCATATCTCTCTCCATCTCTCTATCTCTCCATCTCTCTCCATCTCTCTCTTCCTCCGTCTCTCTCTCTCTCCATCTCTCTCTCCATCTCTCTATCTCTCCATCTCTTTCCATCTCTCTCCATCTCTCTCCATCTCCCTACCTCCCTCTCTATCTCTCCCCCCCCCCATCTCTCTCTCCATCTCTCTCCATCTCTCTCTTCCTCCGTCTCTCTCTCTCAATCTCTCTCTCCATCTCTCTATCTCTCCATCTCTCTCTCCCCATCTCTCTCCATCTCTCTCTTCCTCCGTCTCTCTCTCCATCTTTCTCCATCTCTCTCTCCATCTCTTTCCATCTCTTTCCATCTCTCTCCATCTCTCTCCATCTTCCTACCTCCTTCTCCATCTCTCTCCACCCATCTCTCTCTCCATCTCTCTCTCCCCATCTCTCTCCATCTCTCTCTTCCTCCGTCTCTCTCTCTCTCTCTCTCTCTCTCTCTCTCTGAGGTAATTGTGTTTGTTTTAATGAACTAATTTTCTTTTATAGGTCCGTAGCGTGATAAGATGACGTGTTAACGCGCTCGGCCACAACCGCCGACCCCAACGTCGTGTGTCGTCGAATCTCTTCTTCCTCGTCTTATCTTCTCGTTCTGCCCATGTCGTCGTCTCTTACACATCAGCAATTGCCGAGGGGTACACTCGCTATCAAATATAAATATAAAGCGAAACACGGAAAGAAACACAAACTCCGGCACATTCTGTTACCGTTTATGCTTCTCAATAATGAGTGGAGCCATGACAACAGCATATTCTTTTCCTTGTTTGGATTCTCAGATATGTATCCATTGCTATCTTACATGTTTTTATGCAGAGTGATGTTGCTCTCGGTTGATTAATTGTGTCTAACTGTGTCGGATATATTCTCGAGAGTGAAAACAATGAAAAGAATATACTGTTGTCATAGCCCTAAAATATCGGCGAAAATAGCGACTCCTCGCTGTAGAAAAGTGCCTAGTTTAGGGTGAAGGAATTAATATTATTAGCCAATTTTTCGATATTTATCGTCCGAAGGGTCGAGCTTCCAAATGATGCCGATCTCGTGAACATCTGTCGCCTCTGTCGAAAGTTTTAGGCAAACATGCATACATACATACAGTTGTGGTTGGAGATTGCGCGCCTCCTGCCACAAAAATTTCACGAGCAGGCACTCCTACGTGGATATCCATAGTTTGCCAAAGACTGAAGGAACCTTATGTTTCTTCAATTATATTTCACCTTTTATTTATATTAATTCTTTATAAAGCTCAATGAAGTTACAGAGCATCTAACAAATAAATGTCAAATTTACAAATTTCAAGATGTTGACTATTTTACTATTTATTCCTCTAAGTAAGTTGACATGCACAATTCTTGACACCAACTTTTTCGTAGTGCAAAATCATTCATTTAATTATTATATCAATCAATGAATTTATTTCGCTCACTAACTCCTCAGAAGAAAAATAACTTATCAATTTTAAAAGAAAATAAATGCATATGGCATGATTACAAAATCTAAAAGTTGGCAGAGAAGTTGCAATCAACTTTTTTGCCTTTTATTAAGCCATCTTTGAATTTCTGATTCATTTGTTGCATTTAATTAATTTAATGAATTATTTTGCGTTACGAAACAGGTGCTGTCAAGAATTGTGTACGTCAACTTACTTGGAGGAATAAATGGTAAGATAGTCAACATCTTGAAATTTGGAATAAAGACTTTTGTCATTGTTTTGTCCCATATATATATATTAGTAAGTTTGGAAAAAAATTACAATTATATATATATATATATATATATATATATATATATATATAAGAGAAAGAAAATTAAAACTGTAAGTTGAACTCATATTTGTAGCAATGCTAGAATTTGCTAGTTAATACATTAAGTGAAACCGAAATTTATTGTAGTTATAAATTGCCAAATAAAAAAAGTGAAAAATATTTTCGATATGTAAAATATATATATATATATATATATATATATATATATATATATATATATATATATATAAACAAACCGCGCGTAATATTTCAGAAAATCCTCTCAAGTTAGTCCGTAATGGAAAATAGTTCTTTAGAGAGAGTGGGGTACAAAATAAGTCCAACGATATAATCCGATTAGAAAGCCTTCAAAACAGCTGAAAAATGAAAATTGATTTTTTTTCGGGCAGTGCAGTAGCCCAAAGAGAAGTCTGCCCCAGTCAAATGGGACCGATGAATAAAAAGAGAGAAAACCAGTATGAGAACCTTCATCATAGGCTTAATTAGAAAAAGTGATTTCAGATTAAATTTTAAAGAAATTAAGATCAGGCGTAGCGGGGGTGGGGATCAATCCGGGAAAGTTCGTATAACTTTGACCGGAAATTGTCTAGAAAGAACGAAATAGATCTTTCTATATAGTGTTCAATTTGATGTTCTTATAAAAAAAAAAGTTGGGAGAGTAAGGATAATAAAGTTTTAAGTGTTACAGAATCTAAAGATTTCGGACTAATTTGAGAGGATTTTCAAGCTGAAATATATATATATATATATATATATATATATATATATATATATATATATATATATATATATATATATATATTACATATCCAAACTTTTTTCACTTATTTTTTTTTTATTTTGCAATTTATAACTACAATATATTTCGGTTTCACTTAATGCCTAAACTAGAAAATTTTAGCATTGCTACAAATATAATTAGCTGATTTCTTTATGTTCTCTGATGAGAAGGATAACAAAAATAGCATTCTTTTAAACTCCGCGAAATAAGGACTTCGTAAATTGTTGTTTTTTTTTCTTGTTTTTTTTTTTGAGTATTCAGTCGAATAATAAATTTGGATTGTAAAGTTCAACTTACAGTTTTAATTTTCCTTTTCGTATAATAAGCTCTACTCTCTATTGCGTATTAAGCTTTTTTTAATCGGTTGGGATTAAATTTTCTATATATAAATACTGTCATTTATATTAGTTTGTAAGTTTACCATTGCGTATATCAGGTAAACACTACATCCCTTTCATTTCATTAATATATATATATATATATATATATATATATATATATATATATATATATATATATATATATATATATATATATACGAGCAAACACTTAATACAAAATCCGATCCCGCATTTCGCTAATTCCTACCCTCTGATGAGAAGGAAAGTATTTCTTCGAAACTCCGCGGATTAAGGACTATCCACGTATCTAGTGTTTCCTTTTCAGATTAAATATGTTTTTAACTCATTTCAAAGTGTTTTTTAACATGTTTTATTAACTGTTTGCTCGTATTATAAGCTCTATTTCCTATTTGATTTTATCGAACTTTTACATATGGCTGAGATAGTTTTATAAATATTAATTCTTAATTATTACCATCTTGGATCATTTTGGTAAGTTTAATTGTAATTTTTATTTTATATATATATATATATATATATATATATATATATATATATATATATATATATATATATATATATATAATCAGTTTGAAAAAAAATACAACAATTAAACTAGAATTCTCAAATGTTTAACACATCTGATACTGGCTAGACCCATTGCTTAACTTCCGTTGCCAGAACCGGTGTATCAACGGAGTTTTGCCGTATACGAATGAGGTTTAACAAAAGTTTTATAGCATTAAGTTGTACCAATCACCCGCACAACCTGTGTGATAGGACGTGAGCTGTGTTTATTTGCTTCCCCACTGAGCAAATTAGGCACCAGGCCATTTTTTTAATGTGGAGAGAGGGGTAAGGGGGAAGGGAAAAGGGGACCAGCTCCCGAGAGGTGGGAAATGGGAGTTGGATAGTAAGAGCTTGCTGGCCCATGTAGGGTTGCCCCAGCATGGACCAGAAGATTGCAACAAGGGCAATGGTCTTTGATTGTAGCATCTGCTGGAACAGATACTACACTTGATCTTGGCCCGAAGGCCACAAGGTGCCCCCGCGTGGGGGGGGGGGGAGCTCCATTTGATAGGACGTGAGTTTGTCGCCAGTCAATCTTTCCAGCAAGCTGATGCTGATCTATGTAACTAAACGTAGATTCCATGAACAAAGTTTCTTTCTTAGAACTGCACGCCTGTGGAATTGTCTTCCGTTTTCCTGCTTTCCGGCTGACTACAGTATGGTTGTGTTCAAGTCTAACGTAAATAAGTTCTTGATGAGCCGTTCCATATAAGTTATCAAATTTACCGAATTTTCATTACTAATGATTACTATATTGTCCAATTTCTACTGTACACTCTTTAACCCTTATCCTTGAGTGGCCTCTTGACCTTGATAATATGGTGATGCCTGTGTAAAAAAAAAAGATGGAGCTGTTTACTTACAACACGTGGTATCTTCAGACTATGACTATTGCTTCGTCTATGCGTTATCAATCGATGCTACAGGGCATTAACAATGTTGGTACTAGCTATCACTAATACCAGACGATTCCAATAATTTTCCCGATTCCGATACATTGACCGATTATGATCTAAATTCCTGATTCTGATATAATTAATGACTCAGTTCTAAATTCACAATTTCGCTGCAATTACTGATTCTGTTCTAAATTTCTTCTCGCGTTGCTATTACCAATTCTAGTCTGAATACTCGATTCCGATACAATTACCGATTCCTATTTGTTGAAACTCGACTGAACACATGAGAATAAATAGCTGCAACACAAAAGTAAAATAGAAAAGGTATATTGAGAGCAAGAAAGTATATACAACATTTACATAGAATCCATTGGTATAGTCATAGCCAGAGGTTTGGTTTGGTTTGGTTTGGTTTGGTTTTGGTTTGGTTGCTTTACGGCATATCAACCCTTTTCAGGTTAATTAATGCCAAATCCAGTGATTTTGAAGAAATATTTTTAATACAATATATTTGTTTATTTTTTTTTGGGGGGGGTCAAGTCAGTTTTTATTCAACTCATAGTTGGGACTCTAAAAGGTACTACCATTCCGGGTCAGCGTGGACCTGGGAGCAATGGCAATTAAAGGGTGGCTCCACACTCCCCAAAACCCGCAAGCTGGGACCTCACCATCGGATATAGTTTAAGGTCATATCCAGGACTAATGTTTAGTTTTCAAATATGCAATGATTTGCAGTGATTTTAAATGGAATCTCGTCTTTTATCAAAAATTGAACTCAATAAACAAGAAATTAAAATAAAATGGTAAGGTACACCCGGGCTTGAATAGGGGATCATTACCTCTAAACTATATCTCCCGATTATAATAATGTTGACTCTCGATCTCGTTGTCTCTCTGAGTCTCTCGTTGGGTCTCTCCTGTCTTTACAGTACCAACCATCTCCACGTATGCTAATTAGATGGATCCTACCACATCACTATTCTTTTAAAATCTCTAAATATTTAGCTACAGAGTTATTATTGTGTTCTTAATTTTCAGATTAACATAAAAATAACGTAATATGGGCGTAGATTTTCGCAAACGTAAAAAAGTATAACTACGAGGGTGATTTATAGATATTAGTTTTTCTAGTTTAACTTATATGATTTAAAATCGATAAATATTGATTGTTTTATCGATTTTAGCGATGGAAAATTAAGATTAAACATAAACAATGACAAAAAATGTTTTAAATCGTTTTTGGCATCGGAAATTAAGTAATTATTTTTATCCCGATATTCCAAAAACTTCTGATTTTTCCGATTCTACTTAATTATCCACACACTAGTTCGTGACTATTTATAAATTTTGATGAAGTGTTTTGTTCCCAGCACAACTTAACTTCTCTAATCTGTCGAGAATCTGAGTGTCAAAGTTATTCATGTAATAGTCACGTTTTCTTACTTGCTACTAATGTAAAAGCTTGAGAAAGCTTCGCTACATGCTTGAAAACAAAATTCAGTCACTTAACACGGAGTGGGATGGCCTTTCAGCTGTCAGGGTGGTATGCCAGTTTCGGCAATAATCTGATTGGCCACTCTCTCTGGTGTTCGCACTCCTCATCTCTTTGATGGTCGTACTCCTCATCTCTTTGGTGGTCGTACTCCTCATCTTTTTGGTGGTCGTACGCCTCATCTCTTTGCCAGTCATACATCTTCGCTCTTGTTGGTCGTACTTTTCATCTCTTTGGAGATTGTACTCCTCATCTCTTTGAAGGTCGTACTCCGCATCTCTTTGGAGGTTGAACTCTTCATCTCTTTGGTTGTCGTACTCCTCATCTGCTTGGTGGTCATACTCCTCATGTCTTTGGAGGTTGTACTCCTCACCTCTTTGGTGGTCTTTTTCTCCAATGTACTACTTTTTTCTTGGATGTACGAGTCAAGTAGTCGTGCTACGTTGCAAAATAAAACAAAAAAAAAGATCTCTCTAAAAATAAAAATATATAAATAAGTACATAAACCATAGAATTCCAGCTGTTTGTCAGTCATCACAATAAAAAAAGATTAATTAATTGTAAAATTACGTCATTCAGATGTCACAGTCCAATTTTAGTCGTTAGTCTTGCGTAGCGATTTCACTTATCACGTTATGCTGCTTGAGTATGTAAGTTATTACCATGTATTAAGCGTGCTAATTAGTCAATGCATATATCTATGAAAATGAGAATGCACGCACCCCATATATATATATATATATATATATATATATATATATATATATATATATATATATATACGTTTTTTTTTTTATTACCGTATCTTTCTGTTAAGTTACATTATTGTTTTTTGGCCGTCTGTAGCGTCTTCGGACTTTTACAGAAATGTTCGCTATTTTGGGATGAAAGAGTGAAAGAGGGAATGAGGTCAGGGGAGGTGCGAGACCATTATATATATATACATATATATACATATATATATATACATATACATGTATATATATACATACATATATACATACATATATACATATACATATACATACATATATATATACATACATACATATATATACATACATACATATATATATATACATATATATATATATATATATGCCTGCGCGCGTGTGTGTACACCCGTGTGTGCAAGAGGGAAAGAATGAGGTAGAGACAGAAGACTTAATTAGGTACAAGGTCGGTCCCCAATATAAACATACATACATACATACATACATACATGTGTATCACGATTTTGTAATAATATATACGAAATCTTGACAGATTAAAATATCATATTTAAGCGTATTTTACGACCGGACAAATCCGGGCGCCTCCCCTAATATAGAATATTTAATAGTGGAGTGTAGTATTTATTTGCTTTAAAGCCTCTTTCAAGAGTTTTAGCTGAGTTTCATACTAAATTCATTCCAATATTCAAAATGATTCTGTGAACGTCAATCCTCGGTCACGGACCAAATGTGACCTGTGCTCGTCCTTCGCAGAGGATCCTTTGCAAGGTATCTAGTAGGACCTGTCAATCGATCTGGTCGGAATCAATTTCACCTTCGGGTTGATAGGCGGCTGCTTCGTCGATCTGTCACGCTGAGAGAATCAATCTCATGCACACAAAAGAAAGACAGACTCGATTATCTATTCTACTGGTTAATTCAAGATATATGTATACAATTGTTCGTCCTTGCCAGACTCCACTGAGCCCAAAAAACAATAGATTGATTTCTCGAGAGAGAGAGAGAGAGATGGCGGTGGAAGGATGCGGGGAAGAGAGGAGGGGTGAAGACCCTTCGATTGTATTTGATTCTCTCAAAATCTATGCTCGATCTGTCAATTTCGGCTCGGGGACTTGTTTACGTAGGGAGGTGACGAGGTAGGCCGGAGCCGTTTTCTTGGCCAATCGTAACGAGTTACGTCACCTCGGTGGCACCTGTGGATTGCAGGCGCTATTCTAACGATCGAAATGCTAACCTCTCGGTCTGGTAACTGCACTCAAAGGCCAAACAACCCTGAGTCATCACTCATTGGCATCGGAATTAAAATTATGCTTTTGTTACCTCTTCTCAAAGTAACATGAAGCTGTCGATTTCATAAAACAAGAAAATTTATAATCCAACCTTTCTTACAGCAGGGTTGATTGCCGTCGCCCGGGCACACAACGATAGTTAAAGAATAAAACAATCATATCTGCCCGGCATTTTCCAGTGTTTCGGGAGTCTCAGCCTCATGGGCAGCTCAACCGCTCCTTGGGACGGTCACGTCACATTCATTGTCATACTAAAGTTGTTTCATATTTTTCATGTAATATTTGATTCCTGCTATAATAGTATTTTTAATTTAAAATGACTTTAAAGAAGCAGTTTTCAGAGATTAAAAAAGCACACGTCGTTGCTTTATCTGGTGAAGGATATTATCAAGTAGAAATGGCCCGGAAGTTGGAATGTTCAAGTATGAAAGTTCAAACAACGATTAAAAGATACAAAGAAACAAAGTCTTTCAAAAATACAAGAACGTCCAAAGTCTACAACTGCCAGGGAAGACAGCTCTTTGAAAATAGGAGGAAAAGTTCTTCAGAAATTGCTGCTAAACTTACGGAGGATGCGAATAAAAACATTTCAGCTCGAATAGCGAGAAGAAGGGTTAGTAGAAGTGGGATTAAAAGGATGAAGCCATAATTGTGTCAGGCCAACAAGCAAAAACGACTGGAATTTGCAAACATAAGCATGAAAATTGGACACCTGGTGATTGGGCCCAAATTTTTTGGTCTGATAAAAGTAATTTTGAGGTAAGTTAACAGCTTCTATTTCCGTAACTTTGAAAGGAACAATTGAAAATTTGATGTAAATACTAGGTACGTGCAAAATGAATGCCGATGCTCAAAATGTATAAACATTTTGACCCCCCTCACTTTACTTTAAAAAATCACCAAAAATCAGGAAATTAACCAATTTTAATGAAATTTTCAGTATTTATCAAATAATAATCGCGGAATATAATGAACTTATTATTTTTATTTAAATCTTAGTAGAAATGTATTTTTTTAAACAAAAAATATCTTTACTAAAGTTATGGTTTTCAGTAGTAAACAAAATACGCAAGAATTTATTTTTGCTTGTTTTATATAAATAAAGCATCGTTATTTGTAACAATAAACATAAAATAAAATAATTTTTATATGAACTTTACGAAAAAACACCCTAAATCCGTATTAATGAATTCGATATAACTCGAAGAAAAATGAATTTCTCGAATTACTGATATTACCATTGAATTAAGCATTGCTTATTTAATAATTTCACACAAAAAAATTATAATTGCAAAAAATATTTCTACTTTTATTTTTTTTTAAATTACGGGTTTCGCATAATTTTTATAAGCAAGATTTTAATAATCTCCTTGCTCGCAAGAATGTGAAACTTTCGGCGCAACATATTTTTTATATAATATTGAAAAATAATTTTAAAAGATAATAATTTAAAAACAGGAACATAGAAAAATAATTAAATTAAAAAATGCAAAAATTAATACAAACGTTCAGAAAAGAAATGAACGGATGCGCGACTGGGAAAAAAGAACTTCCTCCCTTTTAATTACATGGCGTCATTTTCACAGTCTTTCGACTGCCTGAAATTTTGGCCCTTCGTAATTTTCGTGTTTACAAAATTTTAGTTTGTTGCGTTTTGCACTGGTTTTTTGGGCTAATTAATTTATGTTTTGTACAAACAAGATGTTTTTTTTTTAATTTAATTCAATATCTTAGGACTTTACTTTATTAATTATCTTTGAAATAGATTTCTCTTTTAAAGGATTTTTGTTACGTAGGGGTTTCATTAAAAGAGTCTTATTGAGAGAAGCTTAGAAGGAGTCTTATTACAGTGAGGGATGTTGAAAGGCTCAGAGAGAGATAGAAGTTGTTGTAAGAGACTAGACAGATATTAGAGAGATTGTTCATATTATTACGATTCTTATATATTAAAATGTTCCTTCTTTGTTGTGTAGAATGGAAGAGAAGGAGAAAGCTCTTTGAGTGAGGACATGATGATGTTGAGACGTGTATGTAAAGACATATAACACAAATATATAATACAATTGGACTTTACCTTTTTTAAGAATCATAAGACACAAGACGAGCTTTACAAAAAACACTTGATGGTTTATTCTTCACACGGCCGTGATTCCATCATCAAGAATTCAAAGTTTCACATTTTTTCTTGAAGTGACGTCTCGCTTCCAGACGTCTGACTGTCCCTGAGTTTCTCACTGACTGTCTAACTCTAAAGTTTTTCTCTATCCCTCGAACTTTCTATTTTCTGTGACGTCATACACATGTTAAAACATGTGCATTCTTCCACGTGTCCTGGACATACGTGTCCAAAACTTTTCCTATTTCTCAGTAACCTATTTATCCAATATGTTAAAAACGTTATCTTATAGCTGCATTCTTTCAATTTAAAATTTCATAACAAACTTGATAGTTAACATTCTTCCTTGAAATATTTATCTATATTCTAAACAAATGTTTGTTTTACATTTTTAAATTCTCACACGTAATCTATTTCTAAACTAGATTACGAGGTTCGAATTCCGCCTATGCTATTTCATTTTCATTTTAAACTAAATTCTCCATTTTTATACTTACATGAAAAGGGGACAGCCCTTATCATGTAACATTTTTACAATGAATTTATTTAACTTCAAAATTTAGCTGAAGTGGGTAGCTCGCCGTGAAAACATTTTTATAATTTTTTTTTTTTTTTTTCCCCACGTGTACAAATATTTTTTTTCTTTTGGAAATTAATTTCTGGTCCTTAATCTTTCAAATACAATCAAAAAGTAGTTGGAAACCTACAAAAAAAATTATGATTAATCGGCTTTCAAAACTAGGTCCCCCATTTTTGTCCGCCCATTTTTTGCCCGTACCTAGTAAATGCACATCCATAAAATCTATTCAAAAGTTGTAGCAAATTCTCATTTTTTTTTTTTTTTTTTTTTTTTTTTTCATAAAATTTTTGGCACTCCTGGTTCGGTTTATGTTCGCCGTAGCGGGGGGGGGGTATTTCGTACTGATTGTTACTGCTTCTGGGGATTTTGATTTGAATTTCCCCCTTCATTTTAAACCGACCTATCGTCTAACTCTACCCTTTCGAATTGGGAAGAGAAATCGGAACAAAATAGTGACCCTGTCCGCTTTAAATACCCCAGTTTTCTATTGCCGTGTTTCTTAGAATGAACGAAAAAAAAAAGAAGCTTTTGAAAAGTTAGTCAAATAAATAAGTATTATCGTACGTCGCCATTTTTCGTCTTTTTTTTTTTTTTTTGTGATCCGAGAGAAAAGGTTTCTAAGATAAACACAGACACTAATGTTTTGCGTTCCGCCCTTCTTTTCGCGTTTTCCGTCGGCTAAGACCTTTTTTCTTTTCAAGCCCTTTCAAAGCCTTTTAGACGCCCTCCCTTACTTCCATAATAACAGCTAATATGTCTACCGAAAGTTAAGAAAATAAAACGCAATCGTCCCCTCCCATCTTGAGGTGATTCTGGGTTGAGTTTAGTTTGCTGCGTATTTGCGTGCGTGTGTGTGTGTGTGGTGTTAGTTTTTTCGTATGCAATTTTATTAAAAAAAGTTTATAAAAATCGGCCCAGTCGTTTTCGAGTCCATAGGGTACTCTCTCTCTCTCTCTCTCTCTCTCTCTCTCTCTCTCTCTCTCTCTCTCTCTCTCATACACACATGGACAATATTCCTTTTATATAATAGTAGAGATATCTATCTAATGACGTTGACAAATCGGTTCTCGTCATATCACCGAAGTTAAGAAACATTGAGCCTGGCTAGTACCAGACGGGTGACCATTTCAGAATTCTAAATGCTTATCTTGGCATTGTTTCCAGTCGTCCTGAACCTCCATTTGCGACTGGTTTTTAACAACGCCGGCTCAGGAGGGGTGTGGTTGGTTATTGCGCAACTTGTGCCACAAAAATTCCTCGTGCAGGTAGCTTTACAGTGGGTATCCATAGTCTGTCAAGACCGAAAGAAGCTGTCATTTATCGATTCATTTCATTCTTTCTTTATTTAATAGCTTTTCTTTCTATATTCATTTTAGTATCAATTTCTTTCTTTTGTCTTAATGTTGTTCTTTCTTTTCCAATTTTGGTATTCATTTCTTTTCTTTCGTTTATAGTATTGATTTTTTTTTCTTTCTTTTTCATTTTGATTCTAATTTCTTTCTTTCTTCTTCACTTCGATATTATTTTCTTTCTTTCTTTTTCATTTTAGTTTTTAATTTCTTTCTTTCTTAATTTTAGTAATGTTTTTCTTTCGTCACTCTAGTCTTAATTGCTTTCTTTCTCTTTTTTTTCTCCTTTTTTATATGAATGTTATAAAAATTTCTTTCTTTGTTTCAGTACAAGAAAATGTACCCAACGTTGCCCGGTATAAAATATAACACTAAATTCCTTTTATAAAAATGAAGTAAAAACACGAAAAAAAACTGAGATCTGTCCATGCGAGTCATATGTTTTTAAACGGTTGTAAAAAAAATAAATACTTGAGCTGAGATTGAAATCAAGACATAAAGAGTTATTCAAGTACGATACCCATGAGGCCAGCTTGACTCGATCATTAAAAGTTTTCAAACCTACTTATTTTAACATAATGTGAACGATTCGCACATGTGCAGTCGTGAAACAGTGGGCAGATAAAACCCCGATTACTCTCAAGTACCAATTTTTGCAATTTTGCCCCTTAGCAGCCCTTTTTTCCGGATGAAAACATTAAATTTTTCTACATATCTGAATACCCTATATACCAAGAACTGCGCGCCTGTGGAACTTGACTACAACTTGGATGTGTTCAAGTCCAACGTTAACAAATTCCTAATGAACCGCCCCCTTAAGTAAACACTTCATCAAATCTCCACACTAACGTAATGTACTTGCAATAACCCTTATCCCTGAGTGGCTTCCGGGCCTTGATAAGTGGTGACCACTGTGTAAAAAAAACAAAAAAAAAATTACAAGTCTGTAGATCAAAAATTCGTTGAATATATAGGTTGATAAGTGTCCTCACACGCACACACATTCTTACTTTTATAAATAGATCGATTAACTGAACTTTTTTACTCTTGTTCACGCTAAATAAGGTATATTGACGCATGGACGTAAGAGACTACTATTTGGGAACATGTTGACAGAGGATTGTGTAGGGAGATGAGCTAGATGTTTGTTTAAATTACATTTAAACTTGTACATGCCAGTACAGTCAGGGAAGCATATGCTACGTTATCTATCATGAACGGTACCCATGTAAACGGGTGCATACGTTTCCTGTTTGTTTGTGACGTGTCCTAAATGTTCCGTGATCGTCTAATTCTCATATTTGGTCTGGTCACGAGTAGGCCACCTTCGTGGCCTTCGGGCCAAGATCAAAGTGTAGTATTTGTTCCGGCAGATGCTGCAAGCAAAGACCATTGCCCTTGTGGCAATCTTCTGGTCCATGTAGGGGCAACCCTACTTGGGCCAGCTGGCAAATCACTATCCAGCTCTCATTTCCCACCTCTCAGGAGCTGGTCCCCTTTTCCGTTCCCCCCTCCCCTTCACTCCTCACTTTAAAAATCGGCCTTGTGCCTAATTTGCTCGGTGGGGGGGGCAAATAAATACCGCCCCCCACATATAAGACCTTGGTCAATGTAGGGGCAACCCTTCATACCAATTGTCACTATCCAGCTCCCCTACTCCCCGGGGAGTTGGTCCCCATTTCCCCTTCACTCCTCTCATTAAAAATCGGCCTTGTGCCTAATTTGCTCGGTGGGGGAGCAAATAAACACCTCGTCTAATTCTCATATGCGTGCGTGTGTGGTCATATGTGTATCTTCGACATCCATTTATCTTCGCTGCTCACTGAACCTGGTCCATCCTGACTTCATCTTGTTCTTGGGGGGGGAGCTGGAACCTTTTGGATGAAAGACATTCACTCCAAGAACGCCGGTTGGTTTTCATATTAATGTTTGTTTCACTTTCCAGGATGTCGCGCAGAAGAACAGAACGTGAGTTTCTTTGCTTGTGGTCCCAACAGTCTACATTGAGAGACAAGTCACTCCCTCCCAAGAGGGGAGGAGAGACAACCGTAAGGCTCAACCGCTCTGCTTCAATTCCAAGTTCCAACTCTTCGATGATCCCCAACTGACCTGATCACGTGACTCACACGTAACATACACGTAGATCCGATCAGCTGAGATGGACAGATAGCTAGATCGATAGATCGATAGATAGGTAATTTATTCTGCCTACCTACTTCATACCATAGAGACCAGGGAGGGATTTCCAAAGTCTAGCAAGCCGAGGAAAAAAGTTATTAGAGTAGAAAGCTTTCAAGCATCAAAAGACCTCTCAGTTGAAGGGGGAGATTTTATTGCTAAACGGATTTGTCGCGAGTATTTACGTCGAGGTAGTACAAAGTGCATTGAGTCCATTGCATTAAAATACAGCGTGGGGCCGAGCAACATGCTTTTTTGTTGTTTTAATTGATATTCCAAATCAGCAAGTTGCTCTGCCCCACTCTGTACTTATAAAAAAAGGTATATGGCAAAAAGACGAATGAACAGGGATTTTTTTTTTACATAGTAGTTATCACTTATCAAGGCCCGGAAGCCACTCGGGGATAAGGGTTATTGCGTGTACAGTTATCAATGGGATAATATCGCGGTAATCGTTAGTAATAGAGATGTGATAAAGTGTCTTACGTAAGGGGGTGGTTTATCAGGAATTTGTTTATGTTGGACTTGAAGACAACCAAGTTGTAGTTAGGTGGGAAACAGGCAAACGGAAAACAGTTCCACAGGCGTGCATTTCTAAGAAAAAAGCTTTGTTCATGGAATCTACGTTTTGATTTAGACACAGATAAAGAGTGGGGAAAATTATTGACAGTGATTTCAGCTAGATTGGGGTTTTCGTGAAAGATTGGCGAGGGAGACCAGAGATAGGAGCTCAGACGAGCACTTGCCATGGAAATAACGATAAAACAAAGACAGGCTCGCAACGTCTCTTCTGTGGGAGAGAGGTTGCAGGGAAGAGAAAATGGCATCCCCCACTAAGCCAGGAAGTCTATTTTGTACTCTGTCAAGGAAGGGTAGGCTGTTTTTAGCAGCTCCTGCCCAGATGTGGCAGCAGTACTCCATACTTGGACGTACTTGGCTTTTATACAGATAGCATCAGCTGGGAAATGCCGTCGAAAAAATATAAACATATTAACAAACAATCAAACCAAACCTTAAAACATTGCAGGATAAATTTAATACTTAAATATGTGACAGATGAAATGCTGGCTTTAAAATGGCGGTTTGACAGAAAGTTATGAATAAAAGATGCTAGGAAGGTGACGTTGATGAAGAGGATACCATACGCTTAAAAAGTGGTATGTTACAAAATTTTTGTTTCCAAAACATAAAACCAGGAGAAAGAGGACCAAGAAGAAGAAGAAGAAGAAGAAGAAGAAGAAGAAGAAGAAGAAGAAGAAGAAGATGATGATGATGACCCTTTTTAAGAAGAAGAAGAAGAAGAAGAGGAAGAAGAAGATGATGATGATGATGATGATGATGATGATGATGATGATGATGATGATGATGATGACAAAATCTCTTCCAAAATATAAGAAGAGCAAAAGAAACATAATAATGACTCAACCTAACATTCACAGATAACATGAATTGGAACAAATTCATTGCAGACAATACTAAAACTGCTGCAAAGAAGGTAGACTCCCTCTACCATGCTAGAAAATTACACAAACTAGATAGCCTCCTATATCTTTAGAAAGCCACAATTAAGCAATGCATGTAGTATTGTTGCCGCATCTGCCTCTATTCTTCCTCTTGTAGACAGAGTGCAAAACAGAGTTTCAAATCTAACAGGCCCCGCACTATCGGCCAAGCCCCATCCCCTTCCCCATTGTCACAATGTCGCATTCCTGGGCCTGTTTTACAATTGTCTGGGATGTGCTCTGATGAATTCACAGCACCCGTGCCCCATCGGCTAACATGACAAGTAGAAAAATTACATCCCTAAACTTTTGAGGTTTCTAGATGTTGGAGATTCTTCTTCTCTAATAGTTTCTTCCGTCGGATAAATTCCTTCACTATTTTATGCTTCCCTGGCTGTACTAAGGTGCAGAAGTTGAAATCTTATGTGACTAGACAACTCGCTGCTCAACTCCCCCCAGTTCCCTCCTAGACACGATCCCAAATACAGGGTGTCCAAAAAGTCACTGAAGGGTTTTGCACTTTAATACATTCTTTATTTAAAAAAAAAATTTTTACAAGGTAGTCACCACTTATCAAGGCCCGGAAGCCACTCGGGGATAAGGGTTATTGTGTGTACAGTATGTTAGTGTTGGAAATTTGATAAAGTGTCTTACTTAAGGAGGCGGTTCATCAGGAATTTGTTCATATTCGACTTGAAGATATCCAGGTTGTAGTTAGGTGGGAAACAGGCAAACGGAACAGAGTTCCACAGGCGTGCACTTCTAAGAAATAAGCTTTTTTCATGGAATCTACGTTTTGATTTTGGCACAGACAAGGAGTGGGGAAATTTTTTGACAGTGGTTTCAGCTAGGCGGGTGTTTTTCGTGAAAGATTGGCGAGGGGGGGGACCAGAGATTGGAGTTCAGACGAGCACCTGCTATGGTAGTAACGATAAAACAAAGACAGGCTCGCAACGTTTCTCCTGTGGGAGAGAGGTTGCAGGGAAGAGAAAAGGGCATCACTCACTAGGCCATGAAGGCAGGATAGGCTGTTTTTAGCAGCAGTACTCCATCCTTGGACGTACTTGGCTTTTATACAGATAGAGAATTGCATCAGGGGTGAGATATCTTCTGGAGCGGTAGAAGAATCCTACCATTTTTCCAGCGATCTTGGCAACTTACTTGATGTACGTATTCCATTTCAGGTCAGGGGTAAAGGTCAAGCCCAGAAGCTTATCAAAACATGGAGCTTCTCCTAGACGAGAGCCACCCGTATCAATTGATGCCAGATGGGGATCAGAGCGTTGATGATGTAAAGATAGGAGCTTGGTTTTAGATGCATTAAAAGTAACCAGCCACCTCCTCCCCCACTGTACCACGTGCTCAAGATCAGAGGAGAGAGAATCTGAGAGAACTTTGTCATTTACAGCCTTTGATGTATTGCCATAGATGGTCGTGTCATCAGCATAGAATGATTTAAGTATGTGTTTTGGGAGATCATTGATGTATATCAGGAAGAGAGTTGGGCCTACGATGGACCCCTGAGGGACTCCAGCATTAATATTGATGGCCTCTGATTTTTGCCCATCAACTACTACTCTTATAAGTCTATCGGAGAGAAATGATTTTATGATCGAGAAAACATTTCCAGTTACACCGTAGCTGGAAATCTTGTGAAGTAGGCCCTTATGCCATACCTTATCGAAGGCCTTTCATATGTCAAGAGCAATTGCCTTAGAGAAGAAGCCTTTGTCAAGAGATTCACTAATCCTATGAAATATAACAGTTAGCACATTTGCTATAGATCTGGCAGAACGGAAACCATATTGCATGTCACTAAGAAGGTTATGTCTGCATAGGTGGTTGACTACTTCTTTATTTAATATGGATTCCAGCAGCTTACTCATAACACACAGGAGACTTATTGTTTATATCTTTCTTTATGATGATATCTTTCTGTAATTTTAATACAATCTGACTAGGACATTGGGATATTTTTGCAAAATGCAAAATTCAAAAAATCTTTATGAAAAACGTTGTCCATTTTTAGCTTCGCATATTTATGCTCTTTCCAAAACATTCATTACTCATGATAGATTGCAGAATCTCTGGTTTGCGATTAAACTCCCTTATTTCGTTCCTGGTGTTTTCCTTCAATTCTTGTCGAGCTTGGAGTTTGTTAACATAGACCCTTTCTTTAAGATATTTTCCCAAGATAAAGTCGGAGCTAGTAAAGTCTGGGGAACGTGGTGGCCATTTAACAGTGCCATAGTGAGAGATAATGCTGCAAAATTGACCCCTGATTTTGTTAAAACAATTTCACAACTTGCGTACGCTTTGCAATGCTATACTTATCGATAATTAATTTCCAAAAATATCACCTGTAAAATATCTTAAATAAAAGAAAAGGTCATCATTAATGGTAAAATGACAAAGATTTTAAATCCTTCAGTGACTTTTTGGACATCCTGTAGTGGCCCCTCGCGTCCAATTCGTAATATGTCTTGTTTGGGGTGAAAATGAATTTATTAAAAAAATGGGTGGTGATGATGATGATGATGATGATGATGATGATGATCGCTTCAAGAAGGAGATGGGGAAGAAGAAGCATGTAACAAAAATCGCTTCAAAGCA
This sequence comes from Euprymna scolopes, assembly GCF_053919585.1. Lineage (NCBI taxonomy): Eukaryota > Metazoa > Mollusca > Cephalopoda > Sepiida > Sepiolidae > Euprymna > Euprymna scolopes. Next base: position 16,699,118 of record NC_136516.1, read on the forward strand.
AAGGATTAAGAAGAAGACGACGACGCCGTCTCCGTCGGGACCTTTTATTATGAGCGATGGTCGTCTTGGTTAGAACGGCAATCGGTAAATAAACAAAAGTGCGATTTTACACAAATAAAAGAATGTCGGTTTGAAAGTGTTTCTTTCTTATCTTTGTAGAACTGCTTGGCCAGCAATAAATGAGTTAATGTCTTCGTTCGAACTTAAAGAGGCCGCGCTAAATTCGCAACGACTGACATTTTGACATTCGACTTCGTTTTAGACACGTAACGCGCATGCGCTTCAAAAAAGAAAAAAAAGCAAAATGGCGACAGAGCGAGTTTCCATTTTACAAATGGCATTAATTCGCAGGCGTTGTTCTGGTTTTGTTTTTATTTTAAGGAAAAGGTCACAATGTGGATTTTTGTTTGCCTTGTTTTATTTAATTTCAATTTAAGTTTGTTTTCTTTTGTGTGTGTGTGGAGGAGGGCAGGATGGTTTGCTTCCGTTTCTTTCGCTTTCGGCGTCCATTTTTATTTAGTTAAACATTCAGAAACTCGATTGATAAACTTTTTAACGTGTTCATTTTATGTACTAACGGAAGCGATAGGTACTGCTCCGTTGTCTCTATTTGTTTGTCTCTCCACACCGACACAGTTACAAACAAAGTCAAATTTAAAAATTGGAAAAACTCAGTTCCCCAGAAGGGGATATTGGAAAAAAAAATGAAATTGTTTTTGTCTAGAAGGATTTCTTCTTCATTAGCCGACGACCGAAAAGATGAAGTGTAGTGTTGGGACAGATACTACACTTAGCTCTAAGCCTGAAGACTAATAGCTTTTCATACAGTAAAATAAGTGATAAAAACGGAAGTGGAAAGACTTAAAAACGCGACGACGTTTCGCCAGTTTAACGTGGGCTTTTTCAAGAGTAAAAAATGTAAAATGCTCACTGTAAAGTATGTGCACACACATACGCATATACATATATATATGCACATAAACGTAAGCATACATACATGTATACACACACATACACATACACACACAAACGCATACATACACATTTCGCCTACGTCGTTACATACACATTTCCATGCATACAAATACATACGCATACAGAAACAAACACAAACACATACACACCTGACGCAATCACTTACCTAGATGAGAACCAAATACGTACATCCTAAAATGGAATGCTGTTGTATCTCTGTGTTTTACAAATATTTTAATAGAATGTGTTCTGATGAACTCATTACACCGGTGCCCTCTTGATGTAAATATCCCCGACAAACCTGCTTAGCAACAAAATTACACCTCTTCACCGTTGATGTCCCTAAATGCCAGAAAGCTTTCAACTACAATAGTTTCTTCTCTCGGACAGCTAGACTTTGGAATTCCCTTCCTGCTACCTACTTCCCTAGGCATGGTTCTAAATAGTAGCCTCTTACGTCTAAGTGGCGATATGGTATTGGGATAAACGTGAGTAAAAAAAAATACCGCTCGCGCACCCTATCCTTTAGAGACAAAGTTCAAAATCGCCTTCGAAATCTAGTGGGGACGTCGCTAGCTTGGCTCTACTCTATTGTTATTTTCGTGGCAGGTACTCGTCTGAACTGAAATCTATCGTTCCTACCTGCATGTCTTTCACAACAAACACTCGTCCAGCTACAACCACTATCAACAATTTTCATCCATTTCTTTCTGCATGTTAGTGCAGTCAGAGGAACAGGAAATAAGGAAGGAATTCCAAAGTCTAGCTTTCTTACAGCGAGGGTCTCTACAGTGAAGCAGTGAGATTTTGCTATATATAGAGAGGTATTTTCTTCGAGGGGATAGGAGTGCTACGAGTTCGTTTAGGTATTCCATTAATGCATTTGTAAATCAAGCACAGGGATGCAACATTGCGGTGATGGGGCAGAGATTGGAGCTTGGGGGTAGTGCGAGACCTATTAGATTGGAGACTCATTTTGGAACCTTGTTCAATAGAGAGAGACAAGTAGTTGTGGGTGGGAAGTCTTGCAGTAATCTGATTATGACCTTATTGCCATTAGAACCTGTCCCATCGCAGATTCTATCCACCCCTCCCATAAGCACACATAAAAATGGAAATAAAGAATGAGAGATGTATTGTAGTTGCCTTTACGAAACAGGCCTAAGTATCATATTGTTTGTTTTTCGATTTATTTTTTCATTGTTTTTTAAATGTACATATTTATTTATAATTTCGTGATGGCTACCGGAGTCGCACTGTCTCCATCTTGGATTTCCTTCACTTGGATCTGTCATCGTCAATTTACAAGGAACTAGATACTTTGTCATTTAAATATTTTTCCGTAACACTTTTATCATAACCTTTCGTACGGTCTTGCTAGTTGCCATATATAAATAAATATATATAATTGTATTAGAAAGCTGTAGCAATGTAGAAACAGACAAACGAACAAAGGTCTTGTTTATATATATATATATATATATATATATATATATATATATATATATATATATATATTGATTGATTTATATATATATATATATATTGATTGATTTTGAAAAATAAATGACTGCCCGAATATATATATATATATATATATATATATATATATATATATATTCGGGTAGTCATTTATTTTTCAAAATAAACCACATATATAAATCAGTAAATATAAATTTACTATCTAATTTAAACGGAATGGTAAATGTCGTTGATAATTTCGAGATTAATATCTCTTTTTCAAATTTTTCAAACAGAAAACAAACCAAATGCGTGCCATAAAAATAAATAGATATGTGTGCGTGTATGTGTAAGTCCTTGTGTGTACGTACGTGAGTGCAAAGATATTATAATCCGCCAAAATCTCAAAAGGTTAAAAATTTAGATGAGAAATAAAGCAAGAGACAAATATTTGAATAAATAAATATCATTCTATGTAAAATATTAAGTCAAATCATGACCCTGTATTAACTAAACTTCTTTATAATTGGTATCTCGTTTGCTGTATTCCTTTTATCCAAAAATTAAGAATAATTGAATTCCAACAAGGGTCCTTGATAGTGCTCGATAATGGAGAGCAAATTATAGTGTTTTATTATTCTTTATGAAAATACAATCATACCACACCGGTTCTTGCTGGATTACCGAAGTTAAGCAACGTTGAACCTGGTCAGTACTAAACGGGTGATCATTTGGGACTTTCAGTTGCTGTATGTGCTCTCCGCTTATCTCGGCATTGTTTCCAGTCGTCCTGGTCGTCTCCTTGTCATTGAACCCAAACAATGTCGATTCAGGAGAGGTATGGTTAGCGATTGCGCGACCATTGCCTCACAATTACACGCGCTACTACCCCTACAGGGGGTATCCTTTGTCTTTCGAGACTGAACGGAGGCATCGATCGACAATCATATCTTGCTACGATGTGCAGACCGTTTCGATCATAAATCTCATCAGACAAGATAATTTTAAAATAAAAACGGTTCAAGGCCATTTTTTTTTCTTAGAAGAACATTAACCTTGCTTCATGCCAGTCATAGCATAGTATATTTTCTCTCCTCTAAAATTAAAAATGGTATTGAACCCTTTTTAATTTTTAAAAAAATTTTTTACTTGATGAGATCTTTTATGATCGAAACGGTCTGCACATCATAGCAACTTGAAGGCTACCAATGAATCCGGCGGGTAGTTCTACGAAAGAGGCTTGTGTCCGTGGGATCTGCGTTTAGATTTAGAATAAGATAAAAAGTGGGTGAAATTATTGATAATGGTTGTAGCTAGTCGAGTGTTTCTGTGAAAGTTTGGCAACGGAAAACCATGCATTAGATTTCAGACGAGCACTTGCCATAACTTAGAATAGAGAAAAAGAAAAATATGCTGACGGAATTCTTTTAGTGAAGAGTTTTTTGTTTGTTTTTTGTTTTGTTTTTTGGTTTTGGTTTTGTTTTTTGTTTTTTTTTTAATTCATGTCAGATGTTAATATTAGTTTGATCCGGGGCCTATATTGACACATCAGTTCCTGTTAGATCACCGAAGTTAAGCAACATTAAGCCTAGTCAGTATTAAATGAGAAATCATTTGGGAATATCAGGCGACGAGGATGTCGACACCACCCTGAAAGAATTGCAAAAAGCTAACGTCGTTCTATCTTCTTGAGATATACAAAGATATACACTAGAGATCGCTTGTGATTTTGATATTTACGTGAAACTTCCTCCTACAGAGGGAGTTGGTTCAACTCGCCTAGAATGAATGCCGCTTTGTTTTATATATATATATATATATATATATATATATATATATATATATATATATATATATATATACTATTGTGTGACGCGATGAATTTATATTTATTCATATACAAAAATACACATCGCTGTTTATTATGGAGTGTTATATGACTCGTTTCGAAATTGCAGTTATTGCTATCGGTCTGTTGCTCTATTCATATGAATAGAATCAATGTATGATGTCCGCATAGATTTGTATTTTCGGGTGAACTTCAAAAATAACATAAAGAGTTATCAAGCCAGATAGAATATGTATTCAATGAAATCGATTGGAATGTCAGATCTTTTACTAACTAGCAGATAATTACTGTAAAATGATTAGTGAGGGAGAAATAAATATCGTTTTGTTAGACACAATATTATATGTCTACAGTCGCGAAGATGACCGGTTTTTCTTTATATTTTATATTATTTATGTTTCAGAACAGTGCTCAGTACGTAAGTAGAGCTACAAACGCTTACGTGCAATTTAGTTAGTTTATGCTATCACACTCTGTTTCAGTCTCTTTTTTTTTTAATTTTCTTGTCACTTTGTTTTTCCTGGGAATGGGGCATTCAACCGGATGCCAAACATTCTCCCATTAGTTTAGTTACTCCGACCGAGATATCTTTTTAAGATTCTAACCGTCCCTTTAACTGTTATTGTTTGTATTTCTTTTGCACTTGGTTCACCGGGTATGTTCGCCAGATAGTTTGTTTTTTTAATTCTTTTTCATTAGTCTAGTTGCTCCTATAATGACTGATATGATTGATATCTTCTTAAGATTCCGCTTTTTTTTTTTTCATGTCGTACATAAGTCCTTTGTATTTTGTTACCTTCTCCCTCTCTGCTCTCTTAAGGCCAGTGTGGGTGCGTGTGTGCGAACGAGTGTGCAAAAAGAAGGATACTGCTAAACTTGTTTCAAAATTCTCGATGGTGCCAGCGTTGTTTTCTCGTCTATTGATACGAAATGGGGCTTTTGGTTTGTTTAAGATGTCCAGATCGATTACATTCCTTCTATTCTGTTTGAACGATGACAGCCAGGCTGACAGGATGAATGTTCTAGGTTGACATTTTCGTTTTAGTTTTCAGACGAACGAAGAAAGGATCCTGTTATCACACACGAAAACAAACGCTAATCGAGAATCGGCCATTTTTAAGGAAAATGTACAAATGGCTCATCTATATGATGATTACCGAAAGGATGAAACACTAGTCTCTGTAAATATTGAAAACATATTTATAGTTTAAAATTATGTCTGCCCCTTTAAGAACTGGGTTCTTATTGTTGAGCACTTTACGATGACATGAAACAAGTCAGCTAACGTTGGCCGAGCAGTGTGTTCCTTGCTAATGGATTCAGATATGGTTTCCTCGCTGAGTTCGAATCTACATAACCTATCTATGAACACTGCCAGGTACATAAAGTACTTTCATGTGAAATTTCATGAAGATCGGTCCAGCCGTTTCGCGTCTATGGGAAACAAACTCACACATACAAACACAGACAGACAAAGCTACTTCTATATGAGAAAATTAGTCGACGAACGGACAGTCTCGAGGAGGTTCATTTAGATCCCTAAATCAAACACGCACACACACACACAAAGCTATATATATATATATATATATATATATATATATATATATATATATATATATATATTACATTTTCACCTCAAAGAAGGCACATTGCCACTTTGATGTAGGGGGCTACTAACAGGGATCTAAGTTGCAGGGTTACTATGTAGGGAGTTTAGCAGCAAGATGTCTGTTCTTATTACACTTGAACTTCTGCATGTCAGTACAGTTGGGGAAGAAGGAAACTGGAAGAGAATTCCAAAGTCCTGCAGTTCTTGGGAAGAAGCTATTAGAGCAGATAGCTTTCTTACATCTAGGGATCTCAACTGTGTAGGGGGGGGGAACTTCATACTTCATATATATATATGGCGATTAAGCTATATATTTCGCGTTTCATCCACTCTAGGATTCTTCAGGCTTATGCGCATAAGCCTGAAGAATCCTAGAGTGGATGAAACGCGGAATATTCAGTGTAGCTTAATCGCCATATATATTTTCTAAATTACTAACTAGCTCTACCGACGTATTGGGCACTTTTAAAGTAAATACTTAAAGTTTACGCATAAATTTATACTTTTGTATATTAATTTTATGTGAGTAAATGAAGTAGTTATATATATATATATATATATATATATATATATATATATATATATATATATATATATATATATATATATATATACCTATATTAGTTATATAGTTTAGTTTCCTAGATGTAAATCCACTGAAACTCTTGTGTTTATTAAATAGTACTCAATAAATAAACCGGACATGTATTTTTATTTATTACGACTCAGAGTCTCATTAATGGTTATGGCCGGATTATGTAGCCATTCTGAAAAGAAGCATTGCAGAAACAGGTATGCGTATATGCAGCCAAAAATATTTATATAAATAAACATAGTATATATATATATATGTGTGCGTGTGTGTGTGTGTGCGTGTGTGTGTGTGTGTGTGTATTGATGTGTGTGTAGTGTATATATATATATATATATATATATATATATAATGTATACATAGTATTATATTATATATATATTTATTCATGTATGTATATATATAGTTATATATATATGCATATATATTTATATATATGTAGGCATATATATTTATATATATTCATATGCATATTTATATGTATGTATACATATATATTTAAAAATATGTATGCATATATATATATATAAATGTATATTATTTTTATATATATTTAGATATATATATAACTAATACATAAATATATAAATACATATATAAATAACTACTACACACACACACATAAGCACACACACACACACACACACACACACACATATATATATATATATATATATATATATATATATATATATATATATATATATATATATATATATATAGGTTTTAGTATCTCGTACAATTCTGGAATTTCACGAATTTTAACATCACTTAAGCCAGTTTATTTATTTATTTATTTATTTATTTTTGTCATGTTCACACAAATCCATGAGGAATTTTTCAGAGTTGGGTGTTGAGTGTGGGGTTATGTCAGTTCACGATTGCCTGTACTTGGAACTGAAGAGTCAGACGGTCTATCTTGTCTTCGATCTAGCCACAAAACCACAAACAAACAAAATGCTTGCTATAAAATTTCACGAACAGCGTGTCCTTTCAATTCATCTAAATAATTCAACAAGAAAAATGGTAAATTGGAATTTTCCTGAGAAAGCGGACAATTCTTCGATCATCTCAGTAAACTTCGTCCAAAAACCTTGTGTGAAATGTGACGGCTGAAGGATCCACAGAAGTAAACTCGCGGAACCCGGGAAAAAATCACTTTGTTCGTGTGAATCTTTCATAGAGACCGCACGCACCTGTTCGTCCGTAACAAATTATTTGAATTTTCATGGTAGACTCCCACACCACTTTTATTTCTCTTTGCATAGAAGGAAATTACATTTTATATATATATATATATATATATATATATATATATATATATATATATATATATATATATATATATATATATATATATATATATGATTCATAGAAGGAAATTATATATATATATATATATATATATATATATATATATATATACATATATTAATTTTTAATGATACAAATAAGAGACGATGGGTTTTCACAAGATCAGTATCGTTTTGAAGCTCGACCCTTTAGACGACAAATACCGAAAAATTGGCTAAAAACATTAATACATTCACCTTCAACTGGGCAGTTTTCTACAGGGAGGGGTCGCTTCTTTCGCCGATATTGTCGAAAGTGATCACCTCTTTTCGATTGTCTAGCCTTAATTTAAATCTACGTCACTTCCGGTTTGGCGGTGGTCGTAACGGCAAAGGCGTCACGTTTTTTTTTCACATTCTTTTCCTCCTTCGCGGTACGGGTTCGAGCCTGCCTTCCTACTACCATTTTTTTTTTTTTTGCTAAACACGCACCTCAAAAACCCCGAGCAATGCCGGGCACCCATGCTAAGATATACTAGCAAAAGTACCCGTCGTTACTGGGTTCAAAAACAGCCTACAGAAAATGAACTCTGATTTATGAAAGTATGATAGGTTATAAAAAGGAAGGGCTGTAAAGAGATAGCTTCGAATTTGGGGGTATCAAAACCAAAGCAAAATATGATGAAAATAAAAATAAAATAGATAAACCCTATAATTTATTATACCATACCTGTTCACACTGAAACACTTATCACAATATTCTGTGAATTTATATTAAAAAACCTTGTTAAACTTTGTGACATATTTCCATTCTATGGAGGTCAGTTGCGAACGAACACCCGATAATTTTATTATACCATATTTCTTCAAACTGAAACATAATTATCAAAGTATACTTACGCAGATAGATATGAAAAGTCTTTATTAAAGTTTGTCCCTATTTCCATTCTATGGAGGCCAGGCGCGAACGCAGACCCCACAATTTTATTATACCATCCCTATTTAAGTTAAAACATACTTATCAAATTATTATTATGTAGATATATATCAAAAACCCTTGTAAAAGCTTTTTTTTTTTTTTTTTTTTTTTTTTTTAAATTTTTTATTTCCATACTTTGTTGACCAGGCCGTACGCAGAATCCACAATTTTAATGAATCATCATTATGCCAGATCAAACATACCCATTCCTGTGTCTCGATACATCTTCTATCATTATATGTGATCAGTTTTCTATAATAGTCAACCATATAGGAGCCTAATCGTGACCAGACGTTCAGCTTTATATTATAGAATATATATATATATATATATATATATATATATATATATATATATATATGAGACGCACTTCAGAAACATGTATGCACATATGTAGCTAATAATGTTTGTATAAATAAACAAACATACTGTGTGTGCGCATGCGCGTTTGTACGGGAAACGATGCCACATATTTTATATCAACCGCTAAGGAAATTTCACTCCTTTATTAGACAGATGTCTCCTCGTGCCACCCACACCCATAACACAACAATCTGTAACAATCTTAATAAGCTAGGAATACTAACAATACAAACCACGTCAACAATAAGACAAATATTAATGACTAGCGGGGGGATGACTTTGCTCGGGCGTAAAATACGCTTAAATATGATATTTTAATTTGTGCCAATTTCGTGCATATAATTATAGGGTTGTGATTTCAAAAAGAAAAAAGAAAAGTATTTGGGTACCATCAGCTAGAATCGAAACCGAACTATTCAAAGCTGCTGACGTTACCACTGTACCAATGTGATATGAATATCAGCCGACAAATGCCGTAATGAATCTTGCTTTCCTGCCTGCTGGAAAATTGCTTCTGTAGTACCAGTTTTCAAAAATTCTGGCGAAAGAACTGCCCCAGTAAATTATCGCCCCATTAGCCTCCTCTCACTTTTCGCCAAAATATTTGAGACCATAATTAACCACCTTACGGATGCTAAACTTCTGACTGACCAACAATATGGATTTAGGCAAGCCCATTCCACAGCAGACATCCTAACTGTAATCTCAGAACGTATATACCATTCACTGGACAAAGCGGGGGAGGATAGAGCGGTAGATCTAGATATATCTAAGGCTTTTGACAGGGCATGGCATGAATATCTTCTCAAGAAAATCAGATCATATGGCATCACTAGAAGAATACATAACATAATTAAATCCTTCTTAAATAAGAGAACAATCCAGGTTGTCCTCGACAGTCGTACATCTAAACAATATGATATAAATGCGGGAATGCCTCAGAGGGCTATCCTTGGACCGCTGTTATTCCTAATATTCATAAATGACCTCCCTGACAAAATTGCCTGTGAGATGGGTATATATGCTGACGACACCACGCTCTATAACAGACACGACAGGAAAACAAATGAACACATATCTAAGAAAATAGCAAAAACACTAGAGGATGACCTCCAATCCGTAGTGGAATGGAAACATAAATAGATGGTCACATTCAATGCTGCCAAGACTAAACTGGTTTCCTTCAATAATTACAAGAAACCTTCTCTGCCATTAATAGCAATGGCCAATGACTCTTTATCTGAAAGTACATCTTTTAAACTCCTCGGCCTAACGCTCACAGGAAACATGAGTTGGAACAATTACATTGAGAGTATCGCCAGTACCGCTGCGAAGAAGGTAGGCTCTCTCTACCGTGCTAGAAAGATACTAACGCCCGAAAGTATCCTATACATCTATAAGGCCACCATTCGCCCATGTATGGAGTATTGTTGTCATATTTGGGCTGGTGCATCTGCCACTAGTCTCTCGCTCCTAGACAAGGTTCAAAAGAGAGTCGCCAATCTGATAGGTCCTGAACTGTCATCTAAACTTCAGCCTCTGTCCCATCGACGAAATGTTGCATCCCTCTACTTGTTCTACAAGTACTTTAACGGTGAATACTCTGACGAACTGCAAGCACTTGTGCCCCTCGACGTAAATACCCCCGACAAACCCGACAAGCAGCTAAATCCCACCCCTTCACAGTAGAGATCCCTAGATGTAAGAGAGTCTTCTACTCCAGTAGTTTCTTCCTCAGAACAGCTAGACTTTGGAATTCCCTTCCGGGTCCCTGCTTCCCCAACTGTACTGACATGCAGAAGTTCAAGTGCAACGTGAACTGACATCTTGCTGCCCAACTCCCTACACAGTACCCCTGATGCCTATGTCCCTGATATTAGCCCCCAACAACAAGGTGGCAATGTGTCTTGTTTGGGGTGAAAATATAATTTTTTTTAAAAATTAAAAGTTAAAAGTAAACTAAGATAAATGTATAAAATGTTTACCGATTTTTTTCAGTTTTGACGCCTTTTGGGCCCCTGAAAAATCAATTAAACTTTTGGGCCCCTGAAAAATCAATTAAACTTTTGGGCCCCTGAAAAATCAATTAAACTTTTGGGCCCCTGAAAAATCAATTAAACTTTTGGGCCCCTGAAAAAAATCAATTAAACTTTTGGGCCCCTGAAAAAAATCAATTAAACTTTTGGGCCCCTGAAAAAAATCAATTAAACTTTTGGGCCCCTGAAAAATCAATTAAACTTTTGGGCCCTTGAAAAATCAATTAAACTTTTGGGCCCCTGAAAAAAATCAATTAAACTTTTGGGCCCCTGAAAAAAATCAATTAAACTTTTGGGCCCCTGAAAAATCAATTAAACTTTTGGGCCCTTGAAAAATCAATTAAACTTTTGGGCCCTTGAAAAATCAATTAAACTTTTGGGCCCCTGAAAAATCAATTTTAACCGGCTAAAGCCTCATAAAAAAAATGGCCCGTAAAAAATCTAATTATTTGAGGCCCCTTAAGCCGCTCTGCAACTTTTAGTTTTGGAGGAGAGTTTGAAAATACGAACACAGAGAGGCAGACCAACCAACAGACAGACAAACATATCGTCATTTATATATTAGATAACGAAGCACTTTCGTAAACTCCCACATCCAACGCAGACATATACACTTTACCATGTAATTACTGTCCCTAAAATACGTAGGTGAAACGCAATGGCAACTAAGGAAAAGGAAAGATAAAAAAAAAACAATTCGCTCATTGCATTAATCTTTCACGTCTTGCAACAGGATCATTCTTTCAATAATATCAGGTTGACAAGAATATTCTTGCGGGTTTTAACTTTTTAATTCAGATGAACATATCTCGGCTCAAACAAAAATTTATTGATCGAAATAAGCATAATCAGAATCAACACATTTTTGACAATATAAAACAAGTGTATTTGCGCCAGTAACCTAAAAAGTCTTGCATTCTGGTGGCGATAAAGTCGCTAAAGGCGTCTGTGATATCGTCTAGGTTTGTGAAGCATTTCTCACGCAGAAAGTTTTAGAAATGTTCGAAAAAGTAATAGTCAGTAGATGAGGGGTCTGGAAGGTATGGCAAACGAGACAGAGTTCCGTCGGCCAATTCGTTCAACTTCTGCATGGTCAGTTTAGCAACGTGCGGTCGGGCATTGTCGTGGAGAATTGGGGCTTTTCTGTTGACTAATGCTGAGTATTGTTGTCAAAGTTTCTGATGCATTTCATCCATTTGTTGACAGTACATCTTCGCCGTGGTGGTTTCGCCTGCATTCAAAAAACTAATGGATGAGATTGCAGAAGAATAAACACTCAGAATAGCCTTCTTTTAGTGTAACTCTAGCTTCGAAAAGTGTCGTTGAGTTTAGTCGGCGTCTAACCACTGAGCTGGGCGTCGCCAGTTGTTGTAAATAACCTAGTTCTCATTGCAAGTCACAACCCAGTCGAGAAACGGGTCGTTCTTGTTGCTTAAAAGAATGGAAGATGACACTTTATAACGGCGTTTCTTTTGGTTATCGTTCAATTCTTGAGACACCCATTTATCAATTCTTTTGTCTTTCCAATCTCCCAGGTGATTAGAAATTGTCGTATACGTTACGTTTCATTTAAAGGCAAGTTCTCGAACAGTTGTGCGTTGATTGGCTTCGATTAAGGCTCTTAATTTGTCGTTGTTAACATCCGATAGCCGACCACTACACCTGTCATCTTCAAGACTTTCGTCGCCATTTTTCTGTGTGTTCAGTAGTGGTTCTTGGGCCAAACGCTTCATTGATATCGCGAGCTGTTTCAGCAGCTTTTCGGCCTAGCTTGAATTGAAATAAGAAAATTGTGCTAATTTGCTTTTTTCCGTATTGTCCTCAACGTTCTAAAAAAGAAGGCATAATTGTTTTAAAACGATTGTAATTTAAACGATTAGATAGAGCGAAAAACGCGTTTTAAAATGATATATAAAGTAAAGGTAGTATAACAAAAACTTGTTTGAAAATACATTGTTTGAAATCAAAATTAAAATATCCACAAGAACCTTATTGTCAGGTCAAAATAATTAAATTCATCATAAATGCACCCTCCCTTTTTTATTAGAGAATCTAGTGATGCTTTTATATGTTGGACGCATACAGACACTGAGATAAAACGCCTATGATGTATAAATAAATATAGATCGTAGTATTGGGACGATATTATTGTAATCTTGCGGCATTAATTTTTATTATTATTCAATTTAACATTATATAATCAATTTTAATTAATACTGCAATATTTTAAGTTATAAATTTATTATATTTTTTTACTAGAATATCTTGTCTTTTTCTTTTCCAGTTTTAACAACTAGTCCTCCTACTTTTCCATGTTTAAATCTACACCATATTACTTTTCATGCTTGCATTTTTCTATGTAGTCCATGATTTTTTCCAGGCTTTGCTTTAAAATAATATTTTCTCTCTGTTTCACTTGTTACATGTGAATTATTAGTGACAGTACAGCTGAGCGAAAAATCAAGATAGCGGTGAATTATTAGCGACAGTTATTTTAATATCCTGTTGCGTCATCATCTCCGCCGTTCCCAGCCGATTTGAAGTAGCGTAAAAAATTTGGTTGCTACGGTAACCAACAGCCAATCTAAAACAAAACGTCTCCCCGTTCCTTACAGATTCTAAGAATTTTTTAACATAGTAATTTTTATTATAACTTTTGTTTTACTAAGTGAAAATTGAACGTTTTTTTTTTTCAAAATGTAGCTGAGAAGGTGACCAAGGAACTGTAATTTTTTTTTTTTAATTTGGTCGCAAAATGTGTGAGCGGTGAAGCTTTAAAGCAGTTCACAATAAGTAAAACTAACACTTAACCATATATTCAAACACGGTAGTGTTTGAATGATATATAAAAAAAATAAAATAAACAACAACAACTATAGAAATATATTTTTAGATATGTTAAAAGAATCGGAATCGATAATTGTACCGGAATCGTAAAGAATATTGGAATCGTCCCATCACTAATAGATAGATAGATAGATAGATAGATAGATAGATAGATGTCGCCCGATCTACTGATGTTCACCTGCGAAGGATGAGGATTGATGAAATCGCTCTATCCGCCATTTTAGAGAGTGGCCATCCATCTTTGTTTCCGTCAAAAATATTTCTCCGGAACTGGTCGATCTGTCTCCACATTGTCAAGAAGAAATTCATCTTAAAGTGAGATTAATAAGGATTCCACTTAGTTGACCGAACGCAAACAAACTACAACTCACTTCACAAAGGAACGCTTGAAAAATCAAAGGTTTTTGGTACGTGTCAGCCGTACCAAGCAAATCCGCCGTGTTCAAAGAAAAGTCGTTTCCGATCACTTTTGTCTGTAGTATTTGTTTTGAGTTTTACTTCTAACTACAATATACCTATATTTACTAAACATCTCTCTCTCTCTTTCTCTCTCTCTCCCCACCTTCAACACACACACGCGCGAACACACACACACACACACACACACACACACACACACACATATATATATATATATATATATATATATATATATATATATACTAGCAAAAGTACCCGTCGTTGACTGGGCTCAAAAACAGCCGACAGAAAATGGACTCTAATTTATAAAAGTATGATAGGTACATTTAACACAACAAAGCTGTCATATTACAGGACGAGCGTGTGCGTGAGCATGAAACAGTTGACAAACAGATAAAACTCCGATCACCGCCACATAGCAATTTTTCAATTTTCACAACCTTAGCAGCCCTTTTCCCGACTGAAAAGCGGTTAAAATTTTTCCACATGTCTGAATATCCTATTTTAAAATTTCAAGTCGGCAGATAAAAGATTGATTGAGTATATAGGTTGAGAAGTGTCCTCACACACACATTCCCACTTTTACACACGCACATACATACACACACATACACACATATATATATGTGTGTGTATATATATATATTACATATACATATATAAATATTATATTTTACATATATATATATTACATTTATATATATTTTACATATATATATATATATATATATATATATATATATATATATTACATCTACAGATATAATTATATTTTACATATATTAGTCCTCGCGCGAAAGAGCAGGACAAAAAATGCTTTAAATAATAATAATAGAATAACAATAACAAAGACTTTCATTGGTTAGGACTACTATTGATCGTAACCAGTTATACAGTCCTTTTGAAATTTTCATCTCTATTTTTTTCGTTATCTACTGAATATTTTTAATGAAACCTATATGAAATATGTTCCTTATTAAATTTTAAAGATTTTCTATTCTGAAAGAAGTTTAAAAAAATTTAGTCTAAAAAAGTTATTTTAAAGTTTTTGTTAAAAAAATCAGATTTTCTCATTATTCAGACCTGTATTACAAAGAGGGAGTTGCAAAAAATGAGTTGTAGTGTGAGGAGAAATGCAAATGGAAACAGAGAGAATATTCAGACCTGTAATAATACAAAGAGGGGGTGCAAAAATTAGTTGTGGTGTGAGGAGAAATACAAACTTAAATAGAGAGAAACAGAGTTTTAAAATATAATCTTAAAAAGATA
Organism: Euprymna scolopes; assembly: GCF_053919585.1. Lineage (NCBI taxonomy): Eukaryota > Metazoa > Mollusca > Cephalopoda > Sepiida > Sepiolidae > Euprymna > Euprymna scolopes. The sequence continues at coordinate 16,714,813 of NC_136516.1, forward strand.
AGATACAAGTTAGAAAAGCATTTCATCCAAGGCATGAAAATTGTTAAACAAGATGTTTTTGCTTTAGGCTTTAAAAATAAAGGTACAGTATTCAATTTGAAATTTATTTATCTTCAAAGTTCACTTTTATAAATTTTACAAAGTAAGGTGTAAAAATTTAATTTAAATTGAAGCAAAAAATTATCTTGGATTTATTTTATGTAATGTACATTTTGTGGCAATTTAAAAACATTATCTTTCATCTAGCAATTAATGATATAGATATAAAATTTTCAATGATATTTTTAAGTGCAACAGAATGTACATTACATAAAATAAATCCAAGGTAATTTTTTGATTCAATTTAAATTAAATTTTTATACCTTACTTCGTAAAATTTATAAAAGTGCACTTTGAAGATAAATAAATTTCAAATTGAATCTTGTACGTTTATTTTTAAAGCCTATAGTTATAACATTTTGTTCAAGAATTTTCATGCCTTGGATGAAATACTTTTCTAACTTATATATATATATATATATATATATATATATATATATATATATATATATATATAACTACTTCATTTACTCATATAACATTAATATACGAAAGTATAGATTTATGCGTAAACTTTAAGTATTTACTTCAAAAGTGCTCAATACGTAGGTAGAGCTAGTTAGTGATTTATAAAATATATGTGGCGATTAAGCTACGCTGAATATTCGGCGTTTCATCCACTCTAGGATTCGCCAGGCTTATGCGCGAATTCTGTGGTTGTTTGTCGTTTTTATATGGTCAAAGAAAGCGGACATTCGCCGGTAGTCGAATGGAAAATAATAAGACAAGCTACCACGTGTAGGCATTTAGACGACCCATGTAAATTATGCCTTCATGAAAAATTTGTACTTTAAAGAACCCCAAAATCTATTAAACTGTAGAAAAGAAATAGAAAATAACTGTGTTCACAAAATAAAATTTACTCTAGGATAGCGATACAAAATAGTTTTAAAACTAACAAAAACAATAGAAAATAAACAAATAAAAAAATTAAATAAACATGAATATACATAAACGATCACACATATATGTATGTATATATATGTGTATATATATGTGCATATATGTATGTACACATATGCATATTTATATATATATATATATATATATATATATATATATATATAAAAGAAAATGTCTGCCTTAAACCACTAACCTAGTTTTAAAACAGATCCTTTGTTCGATAAAATGCATGCCCATTGGCTGATAGGAATGGTGGGGCGCGGTGGATACTAGAAAGCTGATCGGCTAACTAAAATCCTCAACAGAAGAGGACCATATACAAACGACAAACAACCACAGAATTCGCGCATAAGCCTGACGAATCCTAGAGTGGATGAAACGCCGAATATTCAGTGTAGCTTAATAGCCATATATATTTTATAAATCACTATATATATATATATATATATATATATATATATATATATATATATATATATTTACACAGGCATCACCACATTATCACGGCCAAGAGGCCACTCAAGGATAAGGGTTAAAGAGTGTGCAGTAGAAATTGGACAATATAGTAATCATTAGTAATGAAAATTCGGTAAATTTGATAACTTATATGGAACGGCTCATCAAGAACTTATTTACGTTAGATATGGACACAGCCATATTGTAGTCAGCCGGAAAGCAGGAAAACGGAAGACAATTCCACAGGCGTGCAGTTCTAAGAAAGAAGCTTTGTTCATGGAATATAATTAGCTATAAAATATATATGGCGATTAAGCTACACTGAATATTCCGCGTTTCATCCACTCTAGGACTCTTCAGGCTAACTAACTAGCTCTACCTACATATTCAGCACTTTTGAAGTAAATACTTAAAGTTTACGCATAAATTTATACTTTCGTATATTAATTTTATGTGAGTAAATGAAGTAGTTATATATATATATGTATATGTGTGTGTGTGTGTGTGTGTGTGTGTGTGTGTGTGTGTGTGTGTGTGTGTGTGTGTGTGTGTGTGTGTGTGTGTGTGTCGTCAATTAGTATGCACTTGTATGACAATAAAGCATGTGGTGAAGCGTATTCGGATGGCTGTTTTCGCATTGTACAGAAGGCCCGTTCCAAACAGCATCTCAATGTTTTGGAGGCCATAAGTATACTAATGCGCAGACCATCGCTCTGTAGGCAAAAGGAACTGTCGCATAAATTAGACCTTTTTTTAAAGAGCTTTAATTAACTAAAAAAAAATGCCTACATTGCATCAATATTCCCTTTTTCTGCACTTATTTGCAGAAAAGTTTTTTTCCCCCCCGTGCCGAGTTCTGAAATATGGACGATATATCACGGGTGATTCATTCATTTAACTCTCCCCGTGTCGTTTTATTTTTTGAGTTTCACTCCTCCCTTCGCCTCCATTTTCAATTATGTGTAAATTGTTTTACTTTAATCGCTGCGGACGTAAGCTTTTGAAAAGGGTCGGTCGAAAGGTTCCTCGAGGTTCTTTTTTTTTTAGTCGATATTCTTTTGACTATTTTTTCCCGTCTAGTTTTTTAGTTCCCCCCTCCATTGATCTTCCTCATAATTCTAATAATGAGTCCATTTATCCTTTTTAAAACTTTAATATATGTATATATATATACATATATATATATATATATATATATATACATATATATATATATATATATATATATATATATTTATATATATAAGATTATAGCGTTGTGCTGTGGAGTGAGTGTATATAAACAGAGTCTATATAACAGATGTCACTTTAACGTTGTGATGTATCCATTGTGACGTCATATGGGAAATCTTTCTAGTGAAAAATATTTTCCAAGATTGGAGACGCTAGTAATCGAATTCAATTATCATTAAAATATAGGTAACAAACTCAGCACACACGCGCGCACTCACACACACACACACATACACACACACACACACACGGTAAAAGTTCCTTTATTAGGGTGTATTCCAATTCCTACTGTAGCTGTTCATTTGAACTTGAAATTATAAAAATTGGGCGAGTCATTTCATAAGATGTATAACAATAACATACTGAATTTTTAAGAGTCTATGACAACTTTAAATGCTTGTCCAAAAATGTCAAGAAACTTATTTGGAGCTCCTTGTTTATATTATTAAGCAATGATAATTTCAAAAAATATTTTTTATCTGATCGGGCTAAAATACTGTTGTTAAAGAGCATCCAATCTATACATGCTTAAAAAAAAATCTCGACCTTGATTAAATCCTTTTGTCCAGATTGTCTTTTTAAATTCAATAGCTGTGACAATCAGGCTTTAGTAGGGTGCATTTCAATTACTGCTGTGGCTGTTTATGTGAACCTAAAATCATAAGAATTGGTCAGTTATCTCATAAGTTGTATAGCAATAACATATTGAATTTTCAAGAGTCGACGACAATTTTAAATCCCTGTACAAAAAAGTCTTTACACTTATTGAAAACACCGTATATTGTATGTATTTTTTCCAAGTTTAAAACAGAATTTTATTGCATATCTTTCTTCTAAAGTATCCTTGCGTCCAGATTGCATTTTTAAAATTCTTAGCTGTGATAACTAGGCTAAAGTAGGGTGTATTTCAAGTCCTGTTGTAACTGTTCATTTGAACGTGAAATCATAAAAATTGGTCAGTCATGCCTGCAGTCTGCATAATTCAGTCTGGAAACTTACTGAAGGCACCTCGTAACAATCATAAAGAAAAAACAATTTTAAAAATCAAATACGAATAAGACATTTATAACTAACTAGCAGGGGTGCCCGGCGTTGCTCGGGTGTTTGGAGGTGTATGCTGTGCAAAAAAAGCAAAAAAAAAACAAAAAAAAAATGGTTAATTTTTTAAAACTTTGACCCCTATTATGACCCCTTAAAATTTATAGTTTCGGGCTCAACTCACTTTATGAAGTTAGATCCAGGTTCAAGGAACCTATATCTAAAATGTCAAGTGTCTAGACCCAAAATTTTCGGAGGAGTTTGGTAGAGTTCTTAAAGGTCAAATCGTTGAAATTTGACCCCTTAAAAGCCAAATTTCTGGCTGACACCTGTCACATCGATTTTCCCAAATCTCAGTACCCGGTATTTCAAATTTCGAGTCTATAGACTAAAAATTGACAGAGTTATTGCGTAGGGAAATGTACACAGACAGACAGACAGACAGACACGTTCACTTTTATAGATATATAGCTTTCGAAATTACATTTGCAGACAATCCTAAGTTCAAGTCAAATGTTTGCATAACGTCTGTAAGAGTCAAACAGGTACAGAACTAATAGTTAAATGGTTGCACTCTATTTAATTTTCTCCTCTTAAAAATAGTGTCGGGTATTCTTAACATGCGTCCATTCAATCTATTCTTAACATGCGTCCGTTAAAATCTGAGCGTTTAGCAATGAAAATGCGATTTCAAACGTAAGCGTTGCAGACCAACTATAATGATATTGTAAACGAAGGTTTGTCAGGCCAACAAGAAGGGGTGACAGACCAACAAAATCCATATTTTTCACTTTGGCGTGACAGACTAACAAAATGTGATTTCAGTTTTAAACGTGACAGGCCAACGATAATGACATGATAAATGGATGTTTGTCGGGTTAAAGAAAATTTTTGATAGAACGAACGAAATCATATTTTAATTTTAGCGTGACAGACCAGCGAAACCGCGACTTCAAATTTAAGCGTAACAAACAAAAATATGGTTAACTGAAGCGGCGGACCTGAAGAGTATTGCCCCCCCCCCTCTCTCTGTATTTTTTTTTGTATTTTTTTCACTTTTTTCAGCGAATTATTATCAAACGGATAGTGGGAACCAGGTTAGGGGGGGGGACGAAAAAAATCAATATTTAAATACTTGTAAAGAGTGCCCCTATTCATTTTTAGATTATATTTAGTTTAAAAAAATGATTAAACTACTTTTAGAAAAAGGTAAAATCGCGAAATTTGACCTAAAAATGTCGAGTTGTTCTAAAATGGGTGATCGATTAAGTAGAACGTTGCATTAGAGATTGAACACCTCCTACAAATATTTAAATATTGACTTTCTTTTTTTTCTTTCTTTTTTCTTTCTTTTCTTTTTTTTCTTTCTTTTTTCTTTCTTTTCTTTTTTCTTTTTTTTTCTTTTTTTCTTTCTTTTCTTTTTTCTTTTTTTTTCTTTTTTTTCTTTCTTTTTTCTTTCTTTTCTTTTTTTTTATTTGATAATTTGGTATACGAGTGTCCATTCGATTATAATCCGCCGAAAAATTACAGAAAAATTGTCAGACCACGAAAAACATGCTGACAGGCCCACGAAATACTATTTTAAATCTTAACGTGAAAGATCTGCAAAAATGCTATTTTCAAACAGCAGTTTGTCAGACGAATTAAAATGTGATTTCAAATTTAAGCTTGCGATGCATTTTGAAGGTGCTGGCAATGGTTCTGTTGCAATAAGTTGGATCGGTAGAGAGTGTGGGTTGTATAGCAGTGATTCTCCGATCTCGCTCGTGAAACATTGTGTCACTTTCAGGCATGATAGAAGGCTCTTATCGCTCTTGGGATTTGCACACAACTGGCCAACCAGTAGATGGTCAGCAAAAAAAAAAAAAAAAAAAAAAAAAAAACACGGTTTTTCATCCAAAGAACAATTTGCAACGTGACAATAAAACAGAACACTGACCAAAAGTATTTGTTGCGATCGAAAAACGTCACATACTATTAATAAAATTCTAAATGTTTATTCATTTATTTATTCATTCATTTATGCGTGTGTGTATACATACCAATAAAACTTTCGAACAGATGCACCGAATTGAAAAATTATTTTGGTGTGAGTCCCTAAATTGACCTTATCTATATATGGTTCGTAACGAACAACGCCAAGTCACACCAAAAAGCCTGAAATAAAGGTTTTGGGGCCGTTTCGTGCAATTGTCGAAAAAGTTACCTGCCCATGGCAACGGAATTTAGCATTGTCTGTCTTCAGTCGCGATAACAGCTTTCGGAATACAGGCAGGACTTATGGCACAATGGATACGTGTCTGACTACGGATCAAAAAATTCCAGGTTCGAATCATGGCAAGGTCGTAATAATCCAACGTTTGCTCGTTATCCTTATCCTTGGGATATTTTTGTTTTTTTTCAGTGATACTGTTTTGTGCATATGGGAATTTCCCATGCTCCGAATTCACAGGGTAAACGTTGATGGTAAGACGATGTTGAGTGTACTTGATGTTGAGTGTACTTGATTTTGTGTTTGACTCGGCGTTGTGTGTGCCGACGCGGTACAGCCGCTATTAAAAAAACAAAAACATTTCGTGTACAATTATTCCATCCTCATTTATTTTAGGTATTGAATGTAATTTTCAATTATTAAATATGCGGGTAGGATGTGAGCCCCCAAAGCCAACGTTTTGGTTAATATGTACTTAGATTATTTTCTGCAATCTAATCTTTGTAAAACACCTGTTAGAATCAGCGTTTTCACCGAGTTGTTAAGTTAGCTGTTCAGCGACAGACGTTGGGTTGGTTTATAGACGGTTCCGTTCTGGGCTGATTTGTACTTGTTTCCATCACCTTCCAACATTTTTCCCCCCAATGGATCGGAGAGGATTGCAAATTGCATTGTTAAGATGAATTAACTGATGCATTCATGGCCTAAAAGTTTCATTTCTCGGTTGTAGGTAGTGCTTTTTTTTTTGTATATCTCAATAGTAAAAGTCTGACGCTCACTTATTTGCTCACGTCTCTGTCGCTGTTCTGAAATCGACGAACTTATCTCCGAACTGTGCCCACATCAACTGCATCAACTTCGTAAACGTTAAACAGGCGCCAATGGATGTTTATCGGTTTTATGCATGGATCAATTACATAACAACGCAACTCTACTTCTGGCGTACATCCTTGATAGGGGTTTGTTTGTTTTTTAATTTCACACCGTCAGTATCTATGACACAAAGATGAGACTTTTAGGTCATGAATGCATAAGTTTAGTCTTCATAACAATGCAATTTTCAACTCGCTCTGATCCATTCATGCGAAATAAAAAATAGGATGCGTATTTAGGTGAATGGTGCTTAACAGGGAATATCGGCGACGGTTTTTGTGCTTTCTATCTTTGGCGTGTTTTTTTTTTTTTTTTTTTAGGAGGGAAGAGGAGGCAGGATGAGGTATCGTTCGGCTAGGATCTATGAGATGCATTATCTCAAGCATTATCACATCCTTCAGGTGTGAGTTGATTTATTGCCAAATACCTGAGGAACCTCTAATAGGAAATGCCAACTAGTCTGTTCCGCAAAAGGCGGAGTTACCCTCGACGATATTTTTTTTTTTTACAAGGTGGTCATCACTTATCAAGGCCCGGAAGCCACTCAGGGATAAGGGTTATTACGTTAGTGTTGAGATTTGATAAAGTGTCTACTTAAGGGGGCGGTTCATAAGGAATTTGTTTATGTTGGACTTGAAGACATCCAGGTTGTAGTCAGGTGGGAAACATGAAGACGGAAGAGAGTTCCACTGGCGTGCAGTTCTAAGAAAGAAGCTTTGTTCATGGAATCTACGTTTTGGTTTTGGCACAGTTAAAGAGTGGGGAAAATTTTTGACAGTGGTTTCAGCTAGACGGGTGTTTTTCGTGAAAGATTGGCGAGGGGGGACCATGGATTGGAGCTCAGACGAGCACCTGCCATGGAAGTAACGATAGAACAAAGACAGGCTCGCTACGTCTCTTCTGTGAGAAAGAGGCTGCAGGGAAGAGAGAAGAGTATCCCCCACTAGGCCACGAAGTCTATTTTGTACTCTGTCAAGGCAGGATAGAGTGTTTTTAGCAGCTCCTACCCAGATGTGGCAACAGTACTCCATCCTTGGGCGTACTTGGCTTTTATATAAGTAGAGAATTGCGTCAGAAGTGAGATATCTTCTGGGGCGGTAGAAGGATCCCACAATTTTTCCAGCGACTTTGATTCCGATAGATACGACGGTATGCAGTTTTTCTTTGGGGAAAACAGGTACTGTTCGGCTAGGATACATGTGACTCATCACAAGCATTATCACCTCTTTCAGGTGTGGGTTGGTTTATGGTCGAATGACTGTGTGGCACCCCTACTGGGAAATACCAATAGGTCAATTCTCAAATACTTTTTACCTGTAGAAAGCGCCTTCTCTGGTTAGCTATTTTCCATTACTTTCCAGATATACCCCCACCTCGCTGAGGGTGGTAATTTATAACTGAACGCCTGTTGCTCCTAACGGGAAATGCTGAGGGCTATTTTCGTGTCTAACCATAATGTCCCTTTTCTGGCCTTGTGTCATATTTTACTATCGTGGAAAACAAATAAATACCAGTTTGGGGGAGGAGGGAAGCTTTGCTGGGTGCAACTCCCCGCTTTCATGTTGAAGTGTAGACGATAGATTTCAAGATTATGTTGCTTGCGTGGCCGTGGGCAGAGGGACTGTTTCGATATAGGTTTTCAACTTGTCTACACGCAAAAAATATGGTTCCCGTGAGACGAGACCGTAATTTACTAACGACACGCGAGGCCGAAGAACACACGCCAATCCAGAGTTGCGTGGATCCAAATTTTCCATGGAATTGATAACTTAAATAAATTTAGTTTTTGTTTTTTGTGTTGTTCTTTTTTTTGGGGGGGGTAGCTTGTTTGTTTTGTTTAGCTTTTCTTATGACTATTTTAGTATATGCAAAAGGCTTCAGAGGCTTCAAATCTCTTCGTCCGAACAATATACAACGAACGTTCCAAAAGTAACGCCTCCTATTGCTTTTTATTTCGCGCGAATGGATCAGAGCGAGTTGAAAATTGCATTGTTATGAAGACTAAACTTATGCATTCATGACTTGAAAGTGTTATCTTTGTGTTGCAGATATTGACGGTATGAAACTAAAAAACCAAACCCCTGTCAAGGATGTACGGCAGAAGTAGAGTTGCGTTATGTAATTGCTCCATGCATAAAATATATAAACCGATAAACATCCACCGGCGCCTGTTGAACGTTTACGAAGTCGATGCAGTTGATGTTGACACAGTTAGGAGATAAGTTCGTCGATTTCAGATCAGCGACAGAGATGTGAATTTAACAGTGAGTTTCAGACTTTTACAACTGATATATGCAAAAAAAAGGCACTATCTACAACCAAGAAATGAAACTTTTTAGGCTATGAATGCATCAATTCAGTCATCTTAACAATGTAATTTGCAATCCCTTCTGATCCATTCGGGCGGAAAAATAGGAGGCATTACTTTTGGAATGTTCCTCGTAAAATTATATAATCATACCTAATTGGGAGTCTGTGTCTCTTAGTGTGCTGAAAAAATATACATAGGTTAAACCACTACGACCTTGTCGAGGAGATTAACCATGCACTTTTTTGATAACAACGCTATCTCTAAACACCTTACTAACTAACATGTTTGACTACGCTCCAAATTCCAAAAACTTTTAGTAGACGATATCTTTCTTTTTTTTTTAACATGAAATCTTCATACACTATTAGGTGGACAGGAAAGCGCTTGCGGAATTTTTTTATTTTGATTTCAAATGATGTATTTTCGAATGAGTTTTCGTTCTAATACCTTTATTTTATATATCATTTTAAAAGGGTGTTTTTCGCTCTATCGAATCGTTTTAATTACAATCGTTTTAAAACAATTATGTGTTCTTTTCAAAATGTTGAATACAAGATGGAAAAATATATTAGATTTATATATATTTATGTAAAAATATGCTTTTGCGATTATATTTCACCCTTTATTTATAGCAATCCTTTTATTTATAAAGCTCAATGTATATTAAATGCAACTACAGAGCATATGCAAACAGATCACAAAACAGCTATATTCAATCTTGGAATTTCGATTATAGCTGTTTTGTCATATATATATATATATATATATATATATATATATATATATACTAGACTACCCGTGACCCGTTGGGTCAGTATGTTATATTAGCTATGGAATTAATTTATGAGCGTGACACTTGTGACGTAAAGAAAATAGTTTTTTGTGACACAACAGAAACATTTCTATGAAAGTATATTAAAATGAAAAAGAATATAGATAGATTTTTATGAGTCGTTCTGTTCATAATTGTTTATTTCTGAAAAAAAATATTACAGCCATTATTATTAATTATAAGTGGTTTGGCATACTTATAGGTAAATGTGAACTGAACAGATACCATAATACGTAAAGTTAAATTCAAATTTTGATATATCTTTTAATTTAAACGCGAAAAAAAAACAATTGGGACGCTGAAAACATACACAGTAAAACAATACGTTTTATTGTCGCGTTGATTATTTATTTGTAACGCAAATTTAAAAAAAAACATATTTTCGGGGTTATTTATTTATGTTGGTAGTGCAGAAGAAAATGTATGAATGTTTTTTAAGAAAGGTGTATTAAAAAATGGAGAATATATTTTTAAAAAATGAAGGCGTTGGGTAAATCGCAGTTGTAAAATGCTCTTATGGTTGTCAACGAGTTAAAGTAGATTTATTTGTAAGAAAATTGTGTTAAAATAACGTAATACGGAAATGAACGATGTAAAAAAATGCAGAAAGTATTACCAGTTGTTTATTTGGATAATTTAAACGCGAAAAAAAGACAATTGGAACGCTGAAAACGTACACAGTAAAACAATACGTTTTATTGTCGCGTTGATTATTTGTTTATGTACGCATGCGCAACCGGAAATCAGAAACCGGATGTTGGGTTACAACCCCCGTTACAAGGTCATTTGAGTTTTATAATAATATAGATATAGTAAGTTAAAATATATATGGCAATTAAGCTACACAGAATATTCCGCGTTTCATGCACGCTAGGATTTGTCAGAATTATGCGAAGAGTTGTGGTTATCTCGCGTCTTTATATACGCACATTCTATTGAGTTTTTTGTAAGCTAATCAGCTTCCTAGTTTCCACCGTGCCCCTTGGAATTATTATTTAATAAGCTCAATGTACCTATTTACTATGCCTCCCCACGGGACAGAGTTAGACACCAGGGTCGTTTTTTAACGTGGAGAAAAGGTACAAAAATAAAAATTGTCTCAGTCGTGAAGGATCTCTCCTCCACCGAGAGAGAACAAGAAATGGAAGTGCAGCATCCGAAGAACAGACACCACACCTTGATCTTGACCAAAAGGCCAGCAATATAGTTAATAAATGACAAAAGACTATATTCCAAAGTTCATTATGTTGACCATCTTATAATTTATTCCTTTAATTCAGTTGGCATTTACAATTCTTAACAGTATCTGTTTCGTAGCGAAAAATCAATCACTTAATTAAAAAAAGACTCATGCGCCACCAATGAGAATCGAAACCAAAACGTTCAGCTCACGATTTATTTTACCTCTGCCGTGAATTACTGGGCTATGAAACTATGTTTACTGTAAAGCTAAAAATTAAAACATGAACCAATAGCTACTACGTTAATGCATTCGTAATGCCGGCGTTTTTAATTTTTTTAATTTTCACACTTTTGCACCAATTTTTCCGGGCTAAAACCCAAATATAAAGTTTTGCATGGATTCAAATACATATATATGAAGTTTCATGTCTTTAGACCCAAAACTCTAGGAGGAGTTTGGTAAGCAAAATTTGTTAAACAAAAATATATACGTATACATAATATATATGGAAACAATTTTGTGTTTACTATAAACTTTTTACACAAATATTATGCAAGTATAAATCATGTAGAATATCTGCATTAATATAATTACACGTAATCGTTAATTAAAGATGAATATGCCATTAGAAAACCGAAGCAACTAATAGGGAATTAATTAAAATGAATGTTTGAAAAATATGCAAATTAGCTAAATCTTTTACTAGTGAATGCCATTCCACAACCTATACATGAGAAAATTGTATTTTCTTTTTAAATAAATAATTTAAAAAAAGGATTTTTACTATGAATATCAATACACACAAAAGAAAAACGAATTTATAGGCGTATAGATATATACATACATTTGAGATTTTTTGGATATTCATATTAAAACACTTTTTTCTATTTATTTTTAAAAAATACAACTTTGTTATATATGGGTTTTAGAATTGCATTTATCTGCAAAAGATATAGCTCATTTGCATATTCTTTTAAAAATTCATTTTAATTAATTTCCTATTAGTTTTTTTTTAAGATTTCCTATGGGATGATCATTGTATATATATATATATATATATATATATATATATATATATATATATATATATATATATATATATATATATTGTATGTGTATATATGTATATATTGTATGTGCGTGGATATATATATTGTATGTGTATATATATATATATATTGTATGTGTGTATATATATATATTGTATGCATACATACATATATATATACATATATACATACATACATATATATACAATATGTATGTGTATATATATTTTTCAACCAAATAATGTACATATATATATGTATATATATATATATATATATATTATGTCTTATTATATTAATGCAGATATTCTACATGATTTATACTTGCGTAATATTTGCATAAAAAGGTTATAGTAAACACAAGCCTCTTTCTATATATATTTCTGTATGTGTATATATATTTGTTTTAAAAATTTACCTACTAAACTTCTGTTAGTTTTTAGTCTAAAAACATGGAACTTAATATATAGAGTATTCGAACCCATGCTAAACTTTATATTTGGTTTTAGCCGGGGAAAATCGGTGCAAATGTGTGAAAATAAAAAAGGGGATTTCCCAGGTGAAGGTTGAACGGCAGCATTACGAATATGCATGTGTAACGTAATAGCTATTGGTTCATGCTTTGATTTTTAGCCTTGCAGCAAACATATCTCCATGAGCATGACGTCAAAGGAAAAAGTAAATTGTAAGCAAAACGTTTTGGTTTCGATTTTCGGTGATGGCGCACGAGTCATTTTTTTTTTATTTTATTTTATTTTATTTTACTTTTTAAATCATTACTATATATTGTGTCCAATATAATATAATAATAAATACGAAATCTGCATTAGTCAAAATATCATATTAATGCTCTGATGAACTGCAAGCACTTGTGCCCCCACGACGTGAACACCCTCGACAGACCCGACAAGCTGCAAAATCCCACCCCCACACTGTAGAGATCCCTAGATGTAAAAGATCTTTCTACTCCGGTAGTTTCTTCCCCAGAACCGCGATACTTTGGAATTCCATTCCAGGTCACTGCTTCCCCAACTGTACTGACATGCAGAAGTTCAAGTGCAACGTGAACCAACATCTTGCTGCCCAAATCTCTACATAGTACCCCAGTAGTTGTCTCCCCTGATAGTAGCCCCCTACACCAAAGTGGCAATGTGCCTTGTTTGGGGTGAAAATGTAATTAAAAAAAAAAAAAAACATTTAAGCGTATTTTACGATCGGGCAATGCCGGGCAATGCCGGACGGCCTGCTAGTATATATATATATATATATATATATATATATATATATATATATATATATATATATATATATATATATATGATTAATAGAAGTTTACTAGACAAATGTAAGCTTCAGTCTAATATTAGTTATAATATAAAAAGAGCTCGATACGACAGAGCTTAATACCATACAATAGAGCTTGATACCATAAGCATAACTAAAAATTGCAAATCAGAAATTAACAGATTATATATATATAAATATATATATATATATATATATATATATATATATATATATATATATATATATATATATATATATACAGGGTGATCGCTAGAAAAGCGGCAAATTTGAAGGTCAGCTTAGATCAGGAATAATGCGTGATTGCTATTTTTTAATTGGTGCCGTGTGAGTGTTGTAAAAATAAATCTTTGTATGACGCTGCAGTGAAGTGCACGGGCGACATTTTAAGTATCCATGAGTATGATATAACATTTTTATTTGAAAAACTGTGTAAAATTATTCTTTGTAAAAATAAATCGTTGTTTGACAAATTTCCCGCTTTTTAGAGCGGAGCTATATATGTAATCTGCTAACTAGTTTTTATCCTCTGGCGGGAAGAACCTTACATTCTTTGAAACTCCGCGGAATAGGAATATTTCATTGCTTTTTCTTATTGAAGGAATTCCTTTGTACATGTCACTTTCTGATTTACAGTTTTTATTTATGCTTATATATCAATATATATATATGCTTATATATCAATATATATATATATATATGCTTATATATCAATATATATATATATATATGCTTATATATCAATATATATATATGCTTATATATCAATATATATATATGCTTATATATCAATATATATATATGCTTATATATCAATATATATATATATATGCTTATATATCAATATATATATATATATATATATGCTTATATATCAATATATATATATGCTTATATATCAATATATATATATGCTTATATATCAATATATATATATGCTTATATATCAATATATATATATATATATATGCTTATATATCAATATATATATATATATATGCTTATATATCAATATATATATATGCTTATATATCAATATATATATATGCTTATATATCAATATATATATATGCTTATATATCAATATATATATATGCTTATATATCAATATATATATATATATGCTTATATATCAATATATATATGCTTATATATCAATATATATATATATATATATATATGCTTATATATCAATATATATATATATGCTTATATATCAATAGATATATATATGCTTATATATCAATATATATATGCTTATATATCAATATATATATATATGCTTATATATCAATATATATATATATGCTTATATATCAATATATATATATGCTTATATATCAATATATATATATATGCTTATATATCAATATATATATATGCTT